>NC_085994.1:35892200-36216200 GCF_030014385.1 Trichomycterus rosablanca
GCACTTTGTAGTTCTACAATTACTGACTGTAGTCCATATATTTCTCTACATACTTTGTTAGCCCCCTTTCATGCTGTTCTTCAATGGTCAGGACCACCCCTGGACCACTACAGAGCAGGTATTACTTGGGTGGTGGATCATTCTCAGCACTGCAGTGACACTGACATGGTGGTGGTGTGTTAGTGTGTGTTGTGCTGGTATGAGTGGATAAGACACAGCAGCGCTGATGGAGTTTTTAAACACCTCACTGTCACTGCTGGGCTGAGAATAGTCCACCAACCAAAAACATCCAGCCAATAGCGCCCCGTGTGCAGCGTCCTGTGACCACTGATGAAGGTCTAGAAGATGACCAACTCAAACAGCAGCAATAGATGAGCGATCGTCTCTGACTTTACATCTACAAGGTGGACCATCTAGGTAGGAGTATCTAATAAAGTGGACAATGAGTGGACACGATATTTAAAAACTCCAGCAGCGCTGCTGTGTCTGATCCATCCATACCAGCACAACACACACTAACACACCACCACCATGTCAGTGTCACTGCAGTGCTGAGAATCATCCACCACCTAAATAATACCTGCTCTGTATTGGTCCTGTGGGGGTCCTGACCATTGAAGAACAGGGTGAAAGCAGGTTAAAAAAGTATGTAGAAAAACAGATGGACTACAGTCAGTAATTGTAGAACTACAAAGTGCTTCTATATGGTGGAGCTGATAAATGGACAGTGAGTGTAGAAACAAGGAGGTGGTTTTAATGTTATGGCTGATCAGTGTATTCAGATATGCTCAAAATGCCCAATACACAATGTAAAAATGATAAATAAACATATTTCACTCACTAGCTTTGTATAATGTAAGTATTCATCAGTGTTCCCATCAGTTGTTGATATGGCTGGAATAATGACATGGAATACTTGATTCTGGACAAGCTTGTGAAGTCCATGCCAGTTCAAGTGCATGTTGCTTTACAGCAATATAAGAATATACCAAATATTGTGAATTTGTGTACATTGCTCAAAGATTTAACCTTTTACTCAAATTGTTATGCTAATTGTATGTTATGTAATGAAAGAAATGGTCTCAGACTTTGAAGTCAGTGATTAGATGAGTTTTTTTTCTAATGGAATCTGTGCTTTTACTAAAACTGAATGTTAGTAATTACATGTAGCATGACATCTTTTTTGTAATGACTTATTTGTGCTTAACAGATTACTACATACTGCTGCCTTAATTAAAAGTCACTTTGTTATTAGAAGGAATATGGCTGAGTAAAAATTCCAAACTGTATCCCAAGAGATCATTTTCTGTTGCAGTTTGTGTGGCACTGAAGGTCTAATTCTTCATTCTGTGCCCCAGAAATGAAACAGCTTTTGTTTGATCCCGTACAGACTTTAGAAAGCTCATTATCCCTGAGCCACCAGTTCCTCTCTCCTCCAGTGCTACTGGAGCATTTGATACTAGGTTCCTCTCTTCTGACGACTCTGGTCCTTCTGAACGAAGCTGTTTGGCCTTGGATGCCGGGACAGTGATAAAGCGTGACACTACGGTGATGTGGTAACTTCGTAACGCCACCAGTTGTGCCAAACAGCACTCAAAGGCCTCTGTCAGATGCTTATCATCCTGTTTTTGTATAAACACCCTTAATGAGGGGGCTTGGGAGATATCCTTAATAAAGCGTCTGTGAGAAGGAGGCATGTAGTCTCTCATTCGGGTCAGGAAGGCAGCTGAGTAGACAGATAACATGCATTAAAGAACAATACTTAATTAATAATGCCTGAATTTAACTGGAAATACAATGTTGAGAAAAGCTATGAACCACTTTCAGTTGGCGCTGTTATTGCATGTATGTCAATGAATGATTTCAGAATTTAAAAAAACATTACACAGTACACCAGTTACTGTACTTAGACATATCACTCCTCACCACTACTGATTTTTAATAGCACAACATTAGAACAACATTTATCTAGCTTGTCTGATTAAACCACTGATTCAGTGTGGCATGTACAGTCTATAGTAGAAATGCTCCGTCCATTCAGGTGTTGGTAAGTCATGGTTCATTAGTTAGTTGGTCTATCTTACCACTTTTTTCTTCATGTTTGACTCCAAGCAGCTCATCAAAACAGTGGAGAAGACTGCTTTGAGCCGCACTGCCTCCCGAAAACTCCATCGGCTCATCCTGAACACCCTCGTAGACCAGCCCCTCTGGCATTGACAGGTTATCCTTCCATCTGAAACATGCACCAGCAAGCAGATGTAAAACAAAACTTGAACCATGTTCTTATTGGAACCCCAAAACAGTAAATAATGTCAGATGAATAAACAACTTCAAAGAAATTTGTAATATTTAAAAATGGTACCTGTAAAAGGAACAAGGAACCACATTTTTTCAACATTTGAATGGCTTTATATGTAGCTATTACATGTAGCAAAATGCAAAGAAAGATTTGCTACTTACCCAGACAGAAAAATCCTTACAATGCCATAAAACACAAAGGGATCCACGTAAACTGAAATATTACAGAGAAAACACAGAGATTTTAATTGTATAATTATGTATAATTTTATGTGATTATGAACATATAGACTTACACGTACATGTCATGACAGTCTTGGGAATTTTGCAACGTCTTTTTCAGTGACTAAATGATAGGAACACGTGATTCTTTGTTCAAATATGATCCCCTATTTTAGTCTATATCATGACCTCATAATAAAATATCGTAGTTTGACAGGTTTTTGTTTAAAAAGTATATGAAACAGTGTTTTTGCATAGGTAAAGGAGACAAAATTTGGTCCTTAAAACAAATCAGCAATGAATTAGAAGCTACTGGTACACACTGTGACAATGTTTAGAGTCAAACAAGCTTTACTATATTATTATCATGGGTTTAGTAGCTGCTGTGCAAAAAAACAAGCTCGTGCTCCTGATTTTTTGTCCCCTAAACTAACATAGCAACAGACTTTAGTTGTTTTAAATGGCTGATTTTTAAACAGTTAGCTTTTCTCTTGTTAAACAGTTTCTATATTCATAGTGCAATAAAACTCACCTGACTGTGAACAGTGACACGATTCACCAGCTTTTTATTCATGGCAAACCTGGTTTTGTGTTTTTTGGATTGCATCTGGCCATCCTCGCAAATGATCACTCAGAATACTGTAACAGTTTGGGTTTTCTTTCCGTCTTGGCAAAAAGACCCTGTTCCATGTATTTTTGGTGGGTATAGTTTAACTAGCCCTGTTTGTTTTGGGCACAGAGAAGTCACCAGATTCTAAATTGCTGTATTGACCCAGCAGATAAACGTATTAAAGCACTTGAACTCAGAACAGAAACTTATGACTGCCATGACAAACGTGTCCCCTACAAATGAAATGTAAATGTCTGATTTTATTTAGTCCTGATGTAAGATCAGTTAATGTCTTAATTAGCTAGGAATATGGCTCCTCTACCGTGCATTAGTTGTAGAGCTTCCTTCATGTCTTTTATAGCCTGACTGATAACATCCAGAGCTCGGCTGACCATCGGCACGTCCCCACTGCAAACACCTTCAATCACTTCAGGAATGGCCTGCATAATGAAATCATCAATTAGGTTATTTAAAGGGTGTGTAGGTGCTCATTTTAGTTAACTGCAGATATACAAACATGCAAAGCAACCCATGTAACAATAATAATAATTTCAATGTATATACTGCCTTTTACATACCCAAGGATGATTTACAAAAAGAAATGCTACAGAAATAAACACAAGAAAATGACAGAGAAAGAATATTAATAATAAGCAGTAAAAAGAGAAAAAAGCGATGGAGGAACAAAGAGATTGAGTTCCAGAGTTTGGGGGCTGTATGACCAGTCAGGTGGTCTAAACCCACAGTAATGCGTGTGCTTTGGTTCCCTAAAATTACCTCAAACCTTCTCCACTGGAAACAAAACAAAACTATTTAATGTAATTTTCTATTAAATTTTATAACCAATTGAGAGGGAGAACCCAGAATTAAATCCTACATTTTAGTCAGAATGCGCATTTGTGTCAGAATGCTGCCTCATATAGTCCCAATTTAGTCATTTCCAATTCCCCTATTACAATTTCTCTGCCACCTTTGCTGTTCAAAAAGGCCTGCACACTTCAAGAAGGCCAGCTGCTTCTTTTATATCAGCTGTGGATTTTCACAGAGAGCTGTACCCTGCATGGAATGTCACGCTATGTCCTATGTATTTCTCCTTTACTTCAGACAGCGTCCTGACCTGACAGCAGGAGTTACTGTTGCAGCAGAAATAAGAAGAAATCATAACCAACATTGACTGAGACAAGTCTTGGTCATTAAACGTGAAAAGATGCGATTATCATAGTTTGAAGATGTTAGACCTTAAGTGCAGGAACGGCAGCCACCTCCACCAGCAGTGTGACCAGGAAGAAGCCTCTCACACTCTCCCCACCAGGCAAACTAAACAACAGCTCCAGATTCCTTTCAGGACAGAGACATACACACCATGACTGTTAGTAACTCTGTTAGATTGGTGTAATTATTGTTATTAATTAATCACCAGGTATGAAATATGTTTTCGCAACTTGATGTAATGCAGTTTAACAACTCAAATCTGTTAATCTAAAATGACCTTATAACAGTAATGGGATAAAACTTTGAGTTGCACCCACACAACATACATATATAGCCAAAAATATGGGGATAATTGACAGTGAGCTTTTTGAGCATGGGCATAAAAATTGCAGCTATAACAGCATTCATTGTTCAGTGTTGGTGGGAATTTGTGCCTATTCAATAAAAAGAAGCATTTTTGGTCAGGCACTGATGTTGAATAAGAAGACCTGGCTTGAAGTTAATTTCCTGTTCAACCCAAGGGCGCTCAGTGGGTCAAGGTCAGGGCTCTGTGCAGATCACTGGAGTTCTGGACATAGATCTTGCATTTTGCACATGTTGAAACCAGAACTGGCACATCCTAAACTTGCTACAATTTGCTAAACTTTTGCACCTATTAGCAATGGGGTGCTTGCATACTTTTGGCCACATCGTATGCAGTAATTTGTGTGGGTTTTCTAAATTGTATAAGCAATGTAATTTCAAAAATGTATAGACGTTTGGTTTTTGAAACTACACCAGGTTTTGGAGCTCGTTGTTTTGAGCTCTGCAGAGTTTCAGGGTTACTGTAGTTGAAGTAATAAGATGGCTCCATCTACTGGCCACCTTTAATGATACAATTTACTTATGTCATTTAAATCTTCTTTTAAGAAATGTATTTGTTACAACTGGAAACTTACTCCATGTCTAGTGGACTGGGAACACCGCCGGGGAGCCGTGTGTGTATATGTTTATAAAAGAGAAGACAATGAATGTTAAAAAGCATTACATACACAAACTCACTCTTGTACTTGGGTCAGTGAACATTTCTAGTTTTACCCAACAAAGTTAATTACACAAAACACAGCGATACATATTAGCTGATTTAACACATTAGTACATCGTGCCTACAGCGAGTGACAAAGTAAAGGAAAATAGGTGACAACAATGGGTCTTAGGTACTGAACTATTAAGTGATGACAGATTTTAGGGCTCTGGTGATAAGCCACAGATTTTTGGTTGAGCTCTGGTGATGAGCCACAGCATATGATTTACATTTACATTTTTAGCATTTAGCAGACGCTTTTATCCAAAGCGACTTACACAATGAGCAACTGAGGGTTAAGGGCCTTGCTCAGGGACCCAACAGTGGCAACTTGGTGGTGTCGGGGCTTGAACCGGCAACCTTCTGTTTACTAGTCCAGTACCTTAACAACTGAGCTATCACTGGCCCTGATTTGATGAGTAAATCTACTGATTTAGACCTGTTTTATGCCCGTTACACCGTTTAGTGACCTCTAGTTACCTTTGCATGAGGTCATTATCATCCTTGAAAAGACATTACACACATTCACCAGCACATTTGTCAACAATATGGGGAAGGAGAACAGTCCCTACTTGCACTAGATGCACACAACTAAATGAAGCCATTTTCCTTTAATCTGTCACCCATTTGTATTATAAAGTAAACGCACATTACAGATGTATACTAAGCATGTCTTTTGTTTTCTCAAGTAAAAACATCACTTCTCTTGGTGAAAATGTTAGGAAACAAGGTCCAAGACTGAAGTGAAGTGTCATACCCATGTGGGTCTTTTTTTCTCCAGTTGGCCAAGACTCCATCAGCATGAGTGAATATTGGGGGAAGACCCACCCTCTGGGACACCTTCCAAAATGGCACTGCTAAGTTCTGCGGAAGGACCTAACATATTTAAAAACACATACATGATTAAAACTAGAATATTTGCATATCTGATTAAATGCATATACTGTATCTGCACTAGTGGATAACTTATTTGTGTGCTCCACAAATATTTGACCACTGGAGCTTAGAGGATCAGATGTGTATGAGCACAAAAGCAAAGGGGTTTAGATTTAGATTTTAGTACAGCTTACTTTAAATAGGCACCACCAAGATAGCTAAATATACCTTTGGTACTAAACATAAACCTAAAAACCAGTATACCTTTTTACCTTTATTTTATTGTTCTCTCCCTCCTGCCAAACATAACCCATCGTGATGATACTCAGAGCCAGATGTGCCAGTCGCAGTTCACGGTGACTCTGCAGCATGTCAGTATCCAACAGAGGCATCTAGGAAAAGAACAATGCATTGATTTTATTACTTTCATTACTGCACCAATTACTGCAACAATGCTAGTGCAACTTTTGTTAAGACCTTTGAGTTTTTGATCCAGTCATTCAACCAAAAAATATAAATAAAGCAGTTTATTTAATAGTAGCTCAACATGTAAACACAGTGCACACATATTTAACAGCTTGGCTGCTCAGCCAGTCAGCTCTAGTTCCCACTCCAGCTGAGTCTCTGTCAGAGCCTGCATTAGTCACCTGGGAAACCAGGGCAGGTTGTGAGAAGCATCATTTTTCAGTCCTAAATTAAGGGCCAGATGTTAATGAGATGAGTCTAAAAAAACGCGTGTGAGATTTTGTCCTAAAGTTAGAGTCTTACTAGAGAATCAGGCTCAGTTTAAAATGTATAAGTCAGTCTATACATCCTTGAAGCAAACGTAAATAAACAGTATTGATTGAAATGAGCAACATTTCAAACCACACCCTAGTGCACTACATAGAATATCTACAGTAATTAGTGCACTACCAGTGGTGCTCATCTTAAAGTGTGCTTTTGTTTGTTTGTGTGTTTATGCCCTGTTACCACCCCTACTTGTTCCACTGTCCTTACCTATTTCTCAACAACCTTTGATTAGCGTCTGTATTTATACCATCAGTGTGTCATTGTTCTTGGCAATAGTCTTATATATTATATACAGTGTATCACGAAAGTGAGTACACCCCTCACATTTCTGCAAATATTTCATTATATCTTTTCATGGGACAACACTATAGACATGAAACTTGGATATAACTAAGAGTAGTCAGTGTACAACTTGTATAGCAGTGTAGATTTACTGTCTTCTGAAAATAACTCAACACACAGCCATTAATGTCTAAATAGCTGGCAACATAAGTGAGTACACCCCACAGTGAACATGTCCAAATTGTGCCTAAAGTGTCAATATTTTGTGTGACCACCATTATTATCACTGCCTTAACCCTCCTGGGCATGGAATTCACCAGAGCTGCACAGGTTGCTACTGGAATCCTCTTCCACTCCTCCGTGATGACATCACGGAGCTGGTGGATGTTAGACACCTTAAACTCCTCCACCTTCCACTTGAGGATGCGCCACAGGTGCTCAATTGGGTTTAGTCCATCACCTTTACCTTCAGCTTCCTCAGCAAGGCAGTTGTCATCTTGGAGGTTGTGTTTGGGGTCGTTATCCTGTTGGAAAACTGCCATGAGGCCCAGTTTTCGAAGGGAGGGGATCATGCTCTGTTTCAGAATGTCACAGTACATGTTGGAATTCATGTTTCCCTCAATGAACTGCAGCTCCCCAGTGCCAGCAACACTCATGCAGCCCAAGACCATGATGCTACCACCACCATGCTTGACTGTAGGCAAGATACAGTTGTCTTGGTACTTCTCACCAGGGCGCCGCCACACATGCTGGACACCATCTGAGCCAAACAAGTTTATCTTGGTCTCGTCAGACCACAGGGCATTCCAGTAATCCATGTTCTTGGACTGCTTGTCTTCAGCAAACTGTTTGCTGGCTTTCTTGTGCGTCAGCTTCCTTCTGGGATGACGACCATGCAGACCGAGTTGATGCAGTGTGCGGCGTATGGTCTGAGCACTGACAGGCTGACCTCCCACGTCTTCAACCTCTGCAGCAATGCTGGCAGCACTCATGTGTCTATTTTTTAAAGCCAACCTCTGGATATGACGCCGAACACGTGGACTCAACTTCTTTGGTCGACCCTGGCGAAGCCTGTTCCGAGTGGAACCTGTCCTGGAAAACCGCTGTATGACCTTGGCCACCATGCTGTAGCTCAGTTTCAGGGTGTTAGCAATCTTCTTATAGCCCAGGCCATCTTTGTGGAGAGCAACAATTCTATTTCTCACATCCTCAGAGAGTTCTTTGCCATGAGGTGCCATGTTGAATATCCAGTGGCCAGTATGAGAGAATTGTACCCAAAACACCAAATTTAACAGCCCTGCTCCCCATTTACACCTGGGACCTTGACACATGACACCAGGGAGGGACAACGACACATTTGGGCACAATTTGGACATGTTCACTGTGGGGTGTACTCACTTATGTTGCCAGCTATTTAGACATTAATGGCTGTGTGTTGAGTTATTTTCAGAAGACAGTAAATCTACACTGCTATACAAGCTGTACACTGACTACTCTAAGTTATATCCAAGTTTCATGTCTATAGTGTTGTCCCATGAAAAGATATAATGAAATATTTGCAGAAATGTGAGGGGTGTACTCACTTTCGTGATACACTGTATATGGTTGGTACATGTTTTTCTGTGTTTGGTCTGTGCTTGGTATTTCGACATTTGATTACTTTCCTCATGTTTCATTGCCTGCCTGTGTTTTGAAACATGCTACAGATTTTGATTATGATTACTGGGTTGGCCTCTGCACTAGCCGAGATTCCGCACTTGTGTCTCACTTCAGCTCATCCCCTATCACAGTGTTTATGTAGAACCTGAATAAGACCGTACAGTTGGAGTAAATACCTGCTTAAAAAAGTCTGAATTGTTTTAAAACAGATCTATTTTACAACTCGTTAAGAGAATTTCTGCAACCATTTCAGATTTCAGAGGCTCACATATGTAGTTCAGTATTATTGTTATTTACCCTGTGAACAGTAGAGCGAAGGGAGTGAGAAGAGATGAGTTCACTGACACGTCCAGCAATGTCCATCCAGGGCTGAAAGTAGACTGGTAACTCAGCCTAATAGAGAGCAAAAAAATACAGTTTATCTGTTTGTCTTGTGTGAATCTAGAGCCAACAGGTTAATTGTCCCTCAAAGTGTGTTTATAAGTCCATACAATTAATAATACATCGATTTAACTGGTAGTTCTTCATTATTCATGACTGATTTATCCTGATCGGAATCTAGAGAATCTAAAGCCTATTATACATACACTGGATACTATGCAAAAATACACCCTGTACAGAGTCTCAGTCCATCACAAGGCATCACCACTCCCACTGCGATTTTCAATTGTCAATTTTCTCATATTGGTCATTCCTACAATTCGGTGCCTTTTGTGTCCCCAGTACTGATCATTGTATTTATTAAGTAAATTTTAAACAATACAATTTCTAAACATCGTACTGAAATAATGAACACTTTCAAATACTAAACACAATGTTTTCTACCCCCCAAAATCAAATTACTGTATACATACTGTTTTTATCTCTTAGATACCAGAGGTTTCCCCCCTGTCCCCAGTGCTGTACATTCTGATTTAGTGATGGATATATGAGGTTTAATCATGAAAATATATCAGTCTTTCAATACTGTTAAAAAGGTTTGCTTAAGTCCCTCTAAACCTTGGATTTTTTTTTCTTTATGAGTTTCCTTTTATTGATGATTATAAGGGTTTTTTTTAAAAGCAAACAACCTCAAGGTCATTAGTTAACATTAGCTTAGCTTTAAAATGAGATAAACATGTTGTTCACTTATTTTGGAGAACAATGTGGTGTAAGATTAGGAAAATTCCTATCATGCAGGGGTTATACTATATTAAAACTGACTGCATAAACTACATGTATAAGGTAATAGTAATCATAACAGTGGACTGTTTTGCTTGTTTCAAAAACCAACATGCAATTTCATATGCAGCCCACTGGGATAGTTCTTTATTAATACATCTAGTCAAAGCAAAGTATCAAATACAGTAATTCACACACACAAATCAAATGTACGTACCAAAGGCTGAGGAAGAATAAATCCATATTCCTCTGATATATGATATTCTTTTAGAGACTGCAGTATCTCCAAATCTGCACAACTATTTGTCATATTGAAAAATTGTGTGTTTACAGTATGAACCACTGTTAGAATGAGCCTTATATTATACATTCATAGGCATTGCCCAACAGCTTTCCCTTTATAACCAGCCTTGAAAAAAAAAGACCTTTCACCAGTCACTGACCTTTCTTTAAAGCTCTGGAATTATTAACAAAATTCGTGGTTTATCCACTAATTTGTACAATGAAAAACTCTCACACTGCCATTTAAAAGGTACAGTTATTTTTGGCATTTGGTCATTAGTTATTTACAGCTCAGTGAAATACTTTCGGCTAAGAATCTCATAAAGGTGTTCCACAAAGTGTTTTATAATAATAATAATAATTATTATTATTATTATTAGTAGTAGTAGTAGTAGTGGTGGTAATATTGCCACCACTGTCCCAGTACATATCCCCCCCCCCCCCCCCCCGCCCCACCAATTTAAAAACAAAGTAGGTTGAGTAGTTCAAACTGTAAGTTTACAAAAATTTTAATGATTACACTTTTTTCCATAAAATCTGTTAATAAATTAACAGCTGCTGGCACCTCCAAGGTCATTAGACTTTGGACTTGACAAATAAAAACACACAAGTGTGACTTTACCACCCAAATGTGTTACAATGACTTTGACTACAATGATATTTTAACATGCTATTACCATATAGTGGTCCACAGTTTTAGATATGATCTATAAATGTTAATGATTATAGATACCACGCTAAAAAAAAACCATTGCAGAGTTAGAAGAATATCAGAAGTTGGCCCTACAACTTTCAGTGTTTAATCTGTCTGCTTTCCATACATCATAAAATTCTAGAAAGAGCAAATCTGAAGAGAAGGGCCACCGAGTCACGCAGTGGATAGCGCTGTCACCCTAGGCAGGAAGGACCTGGGTTTGATTTCCCAACCAGGCAGCCTTGGTCTTTTCTGTGTGGCGTTTGCATGTCTGGTATTCTTCCCACAAGTCCAAAGACATGCAGTCAGCTCAGTTGGAGCAACTTTCTCTTAAGTGTGTGTGTGTGAGTGCACCCCCAACATGAAGTCCCTCCTAGACCCCGACAAACTGCCCCATCTACTGGTGGAGCACAGAGAGAGCTGCACACTAGCAGCACTTTACACACACACCTGCCACCAGGTGAGGGACAGTGAGTAACCATGCCACACACACACACTACAAAGTTTTATTCTCCTTACTACTTACATAAAATATTACGTTCACTGTTACCATTTTATTGTTGTTACTATTTGCACTGTTTTTTATTAATATTTTATTTTTACGTATCACGGTGGTTTAGTGGGTAGCACTGTCGCCTCACAGCAAGAAGCTCCTGGGTTCGATCCCCAGGTGGGGCGGTCCGGGTCCTTTCTGTGCGGAGTTTGCATGTTCTCCCCGTGTCCGCGTGGGTTTCCTCCGAGTGCTCCAGTTTCCTCCCACAGTCCAAAAACATGCCACCAGGCTAATTGGAAGCACTGAATTGTCCTATAGATACCGAGCCGCTAGATGCACAAACCAGTGCATTGTAGTGCCGGTCCCAAGCCCGGATGAATAGGGAGGGTCGTGTCAGGAAGGGCATCCGGCGTAAAACTGTGCCAAATCCTGCCGGCGACCCCTAACGGGAAGAAGCCGGAAATGCCGACCCCGTAACCGAAAAACGGGACAAAGGCTGAGGAACAAGAAGAAGATGATTTTATTTTTAGATATCTATACATATTTGGCATACATACACATCTGGCTTTTGGGTGACCCAGAACTGTGCCACATGTAAAGCGTTTCCATGTTTGTAAATGTGTATTCTTATTTGTATTTTTCTTTATTTTTATTGTACAAATGTTATTATTATTATATCTGCAACTATTTTGTATATATTGTACTATTTTATTGTTTTTTTTTATTATTTTATAATTATTTATTATTATTATTTTTTATTTTATTATTAATTTTTTTTTTTTTTTTATTATTTTATTTTGTCATACCAATAAAGCTACCTTTGAATTTAAGTGTGTGTATGTCTGCTCTGCGACCTGTCCAGGTGTTTCGCCCAGTAAATCAGACCCACCGCGACCCTGACCGAGGATAGAATGCTGGTAAATCAGACGATGAATGAATTAAATCTAAAACGATTCAAAAGCTTCAGTTCGATTCGGTTCTTTGCTCATAAGAGTCGACTCTGAAAGATGAATCGTATAAGCCAGTACAAATGAATGGGCAGCAGGCGGCTGGTCTGTGTCTGTACCTCAGAACAGTGAAGTGAGGGAGCGGCGGGGCTTTATCGGGCCTCGCTGACTCACCCAGAATAACACCACAAACTGTTTAACCCGCTGAACACCGTCAGTAGCCGCTTCGCTTCGCTTAAACGGCTGTTAATCGCTTGTTGTTCGCTTGAAAATGAAGTTGAGCACCGGATCTCGGCGGCGGAGAGCTCTGACCCATGGATGTCGTTTCCGCCTTTCGCTTTCACACAGCAGCCAAGCGGATGCGCCTCTTCCATCTGATGCGGTAAGACGAGTCGCCAAAGCGCGCAGTTCAGGTGGATGATGGTGGTGCTGGGAATGCACGGTTTCAATTTCAGACGACATTTATTTATTAATGCTTGCAGAGAGAGAGAGAGAGAGAGAGAGAGCTGTTACGCAACACAAACATAGTAACGCGTTTGCTGTGAATGGTCAGTTTAATGCAGGTGATTTTAATGCAAGTGCATTTTTAACAGGCGCACAAATGCGATTGTTTTGCAAGACACACGCTGGGTATAAATCATCTCATCAGTTGGCACTTTCAGCCTTAGTTTATGTTTAGAAGCTGCATCTAATTTTAATAGCCTAAAACATGCAAATGAACAAACCGGCCTAAACAAGCAGGTGCAGAAACAGAAACGGCGCACTTGGTTACATTATTGCGGAGCTTAAAGGTGCTTCTGGACCCAGTGTGTTTAAATTTCTGCTGTGTTGTTTGAACTGCATGAGCTTGCGTCAGAGCCGGCTGGTTAATGACGTCCCAGTTTTGCTGAACGCAGTTTTTTTTACAGTCCTTGAAGCTGGACAGCGCACCCATAGGGAGGGGTGATTTATTTTGCAGTTTTTCAAGCATATGGCTTCTTGCGCATTCTGATCTCTATAGTTGGCTGTTAGATTATCTAATTGGATTGAATAACCCTATTGATTCAATGTTCTCACATGTCCAGTGTTAATGCAAAATAATGAGTTCATTGATTTTCACCAAACGCTTTACCCATCCCGTGTCACTGTAGGTGCTTCTACACTTACAAACTCTGGGCTACAGGGCACCACACACTTGTCACACAACTACAGGCAATTTAAAAATAGCCAGGCGGCTTCATGGAAACCAGAGAACCTAGAGACAGTAACTGAAGGGGGAGATCAAACCCAGGCACCCAAGACCCAAGTTGATGTGTGACGCCCACTTTGCCCACAGTACTACTACTCCTAATCATAATAATAACAGTAATCACTTAAATGTATTACATACTTATAGTTGTTACATTTGTATTAACCATGTGCGATTGTGGAACAGGAGACTGTACTAGGTTCTGGATACATGGCTTTGAATCTCTGGTCACTTTTTGTGGAGTATGAACTGTTGTTATGTATTGTTTTAGTAGCTAGGAGTAAAGCTGGGATCGAGTCCATGGAGTCGTGCTGCATCATCACCATCTGCTGCACCACTGTGACCCATAATAGTGTTTATAATAATAAATACACTTAAAATGCAGATTGTTTGGGATTCTTGTCCTGCTGCATACTACATTAAGCCTCAATTTAAAACTCACAGACAGTTAATCTTGCACATGTCAAATGATCACTGATGATTCTTTTGATTTGCAAAATCTTTTGATTGATACCCTCCCCTGAATACGATTTTGGCTAGGCAATACTTACAGTTTAAGTAAACAATAGCTATGTGACCCTTTCAAGATAAATAAATAAATAAACAGCTTTTTGTCATGTAGCATATAAAACTGGTGATTGGTGATTATTGATTTTGGTAAACATAATCTACACAGCTGTATGAAATTAAGCCTGGCTGTTTTCAGTCATCTGAAAAATACCAATAAAATTCCATTACCTGGTCACTGTTTGAAAAATTAAACATGGTTGTTGAATAACTTATTCATACATGTACATATAATGTACATATACATTAAGGGTTGTTAAATTAATTCATTATCTCATTTCACTAATGCATCTGTTTTGTTTTTATCTAAACGATGGAGAGCAAAGGCTCTGCTGTGCCAGTAATAGTTGCTCTTTATCCACACCCTAAAAATAACCCACAGTCTGCACCGGACTTTACTGAACACCAGATGAACTCCTGAGCTGGGTCACCTTCAGCCTCCCTACTATGAGTAGATGCAGGTTTTATTGAGCTGTGTAATTTTTCTAATTGCATTTTACACATGTTTTGGGGTGGATATTGGAGACATATATTGTGCAGTGTTTATATTAATGGATTGTATTTTAAGCTTTAATGGATAAAAAATGAGGTGCAGCATTTTTTGTGAGCAAACTATTGAGTTGACATAAAAGTCTCTTGGGTACATAAAATGACAAGCATGAGGGATGTAAACAAGCCAGCCTCGACCTGTTTTTGGATGATAATACACTTGCTTTGATCACACCTTATTTGTAATTAAACATTGGGGCATCTTAAACCTGATTATAAGTGTGTGCCTGAACAGAATCTGCTTTTTTGCTCCAAACACATGACAATTAACCAATAACTGTTTTAATTTTACCAGTCTGTGATTTTTTTTATGTTAATATTGTAAGCTATAAAACAGAATAATGTGAGTTTAATTTAACATTTGTTGTTGCACTTATCTGTAGTCATGCCAAAGTGCCTCAAGTTTCTGCACATTGTGATACACATGCCTCTTAATTTTAATTGTGTTTTAATGTGTTTTTTTATTTTTATTTACGGTACTTAAAATACAGATTAACTTGTTTCTTTAAAAAAATAAAATAACTGTTAAAGCATCAGTAGGTATAAAAAACTAATTGGGTTGAATAGCTAGTTGTCTTTTGCTTACTTGATATGTTTTTATTCATTCATTTAATGATTTAGTAGTACTGTACTGTATTAGAAAACCATGCCAGGACCTGTGGTAGGTCTGTTGCCACCCAGACACACTCCCACCCAGAACTACCCACTGGACAGGGTGCCAAGCTATCTCAGGGCATCACACTTACATGTAAACCCACTTACCCACTCACACCCAGAAGTAATTTAATGTATCAAGTAGAACCTTTGCATGTTTTTTGGGAGGGTGAACAGACAACCCCCCCACAGACAGTGACTGGAGGTGAGCAACCAAAGTGCTGCTGTGTCCATCTCACCAGCTGTGCCACTTTGTCGCCTTTTATGTTTTTGAAATGGGCAGTGATTTCACAGATGGGAATGATTTTTGATCCAAAAGCAAATAATAGTTGCTTACCTTGAGCATTTCACCTATTATATTCACCAGTGAATTGACATTCTTGCAGATGCTTGGTTCTGTAGTACACGGTTGAGGATGTAGCCACTCAATGGATGCAGGAGTCGGAAGTCAGATTAGTCTCCTTGGAAACCAGAGACAGGGATGCGATACCAGCAACCTCCATTAGCAGAGCACTGAAGGAAAAGACGGACGCCCAAGCTGATGCTTTTCAGTTAGACAGACAACAAAAAATTTTCATATGAAGGTAAAATATGGATATTAGTACATAGAGTACTTATATTTCTATAAACATTATAGACCATTTTTTATTCTGAGTCATTAAGTACCTTAATTATTTACTGCTTTAGTGTGATCAAAGGTGATATGATGAATGTGTTGTGCAGGGTGTATGAAAAAAGTGATCTATAATTTGTGCATGGATCTTGAACTTGAATTTTGTAAAAATGAAAACATACTTTATGCTGCCACTTACCGCTGTCTGAGAGGTGTTACAGTGAGAAGTCTTGATTTAATCTGGTTTCTACAACAGTTGAGATATATATATATATATATATATATATATATATATATAGCAGTAATGCTGTTATGTTAATCCTCAAAAATAATTCGGTCACTGCATAATTCCACCAGAGGTATTTCAGAGTTTTCATGTCTTTACTGTTATTCTAAAACACAGAAAATACATAAAACAGTGCTTAAGCTTTTTGTACTGCTGACTTTACTTAGAACATTTCCTTTAGCTATTTTGATTGAGATTTGCATTTGCCTGGCATTTTCATAAAGCCCCAGAGAACGGCAAGATGTTTATTTCATTACTGTATAATGTTACTTGTTTCTCTGCTTATTATTTAAATTTAGCTTTTATTTTTGACTGACTGTTTATTACTGTGGGAAATTTTACCTCATTAGACAGAAGATAAATGGATGCTTTATAACGCAGTATTGGTGTCGGGTAGGTGCAGCGGTAAATTATGCTAGCCCACTACTGCTGGGATCCAGGGTTTGAGTCTTCAGCTGTGCTATACTTTAATTGTATATTTTTAAATATACAGTTAAAGCAAAAATTTTACATGCTGTAATACAGAACTTGTATTTTTAATTATTTCAGTATCAGGATCTGGGGTCATGTAATCCTCATGGACTGCTGCTGTGTTAATGCCACTTGTTATAAAATGCTAATTAAACCCATACTCTGCTCATATTAAGTTGTTAAACATCTCAATCTCAATACTTTATTGCAAGCTTAATATCAGAATCCAACTATCCGGTGTCACCCACACAAACATTTCCTGTCTGATCTAACTGTCCAGTGATGAGAGCAACTATTGTTCTGCTATTAGGGTTTTTATACATCTCAAAGTGCTGTACAGATATAATAAAACTTACTTTGTTCAAATAATTTGGACTTTACATTTCTAGAGACTAAAGGTCTTTGTTAACTGGTAACTGACAGTTATAACATCCAGCATGTGGTAATTATAAGGACAAGATGGTCTCTGGCCATTATGTCCATTTCTGACCAATCTGCAAGTAAGGTATCCAAAATTAAGTCTTATACAAGTTCAGTTAACATCATTTCTTTCTTTTACTCTTTAGTTCACATTTTATGGAATCTGATATGGACTATGAGAGACCAAATGTTGAGACCATCAAATGTGTGGTTGTTGGGGACAATGCAGTTGGCAAGACCCGGCTCATCTGTGCCCGTGCCTGCAATGCCACTCTCACCCAGTACCAGCTGCTTGCTACACATGTGCCCACTGTCTGGGCTATAGACCAGTACAGAGTGTGTCAAGAGGTAAGAAGCATTTTGCATTCCTGCAAGTTATTTACAAAAAATGTCTATATTGTTTTGTTACATTTCGGGATGTCACTGGTTAACCAACTGAGAAGTCATTGTTTGATTATTGTTGTCAGCTAAAAATGTCATTTAAATTCATTTCCAACAGCTGATGTTTAATATCAATTGAGAGCAAAGCTACAATCTGTACAGAGTAAGAATGCTGATTTGAGACACACCCTCACCCAGCTCTGGGTTTTACTAAAGGTGTGGTTATTTTGCATAATGTTCCAGTATAAAGTTAAAACTTTGATATCTTATAATAACTAAACATTAAAAACAGTTGAGCGACTTAATGTGAAACTGTTGTGTTTTATTTTAATTAGACGCTATATGGTTTGTTGGTTAACTGCTGACTAATGCCGGTGGGTTATCAGTAAACATTTGCAGATTTGCATTCCTAGTTAAATTATAGCCCGTTTAGTTTTGCTCAGCACATACACCGGGTCATAGGAATGTTTTGTAAACATACTGTTTTTAGTTGCCAGGGTAAATCTCCATGCATGTGATAGGTGTGTTTCTCCAACCAGGTTCTAGAGCGTTCTAGAGATGTGGTGGATGACGTCAGTGTGTCCTTACGACTCTGGGACACATTCGGGGACCATCACAAGGACCGACGCTTTGCTTATGGCAGGTGAGAGGTCCAAAGTTAAATAAGATCTTTAATTAAGTCGGCTTGGGACCTGCTTGAAGCTACTGTGCTTTGAGCTACAGTTGCAACATCTTGTATTTTGATGCATAATTAATACATAATAGATTGTAACCTGCATTGGGTGTTGTGTCAGGTCTGATGTGGTGGTGCTGTGCTTTTCCATTGCCAACCCAAACTCCTTGCACCATGTGAGGACCATGTGGTACCCTGAAATTAAACACTTTTGTCCAAGAGCTCCAGTTATCTTAGTAGGCTGCCAGTTAGACCTGAGATATGCGGATCTGGAAGCAGTGAACAGGGCCCGACGACCTCTGGCCAGGTAAGAACATTTGAATTTTCCAATTTGCAGGGAATCCTGAATTAATCTAGTGGTGCTGCTTATCAGGCATGTCAAAACATGAATTTTAGCCCTTATTACCTAACATAAAAGTTAATTACCATAAAAAGCCTGACGTTATTAATAGTGTTATATTGCTCCTCCAACACCAGATTTTTCATTACACTTTAAATTGCTATTTTTGGTGACTCAAGTACATTACATCTGGGTATTTGTAAATCCTGTTTTATGTTGGTAGGTGTATTTACTAAATTGGTAATCTTTCTTGATTTCAGGCCCATAAAATCCAATGAGATTTTGCCACCAGAGAAGGGCCGTGAAGTGGCCAAAGAACTTGGCGTCCCATATTATGAGACAAGTGTGGTTGCCCAGTTTGGAATCAAAGATGTGTTCGACAATGCCATCCGTGCAGCCCTGATTTCACGGCGCCACTTGCAGTTCTGGAAGTCACACTTGCGCAATGTCCAGCGACCTCTCCTTCAAGCCCCCTTTCTTCCTCCCAAACCTCCTCCACCGATTATAACAGTGCCTCCTCCCCCCAGCAGTATGGAGGAGCACCCAGGGCGCTTGCTGGAGGACCCACTGTGTGCAGATGTTGTTCTAGTATTGCAGGAGAGCCAAAGAATTTTTGCCCACCGTGTCTACCTTGCTACGGCCTCATCCAAATTTTATGACCTCTTTCTGGTAGATCATCGAATGTCTGAAGAAAAGAGAGAAAAGGAACGGACTCGGGTTCCTCTTTCTGGACGCGAGCTGCTTATGCGAGCGGCCAGCTTTGATGTTTGCGAAAGTAACGATGAGAGGGAGCGAGCAAACCTGCGAGCCTGCACCAGTGATGGCACTCTCAGAGGAGGGGAAGGAAGTAGACTGCTCCCAGCCTTCAGTCGAGCTTTTGTGAGCGTACGTGAAGAAATGGTGGACGATCCTGTGACATTAAATGCCAGACCAGTGACAGTGGTACACATGGACCCTTCCATGCAGCTGGGACCGTTCCGTGCTGTTTTGCGCTATCTATATACAGGGAAGTTAGATGAGCATGAGAAGGAGTTAATGCAGGTGGCCCACATTGCTGAGCTGCTGGAGGTTTTTGACCTCCGCATGATGGTGGCAAACATTCTGAATGACGAGGCTTTCATGAACCAGGAGATTACAAAGGCCTTCCATGTGAGGCGCACCAATCGAATCAAGGAGTGCCTGGCCAAGGGGACCTTCTCTGGTAAGGCTGTTTATTATATTTATTTCATTTTGCTATAGTGAAAACACTGCATTTTCAAAATGTCTGACCATTACCTTTTAATGACCAACATGCAAGTTTGCTATTTGCAAGTCCTTGTTTATAGCCTTCAGCAGAATTATATCAATTTTAGCCTTATGAGGTATAAATGTTGTTTTATTAAGCTCTTTTTATCCCTACCTCATCAAGAAATTGAGCAACTCAGCCGCCTGCCTCCCAGTGAGACGGAACAGCGCCCAATATTTTGCCAGCTGGCTTTTTAAGCTTATGTAATCAGACATTTCGAGTAAGCCAATGATGGTTGATGTTTTCCGCAGAATCGGGATTTAGGGGCAGCTCTGCTGACCTAGGTTTGTTCTGGTCCTTACATAAGCTTACAGCTTTACTATTTATTTATTTTACACATCAGTATTTGATCAGCTTTTTTTCTTGTAATTCAATACTCATATTAAAGATCACTGCCGAATACCCAATTCTGATGCATCCTGGATGTACCCAGATTCTGATTAAATGACTGAGTTAACAATGTAAACTCAGCTTATAAAAACATAAGTGTTGTGGTGCCTTGCTCTAGTACAGTTTGTGTTTTGTTTTTTCTATGTTATTTGTTATTATATGAGTATTTAATTGAAATATCCTCTATCAGAATGATCAGAGTAAAGCAGTTACTGATTAGAGTAAAGCAGCTATTATTTGTGCATCCTATACAAAACTTTTTACAGTTGTTTATTTAATGTATGCTTATTCTCTGCAGATGTGGTGTTCAAGTTGGATGATGGTACAATAATGGCCCATAAACCTCTGCTCATCTCAAGCTGCGACTGGATGGCAGCCATGTTTGGAGGACCTTTTGTAGAGAGCTCTACTAAGGAGGTACATGTTTTCCTAGCTATAGGTTTTGATTCCTGAATGGGGCACCAGTAAAACTGCTACCTATTAAACTCAAATTTGGATTGAGTTCAAGTTGTGTCTTGTAATAGAGGTTCAGAAGCAATGCAGTAGTTCATACTTAACACTTCTAGAGATGAGTGGTCAGACTCATTATATACTTGAGCATAGATCAGAATAGATTAGGTAAGGTCTTTAAAACATTTCTTCAGTTCTACAGACATGTAGATGAGGCGCTAACACACCTGGCACTGGCAAGAATTAGTAATCAGTAGCACACACAGTCTAGAGCAAAACAAACATTTGGAGAATGAATTTGGAATAGCTGTGTGACCATTGTTTATTCACATGCATTTCTCAGGTGTTATTCCCAAACACCACCCGTAGCTGCATGCGTGCAGTGCTGGAGTACCTCTACACAGGCCGATTCTGTTCTCGTCCAGACCTGGACGCTATGGAGCTCATCGTCCTTGCAAACCGTCTCTGTCTGCCACACCTGGTTGCACTGACAGGTACATACAGACACCCAGCCTTAGCTAAGCATCTTAGCTACTATAATCTACCCTGATCTGATAATACACTAAACAACTAAAGCATTATCGACTCTAGCACTCAAATCTGAGCTTTAGACTTTTATTCGTATTGACAATCTTAACAGGATAATATGGTAGCTGTTAAAAAAATATGTATCCTGTCCCAGTGGCTCCCTACACCTTAAATCAATAAATAATTACAATAAAAATGTGATAACATCATGTTACAGCTGCAGAGAAACTGATGAAGTATTAGTGCACAAAACTCCAGAGACATTAGAGTTTAGGTAGGTATACAGACAGACCGAAAAAGAATGAGAGTTTATACATTGTTATTCTATCTGATTATAAAGTACTGGCTACAAAAGGTTGTTTATGAGCCAATAGTTAGGAGGTTCACCTCTTTGTTGAATTATTCACTCACACAGTTGTTTTGCAGTTTATAAATAAAAAGCTGGTCTAGAAAAGAATTAAACATTTTGTGTGATGGGTGCTGTGATGAAATGAAATAACTATAAAGTGTAGGAATATTAGGATTATAATTATGTATCATTACATGACGTATTTATGTTTCCCCCCTATTTTAGAGCTATATACTGTGACTGTGCTCATGGAGGCTGCCATGATGGGAGCTGATATTGATGGAGATGTACTGGTTTTTCTGGAAATGGCTCAGGTACATATTTGGATTTCGTTGTCTAGGGCATCACAGCATTTAACAGGGTCCGACAGTGTGACTTATGTACTGGTGTTGCACCAACACATAGATTTGTGCTTGTAAACCAGATTTCTCCATAGAACCCTGACACACACACAGGAACATTTTTTGACCTCTCATGGAGTTGCATCAAGGGTGAGAATTATCACCTTATTGAAGCTGCAACAGCGACACCTGCTGGCTATTAAAACACTACCCGTTCTGTTTGTAGAGCACTAGACCAGGATGATGTGGGCAAGCTTTATAGAATGCCACGCCTCCCAAGTGCCACACTGTCAGGTTTCATACTGATATGCACAATGACAGATGCTGTGCTTTGTTAATACAACTCTAAATCATTATATGATAAAATACCTACTTCCTAAATAAAAGTGTAAATGTCTCTCAGTTTTTTCAGTGCCTTTGCACTAAAGCCCAGCCAAGATGTTTGGTGTCTTAGCCAGAAGGCTAATATGTAATTGAAGTCTTTAGTAAATAGGTTACATGGATTGCTAGGCAGACTGTTAAAAGTAAAACAAATTGGCTGCTTGATCTCTGCAAAGTTATGACACGGATGTGCCTAAAATACATCACATAGGATGAGAACAAAATCAGGGTATAATTATTATGGCTTGTATTTCCCTCAGTTTCATGGTGCCTATCAGCTGGCTGGATGGTGCCTCCACCACATCTGCACCAATTACAATAGCGTCTGCCGCAAGTTTCCTCGTGACATGAAGGCCAAATCACCAGGTATTTGTACTCTTTAAACAGCTTCAATTGGTTACTTAAGATTCAATTCAATCAAATCAAATATATGTGATTTTACCAAGGCTCTGACTGGCAAAACACTGAGCACAGAATTTAGCTGTGTAGGCTTGTCACAATCATTCATTTTAATCTACAGTCAGTCAAAAGCAAGGATTGTGATGAATTTCTGATGTCATTTTTCTAGCAAATTATTTTATGTGCTGTTACAGAAAATCAGGAATACTTTGAAAAGCATCGTTGGCCTCCAGTCTGGTACCTGAAAGAAGACGATCATTACCAACGTGCACGTAAAGAGCGGGAGAAAGAGGACTACCTGTACCAGAAGCGCCAGTGTAAACGCAAGTGGCTCTTCTGGAACCTTCCGTCCTCACCATCTTCTAACTCACCCTCCTCTCCTGGATCCTCTGCTGTCATGTGATTGACCAAGATTGGAGGCCTTATCGAACAGCCCTAGGATATAAATGCACACATCAACAGGGACAATTTATAGAGGCTGCTTTTTTCAACCAGCAGGAATTATTTAAAAAAATTAAAAAAAAAAAACAAATACAATCCTGGTTTAAATTCTAAGTTCTTGGAAGTTGCAATCTTGAAATCTTTGCAATGACTAAAAAACAAACCACTACAGAAGGCCTGACAAATATGGTATAAATGTTTTGGCACTTCAGTCTACAGTCAGTCAGCACTTTTTTTAAAGACTAGGATTTGACATTTTTTCCCCTCTACAAGTACTTCTTAAGATTTCATGTTCTGCATGGAGAGGCATGCAGATTTTTGCCATAGCGGAACGTTACACCAGGATTTTACAGTACAAACGATCCAGTGGCACAACTGAGTTCTCTGGAATCAAACCACATTTTTTTTACTCTGCTCATGTGAAAACATAATCTTGAATCTTAATAGCAAACCGGTCTGAATGGTGACAGTGAATTGTTTATTCTGCTTACTATCTCTACTTTGTGGTGACCTTTCCAAAAGGGCTCATTTCTCCTCTTGTAATTGGACCTGTATAGCATTTTTACCTGACAAATTGTAAAAGTAAATTTGAAGCTGAAATGATAATTGCACAAACAATTTTTGGCTGACACTCAGAAAGCCCACCATACCACTAACTATTATGATATAATTATTATACTCAGGGCATCAAACATCTTAACTAAGATTTAAAACCGTTTGCTGCCCAGTCAAGTCAAGCTATGCCTCTGGGACTCCTCAAACAAATGTGTACAACTGCACAATGCCCAGACTTTTATGTAGCCTGTGTCACACTTGCTGCAGTCTTTACCAAAGTAAACTTTTAAATGCTTTACTTAAAGGGTGTCTGCAATACATCCTGAGAGAAGCCAATTGCCTAGTTTCAAGTCTACTATGTTACCTTATAACTTAATAATATTATAATAGTGAGAACCACTATATTACATTAACTGGATAAAGCATTTGAAATTACATTAGGAACTAAACTCTCCCTGTAGTAGCACTCCAAGAGAGCAAATGAAACATCTTTGCTTTACTTTGAAAACGCTTAAAAAGCTGATGTTGGATGTTCACATATATAGTTTGTTTATGTGCAAACCAGAAAAAGCCTCCCGTTTAAGTTTTACATTACAAGGTAATACTGTTTTATTTAAAGGTGCTTTCCCAATTGGAGAGCTGCCACGTTCAGCTACAAGTCTATTATAACACCTTACATTTTAATGTAGTGTACTATATTAGATGTTTTGGATTACAACTGGAACCAAATTCTGAAGGGTGGGAGCTCATACAGAGCAGAGTTTACCAAAATATCTTCACTGGTGAACACTGCATGTCACATTAATATATTGGTAATATTAGATATTTACATTACAGTACTGTAAGCACATGGGCAAGCTCTGTTATTGAAATGTATTTGCAAACAGTATTACAATTTATGTAGATAGGAAATAATCCTTATACTAATTAAGTTTTAAGACTCTAGTAGAATGTAGATAGAATCTAAAGCAAGCAAATTAAAGTTATATTATTATACTTATATAAGATGCAAAAACACTGAGAGAAAATAATGTATGTACAATAAATGCCCAAAATGCTAAATGCTTTTAAACAGAGTCCTGTTTACAATGCTTTATTAAAACTCCTGGTAGCTGGGTATGCTGCAAGCATGGTACATATAGAGTAGTAAAAACTGAACCTCATTGTAGATACAGCATTTAATTCATGTCCATTTTAACTGACTTGTAAAAGCAAATATAATTGTTCCCTCAGATAGGCATCAGGTAATGTGGTTAGTTAGACTAGTCATGTTACTTTACATTGGCCAAGAATTGGATTCTGTGACTGACCGATGAAACCAAATTGTTTTGGTACGTATTGTGTAAATAGAGAAAAAAGTAACAAAAAAATGTATTATTTTTGTATATATGCAAACAGCTTTGACTGAAAGGCTTCTGTTGGATGGCTGATTAGTTGCACACAAAAGCAAAAAGTAATAAGTTAATATTCACATATCAATTAAACAAAAGCTATTAAGAATAATTAGTCTTATAGGTCTCATTTCATAAAGACCTGGTGTAAGTACGGTGCAACCAAATCATGATGCAAAAAATCCTGAAAATGTCAAGGTATACAGACTCAAGTATTAAAAATGTTTGGCATATATATATATATATATATATATATATATATATATATATATATATATATATATATATATATATATATGAGAAGAAGTCAGTGGGTATCTGACTATGATGAATACAAAAAATGTCTTTACAAATGCAGTTTGTTACATTATTTAAGATGTGTTTAAATAATACATACAGTGTATCACAAAAGTGAGTACACCCCTCACATTTCTGCAGATATTTAAGTATATCTTTTCATGGGACAACACTGACAAAATGACACTTTGACACAATGAAAAGTAGTCTGTGTGCAGCTTATATAACAGTGTAAATTTATTCTTCCCTCAAAATAACTCAATATACAGCCATTAATGTCTAAACCACCGGCAACAAAAGTGAGTACACCCCTTAGTGAAAGTTCCTGAAGTGTCAATATTTTGTGTGGCCACCATTATTTCCCAGAACTGCCTTAACTCTCCTGGGCATGGAGTTTACCAGAGCTTCACAGGTTGCCACTGGAATGCTTTTCCACTCCTCCATGACGACATCACGGAGCTGGCGGATATTCGAGACTTTGCGCTCCTCCACCTTCCGCTTGAGGATGCCCCAAAGATGTTCTATTGGGTTTAGGTCTGGAGACATGCTTGGCCAGTCCATCACCTTTACCCTCAGCCTCTTCAATAAAGCAGTGGTCGTCTTAGAGGTGTGTTTGGGGTCATTATCATGCTGGAACACTGCCCTGCGACCCAGTTTCCGGAGGGAGGGGATCGTGCTCTGCTTCAGTATTTCACAGTACATATTGGAGTTCATGTGTCCCTCAATGAAATGTAACTCCCCAACACCTGCTGCACTCATGCAGCCCCAGACCATGGCATTCCCACCACCATGCTTGACTGTAGGCATGACACACTTATCTTTGTACCCCTCACCTGATTGCTGCCACTCATGCTTGAGACCATCTGAACCAAACAAATTAATCTTGGTCTCATCAGACCATAGGACATGGTTCCAGTAATCCATGTCCTTGGTTGACATGTCTTCAGCAAACTGTTTGCGGGCTTTCTTGTGTAGAGACTTCAGAAGAGGCTTCCTTCTGGGGTGACAGCCATGCAGACCAATTTGATGTAGTGTGCGGCGTATGGTCTGAGCACTGACAGGCTGACCCCCCACCTTTTCAATCTCTGCAGCAATGCTGACAGCACTCCTGCGCCTATCTTTCAAAGACAGCAGTTGGATGTGACGCTGAGCACGTGCACTCAGCTTCTTTGGACGACCAACGCGAGGTCTGTTCTGAGTGGACCCTGCTCTTTTAAAACGCTGGATGATCTTGGCCACTGTGCTTCAGCTCAGTTTCAGGGTGTTGGCCATCTTCATGTAGCGCAACAATTCGTCTTTTAAGATCCTCAGAGAGTTCTTTGCCATGAGGTGCCATGTTGGAACTTTCAGTGACCAGTATGAGAGAGTGTGAGAGCTGTACTACTAAATTGAACACACCTGCTCCCTATGCACACCTGAGACCTAGTAACACTAGGTCACATGACATTTTGGAGGGAAAATGACAAGCAGTGCTCAATTTGGACATTTAGGGGTGTAGTCTCTTAGGGGTGTACTCACTTTTGTTGCCGGTGGTTTAGACATTAATGGCTGTATATTGAGTTATTTTGAGGGAAGAATAAATTTACACTGTTATATAAGCTGCACACAGACTACTTTTCATTGTGTCAAAGTGTCATTTTGTCAGTGTTGTCCCATGAAAAGATATACTTAAACATCTGCAGAAATGTGAGGGGTGTACTCACTTTTGTGATACACTGTATATAGACTACCAATTCTATGTGACATTAGTTTGGTAGGCTAATTGGGTAAGTTCCATAACCTTTTATTTAAATTATTATTGAATAAAAAACAGAATGGATACATTGCATTCTGTGGTGCAGAAAAGCTGAAGCTACAGGTATTTTATTGATATTGTGTTTATGGTTTGTAATTGTGATAAACAGATTTCAATCAAAATGCTTTTTTAGGACTGTTTGTAAACCTCAGAACTGCCAGATGCATATGTTCGAGGTCAATGGAGATACCTGTGATCTAGGATAAAGTTCATTAATGAGAAATATGTGACGTGATAAATTTGTTACTTGACTTAATTGGTTACCAGTCGGCAAAATACTTTATTTAATACGGTATGAGATTACTTTTGGAGCCTAAAATTACTACAAGAATGTATTTGGAAACTTTACAGATTAAAAATCGACTGAAACTGTACATACGTTCATGTAATTATGTAAATGCATACATGTTTCTCAACACCCTTCTGATGTATTTTATTGCTGTCCAATAGAATTAGCTGAACTTAAACCTTTTTATTTACAGCTTTTTTAGAAAAGGAATTTTTTGACCTTTTTAGGGGCCTTTAAAGTATTTTTAGCTCCAATAATTGTAAACATTTATAAAGAACATTGCTTGCAATTCTTACAAATAAAACTTAATTCAGCAGTTGCAAAGGTAGTTTTGTTGGACAGCAACGCTGTAGAACCAGGTTAACATATCTAAGATTTTCCTCACTAATTCAGCTGAATTCATGTCTGCTGCTGCAGTAAAACACCTCATGCCTTAATGTAAATGAAACTGTCACTGTAAAGGGTTCTTGTTACTCTATGCTGTACGTGTTTGTACTAAAACATAGTGAAACTGTAAGTACCAAACATGTTACACACAGTATGTATATATGTATTTGAACATTCATACTATATATTTATGACGTAGTGTGTTTTTGATTGCTTTATCAAAACATCTTGCCTTATTTTTATTAGGTGGC
The DNA here is from genome assembly GCF_030014385.1 of Trichomycterus rosablanca. Lineage (NCBI taxonomy): Eukaryota > Metazoa > Chordata > Actinopteri > Siluriformes > Trichomycteridae > Trichomycterus > Trichomycterus rosablanca. The sequence goes on from NC_085994.1 coordinate 35,920,503, forward strand.
TTCATAAAAATAAGCACTTTTGAAATTTGTGAAGATTGTATTATGTTGTCATCAAAAGGTATCATTACTTTTTGCCTTTAAGGCCTTACAAATGAGCAAATGCAGCTTCGTCCACCCCCATTACAACCCACGGCCAATCAGATTAATGCAGGGAATTCCACCTTTAATGCTTCTTTTATTGTTTTTGACTCTATTTTGCCAAAATGCTCTTTAACAAAACCATAACATGTACATGCTGCATATGGCGTTAAGCAGGCAAGATGAGTTAAAGTTAAATTAATGAGGTGCATGTAATAGAAAGGCATCTTGAATCATGACCCTGGTTGATTGTGAGGGCTCAGCATTTAACACTGCTTTAGATTTTAATATCAAACATGGTAAGATAAATTAGTACTAGCAGGCTGAGTACTATGTAGTATATTAGAAGCTATAGTATATTACACTCACTAATCAAAGTAGCGCAGCTCATCAATGAAGTTTTAAACAAAGCATGCTCTTTCTATTATATCAGAATTAGAAAAAAATCAGGTGTAAAAAATCAATATAAAACAAAAAATACAATTCTAGAATGTGGGCTCATTTTTACGAAACCCTGTTTCTGGTGCTAACATACCACGGCTGCGAAGCACAAACCAAAGGGAGAGTGAATACCATGAAGAGATGTGTTTTTGCCGCACAATCACAACATATAGTAACTCTGTAATGGAGTCCTTGATATTACATAGTTAAATACAAGACTTGAATGTTTTCTCAGTACTAAAAGCTTGATGCTGACACATTTTGCTTGTTCTTGATGTTTGGGGGGTGGGGGTGGAAATCTGACACTGTAGCATGTGTAAATGAATTGATGTATGTAGTGTTTATTTATTAAATCTTAATTAGCTGAAGCCATTGTGTTTTCTTTGGGTTTCCGAAGCTTTTAGCATTAAAACCGTGGCATATATTTGGAGCATGTCTATTTTTACTGTTTATTTTTAGTCTTGTTATAGCAATAAAAATATGAATGATGATCATTCCTTTCGGCTGCTCCCATTAGGGGTCGCCACAGTGGATCATTCATCTTCATACTTGACTTGCCCTCCTATTTATTTGGGCTTGAGACCAGCACTAAGGGGACACTAATATTGAAGGCCATGCTATGAAGGTAAATAACATAAACTTATAAACTCCAACAATAAACTTTGTACATCACAGGATGCTGTAGGATGCATATTTTTGACCCAGCAGATTTTCAGAAAACCAACAATAAAAAACTAAAATACATGAAAGTTTGTTAAGATAAAGTTAGTTTGTCACAAAATTCATTAGTTTGTCTCATTAATTAACAGAAAAACAGTTGAAGAACGCTTTAAAATCCCAAGACTGGCATAAAGTACATGTGCCTACAAGTCTATATAATCTTTTATACTATTTCTTTATGCATTTTTAATGGCTGGAAATTGCATTTTTAATTTAGTCCATTATAGTAGCCAGAAACTGAAAACCACTAACTGCTGTACATTATCCAAAATGCTTTACATTATCCAATATTGTGAAATTTGGGGTCAGTGGTAGTTCAGAGGTTATTGTACAAGCCCCACCATTGCCAGGTAGCCACTGTTGGTCCTTCAGTAAGGCCTTTAATTGCCTGAATGGTATATGATCACGGGTGTAAGTAATTTTAGATAGAAGTGTGTGCTAACTGACACACATGTGCTAATGTAAACAGAAAAGCTGCCACCTCTGCAGTCTCAGAGTCAATATTAACTAACAGGATCTTCACCTGTGACTGACAGGTATCAGGACCATTCAAAGGCCAATGAAAGTGTGGAGTAGGCCGTCTTAGTTTCCCAAATTAACCTCGTAATTTGAGATATTAGCAACACTATCGCTTGTTTATGGACGGAGCAGGGTGACCAGAGACGTTCGGCTTTTTTTCAAGGTAAGTCGTGTTGAACAACGGAGAGAAAACGCCACCATGGCTTAAGGTCATTTCTGTTCGGTCTCTTGTTGACTCGTCAGGGGTGTTAATCACACACCGTATGTTTTGGATTGTACAGCTGCTTTATAAGTCAGAGTTGAAGCAGTAGTTTAGTTAAAATTAAAAGCAAACAGACGGTTAAGAAAGCAGTAACTCACCCTGAGCTTCTCTTTGAGGTGTGAAGACGGTTGAGATGAAGTTTCGCGCGTTTTCTCGGCTCGTGGTCGCGTGCGTTGTCGCGTGCCAGCACGTGCAGAAGAGTGAAGCCCAACGGCTGACTGAAGAAGACGAAGCTTTCTGCAAGTAAGAGTTTTGCACACAAAACGAGACAAAAACCTCAATTTTTCACTTTTAAACATTAGATTTACTCTCTATGTAGGCCTTCAACAAGTACATGTCCAATTCTAGCTACAGTGTTAGCCTGCATTTTTGTATTAACAAAGATTAAGGATAAAATGTGTATATTTTTATATTCTCATTAGGGCAGTGATAGCTCCGTGGTTAAGGTACTGGACTAGTAAACAGAAGGTTGCCGGTGCAAGTCCCGCCACCACCAAGTTGCCACTGTTGGGTCCCTGATTAAGGCCCTAAACCCTCCATTGCTCTTCGTGTAAGTCGCTTTGGATAAAAGCATCTGCTAAATGCTGAAAATGTAAATTAAATGTTTAACTGTTTAAGATTTCGGTGGCTCGGTGGGTAGCACTCTCACCTCACAGCAAGAAGGTCCTGGGTTCGATCCCCAGGCGGGGGGGTCCGGGTCCTTTCTGTGTGGAGTTTGCATGTTCTCCCCGTGTCTGTGTGGGTTTCCTCCGGGAGCTCCGGTTTCCTCCCACAGTCCTCTCACCCATCCAGGGTGTTGCTGTGTGCCTTGCGCCCATTGAAAAGCTGCGACCCCAATTGGATAAGCGGGTAAGAAAATGAGTGAGTGTTTAAGATTTAGGTAATTTGTCTCCCAAAACAAGAACAAAGTCAAAACTTATGAACGTACAAAAAAAGAGGACACTTGTGGTAAGATGACACTGGGTTGACAAATGCATTAATAATGCAACTATGTTCATGAACTTTAATAAATAAACAGCTACACTTTAACAAGACAGCTAACAGATGCCTTTATGGTCAGATAATCTTATCGGTGGGTCACATAAAAGCTGCATTTTTAAAATTGCATTAAGTAAATGGTCAGCCATGACTTCTTGTGTCACTGGTGGTATAAATATGAGGTGACGCACAGGCCTATTTTTTTAAGAATATAGCAGTAATGGGTGACAAAGGGTTGATGAGCAGCACAAATTAGGAAATGAGTACACAAAATAGCTTAGCCATTGTGTACAAATCTTCCTGGGGGAGGACATATTGACTTCTTACCCAAAAAGGTGGATGGTTAGAGTGGGCAGGGATTCCACCCCAAGATCTAATTGGGTCAAAATGTCTTCCTAACCACAATTTGATGCCACCTACATAATCAGAAAAAGATTGAAAGGGTTGCCAGAAAAAAAAGCTTCTTCTGCTAAGGACCAACAGACTCAAGTGCCTGCAGTTTAACAGACGTAACCGAGGCTTTAAATGGAACCATGTTCTAAACTGCTGTTTTCTTCTAAAGGCCCTGAACAGCTTGTTTGAATACACATGACACTTAACCTGGACTGTGGTAAATCCTCCAACAAGACAGGGATCCAAAGCACAGCTTAATATCCACACAAAAATTGTTCACTGACCAGAGAATCAAGACTTTGCCATGGCCATCCTCTGACTTAAACTCATAATATTTGAAATAAAGATCTAAAGAACAAGAAAGTGTTTTCCACCACTTACATTACCACCACTTTGCATCACCCAAAGGGCAAGTCTTAACAGCTCACAGGTTCTCCATCCAGATATACTGCAGACAGAAACTTACTTCTTGTAATAGTTATAGAAATAGCTCTTGAAATAGTTACATGATTGAAGTGAAGCTTCAGTCTAAAAGTTTGCTCGTAGGCTAATAAGTTCCACCCCGTCTTGTGTAGGATTCCCTCACATTACTGACTCATAGATGCTAAGCAGCTGGCAGATCCCACTCAAAGCCCACTCAACACACTGATCATCTCAGTTCTGAACCGCCTAACTTTCAAATTACATATACTGGCACACAGTACCCTGCTAGTACAGTTTTGATACAATACCTTTGAATAAGCAGTTCTTTTAAGGGTGTGATATGAAGCCACGAAAACATAGTTGTGGCCCTGATTCCAATAAGGTGATGTCTTTTTGTCTTTTAGTGGAGAGTTAGAGTTAAGTTATCCGGGTGTGGACATTGGTTCCTGCATGATCCTCCCTCAGAAGGTCAGGGCAAAGATCAGTCAGGAATGGGGAGCTCCGCAAGTACGACTGGCCTCGGCTAACAAGGTAAGACACATTGTCTCCAATACTTTATTCTGACATGGATTTCTGTGTGGTGTTGTGTTTGCCATGGCCTTTAGGAATTGAGAAGTTACATTGTGTCTACTGAGGCATCATTGTGGATTTCTTGTGACAGTGTTTTTTGCAGAAATTTGAAATTGTACCAAACACGTTTGTATAAATTAATACATGAACCTAATTTCATTGTTATGACATATGAATTCAACCTATGTCTTTCAATTTTGTAACCCATACCCTGACACTTTCCAGAGCATGGCTCACGTACAGTATATGTAGGCTTACCGATCTTGTTTATCGTGACACGAGATAACCAGTAGGTGGCACAATTACTCCATTACACAGGGACTAATCTCATCTGTACTCGTACAGTGTGAACAGTACGCTTGTAAGCATAGTGCATGTACTGTAAGTATAGTGCTGCACAGCTTCAGGTTCTCGATGGGTCTTTGTGACTTCTCTTACTTCGGTTTTCTCATACCTTCCAAAAATCGTGCCAGTAGATGGACTGACTAAATGAAATTGCATCTAGGTGTGAGTGGGTGTGAATAATGGAGTGTTTGATGCCCTGTGATGGACTCTGACCCTATCTAGGGTTTATTTCCAGGATAAATTACAAATCTGCCACAGTTGTGATTTAAAAGGGGTTGCAGAGAATGTAAAGGTTCTTTTGCAAAGATTTATATAAACGTGTGCTGTTTCTTATTTTTATTATTATTAATATTATTATTTCTACATATTATAATTATTATATTCTTTCATGATTAGACATTAGTGAGTACCTTAATTGGTACTCACTGTAACAGTTACTATTTGACATTAAAATTAATTGTATGGATTGTATATTTTAAGCTAAGCATGCTAACACATGCTGCCTTATGCCATGGCTGTATTGTACATTGCTATAGCACCCACCTATTCAAAGCATGATCAATAATATTATCTTTTTTACCATTTAAAATACCCATCATTAGGTCCTTTAACCTACTTTAGATTTTGCTGTTATTATTATTAGGCTTAATGATCACATGCTCTACAAAATCTCTTGAAGATAAAGTACAAATTTTTAAGAAGCCCTCAGAATGGCACAGTAAGAGCCCTAAGCAAGGTCTGTAACCCACAACTGCTCAAATGTATGCTTGTATTGAATCCTGTACCAACTGGCAGCTACTATTTAATTTTCATCAATCCTCTTATACTGGTCAGGGTAGCGGCGGCTCCGGTTCCACCAGGAAACACTGGCCACAAGGCAAGAATACCCTGCACAAGATGCCAATCCATGGCAGGAATTTGGTCAGCCATCCCAAAGACATAGCCAATCAAATCTGTGTAGACGCACGGTCAGTCGATAGCAACGCTTAGATTCAAACCTGGATCTCAGCGATGGTGGCCTAGTGTGATAAATCTTTGCACCACCCGACCGTGTAAGTTACTTTGGACAAAAAGCAAAGGCCAAAAATATAAAAGCATGCTTTTTATTGATGGGCAGATTTTGACAGGATGATGCAGATATATTGGCACAAGTAAATAAATGGTGTCTGTAAATAAAATGAAGTTCACTAAGTTAAAAATGAAATTGTGAAAGTGCACAAATAAGCAATTATAAAAGAACAGAGAGCAATTTTAAAAAAGAAACTATTATTTATAAATAGTATGTTACAAACTCAGGTTAAAATGGTTGCCGAGGGCTTGTTTGACTCCGATGGTTAAAGATAAACGAATACATGAATTGCTCTGTTTAATGTTTGACAAGGGCTCTAAAAATGCTTATGAGAAAACACTAAAGTCATTCAACGATTAAAAATGACAACATAAATGGTATGTTATTGCCATTTTTAATAGACCAATCTAACAAGCATTTAGCTTTTAGCATTTCGTGAGGGATCCTAAGTAAATGGAGGTGAAAATATTGGTTCGATCATCTTAACGCACTGACAGACACCACATTCATCAAAGTAATCACAAACACACTAATAGTTACTTTGTTCGCCTCACTGGATCAGTTTAGGTGTTATGGTGTTCTCGTGGTGGAATCACGGTAGTAAATAGGATCAAGCCTAGTGAAGAACAGCAGCAAACTACACTACACTGTAAATTGAAAACTAAAATTGAAAGCCACTTCAGTTTTGGGAGCTAGTTTATAAATTCCGAAGCTAAGCAGTCTGGACTGAAGATGATCTATCGCCCTAATGTCTTCCAAACCTCAATTGATGTATGGTCATATTATCTGTTATGCTGTCCTACATGATTCTCCTTTATTGCTGGACTTGGTGTCAGACAGCAAAACAGATTACACATGAGATTAAATCAATATTAACTTTATTTACTGGGCTTTGAAACGTAATTCCCCAGTTTTCCTGCTACCATGTCTCAGACTTATGAAAACATACGGTAGCTGGAGGTCTGCTGTGAAAATGGGACTCTGTGTGAGCCAGCCGCTGGTCTGCGGTGGGTCTGTGCTCTCGTTTCCCCCCTGTTGTTCCTCATCTTTTTCACTCGGCCGCCCTCTCGACCCTTTCCATTGGCAGTCGATCGCTGCGGAAACTAGAGGCCAAGCGGCAGTGCAGCAGGCGCTGGCTGTCACTGTGCCTCCGTAGTGACACCCACCTCATTACCCTGCTGAAAGCATGCTGGGTAATTGAAACACAGCAGAATGGGCAGTGGTCCAGCATGTCCTCCTCTCAATGGGCTTTCATTACCCAAAACAAAAGCAAAGGGCCATGCTAAACAACAGATTTGTGTCTCAGCTCTTAAAGGAATGACTGGAACCAGCCACGTGACGTGAACTTGGTTTTCACTTTTCTGCTTGGAGAGCTTGTATGTTATTGCAGTGCATTCAATAATAACAGTAATAGTGCCATCAAGGTAATGAGTTTCACTGGATATTTGTTATCCCTCCCTATTACTGTATATTGCCTCTAATGATGCTTCATTATGCTTATAGGATTGTATTATATTTATTTTATTACATGCTCTATGAGCCACAAATGTAAAAATCTGGCATCTAATTAGTGCACACATCCATCTGCCCATTACTGCATTAACAGGTGTGCCACTTAATACACGCTTAGTTATCTGTGCCTTGTTTTTGTGTTTTATTGGCGCTGGCTATAAATATGTTTTTTTTTTAATGTTCATTTGTATGTTCTTGTAACGAGTCCAGCTGGACCAGGTTGCATAATCTTGCTTCATTTGCCATGTCAGTTATGGCCAGCAGAGAGGGCAATGAGGTGCAAATGATGGACATGTCATATACTCCTAGCAGACAAGTCACCTGAACCATGTTGAGCGGTGATTCGCTCCAGGTAGGAGTGTTTTTGTATTCTTCCTCACAGACTTGCCAGCTCCTCTGTTGGCAATCTGCTCTTTCTCTGAAACTATGACTCCGGGTTTGGTCCGGTCCAGTTTTCTGTTGGTGTGTGAGGCCATCACACTGTATCTCAACTGGTGTTGCAGCACTTTTCAGGCATCACGACAAAACTGCCCTGGATGAGTGAGCTGCCTCAGAGGCAGCATGACAACCCTTTTCTGAAGCGAACCCCACCTGTAAATCAAAGTAGCTTGGTGGGGTTGTGGTGCCACTTCTTTATTGCAGCTTGTTTTGCGAGTTCCCGGTCTTTCCTCTTTTTTCGAGAACTGGGTTGTCACAGATGGCCAGAGTATTCTGTCATATTGTGACAAAGTCATCTACACTATTCATTTTCTATTCACTTTCTCCGTTGCATGTTGCAGATGTTTTGTGTATTTTAGTTGTTACTTGTTTTTGATTGATTGAGTACTTTATTAATCCCTGAAGGGAAATTGTGGTTTTATTTTGGCCACTGCTTTTTTTTTGCAATGAGCACCTTTTTGTTTAAGTTGTATTAGCCATAGTATTGTTCCACCTTGATTAATCATCCTGCAATTGAGTTTATTAATTCTTGCAGGGTCAGGGCTTCACCCTGTGCTTCAGTTGCAAGGCGTGACTGTACAAGGAAGCTGTAGCCTAGTGATTAAAGTACTAAAGCTGACTAGGCATCATGACTTTTCGATTTGGTGGTACAGATGGGTCAGGTCTCGTGCTGCTTGTAGCAGGCTAGACCCTGATTTTGCAATCCACGTCATGATTTCAGGGCAGTTGGGACACAGCATTTGTATCTGAAAGGTATTAAGCATGTTTTTCTTATTTCTGCTCTCACCTGTCCAAAGTGTATTCCCGCCCTGCATGAAGAGTTTCTGGGTGGCAGAATAAGCACTACAATACTGACCAGGATTAAACGATCAGTAAAAATGAATGAATGAAGGATTCTTTATCTGTTTTTGCTAAGCATGTCTCTGTTGCTTGTTAGTCTGTTCTAAACACAGTCATTAATGCCTCCATGGTTACAGTGTACTCACTAATTGTTTGCACTGGCTGCCCTTACAATTTCATTACCCTGTTGCTGTCTGGAAAGGGTTTTATAATCATGTAAAATTAGGCTAAGAGAACACTTGACAGAGTAAATGTTTTGGCTGGATGTGATTTACAAAAAAGGACCAGATTTATTCTAAAAATGAATGTCGTTTAACTAAAGGTGCTAAAATGCTGTCCAAAGCCTTCCACTTCACTTAAACCTCTGCTTATTATCAGTACAAAGTTACAAGTTAACAGCAATGTGAGATACACCTCTGAATTAGCAACACACTCAAACAGAACAAGAAAAAGTTAACAAAAGCAATAAAAAGTCATCATGGCATGATTTCAGTGAAGCTGCATGTAATTTGGATTTTTAAACACATGGATGGTTTTATATTTTCCACAAGGACCAATGTTCATTCCATTAATATCCATTCAATGCAGCTGGGGAATGCTATGCAGAATTAGTTTACTCCTAATGTATTTATTTACAGCTTTCATTCATTTGGTTTATTTGTTAATGGTGTGTATTTTGGTCTGGAACCATGCACAAAAACAATAATCTTAACTGAGAAAAGATGCTTTGAAAAAGTAAAAAAATAAATACTAATGTCTGTCTACAGTCACTGCGAAGGTGAGCAAAAATGCAAGAACGTAAAATAACGTTCTTTGTTCTTAATTGGAACCCCAGTTTTAACCCCACACAAGCCCTTATCACTACCTCGTTCAATCCACGATTATTACATACACACAGTAGGTAAAATCACAAGACTATGGTTTTAAGATGTTCAATATACTGATTACTAATGTATTGTATGACTAATTCCTTAAAATCACTTTTTTACTTTACATGTCCATGAGTGACATGTCACCGTGCCATCATGGCTTTGCGATGTTTGGCTGTATGTATGGGTCAGTTTTCTTCAATGCTTTCTGTCTCATGTTGCTCGTAGCAGACCAGCCCCTGATAATGCAATCCACGTTGTGGATTCCTTTGTATTTGAAAGAAATTGAGCATGTTCTCCTTATATTTGCTGCAATCTTGCCCCACACAAACCCTTATCACTACCTCTTTCAATCCACGATTATTACATACACACAGTAGGAAAAATCACAAGTAGGAAGAATCATAGTGTTGTTATGTGGGTTTCTGTTCTGACCATCATATGATTTGGAGATCGTTAAAATCTCTTTGTTAGAATCATATATGACTTTTCAGACATTGATACCCCTAATTTTCTACTGTGGGAAGTTATTCAGGTATTAAAGACTGGTAAGTGATTGTGCCATTTATGGTCTATATGCAAGTGCTTTGTCACCATACAGAAGCTTTTGATTAGGCACTTGAGCCTGGGTTCTAGGTGTACTTTGTTTTCTATTGAAAAAAAAAAAACAGGATTTGTAGTCTATGAGGTAGAGCAAGATTTTGTTCAATAATATGTTCAATTTGTTTAATCCATGAGGATGTGGAGTTGAACCATATCTAGGTTGACCAAAACATAAATTATTTTTAAGGTATAAAATTAGTTGCTGATGTACAAATGAGGTTTCTCACACCTTCTAGCTGACCTTGTAGTCCTGCACATATTCTATATGACTGAGCTGACCATACAAGCTGTGTAGTATGCATGTTAACATTAACATTAAATTTGCAATACCATTACTTACTGCAAAGTCTTTTTTATCCCTAACTTCTGCAAAGCTTTAGGACAGTGTTATTTATTCTTTAGTGTGAATTATTGCAGCTTAAATTGCTTGCCAGAATAACAATAATAAATTAAGTGTGTACAATTCCTAACAGCCAGGGTAATGCATTTAATCCTTGTGTAAAATCACTTCGTTTGTCTCTTGCAACGATACCACATGTTCTCAGTTTGGTGAACAGATAATTGGCAGCATACTGTGTACCAACACTTGTGGTGTTCTGCTTGTGCCATGTTTCAAATCCACAAATATCTTTGACGCAAGAAGATAATAAAAATGACTTGTCAGTTGGCTGTTGTTCACAATGAATCAGAAGCTCTGGTAATGCCAGGCAAAGTAAAGCATGTATGGTGCATTCTCTGTATTGTTTTACTTAGTGAACATGCTGAACTTTTAGTGCAGTTCCAGTTCCTGGGTCTATAGTGTTTATTCATCCCAGTAATTTGTAAAGTAGTCCAAAATGTACAGAGAAGAGGTTTTGAAATGGTTCGTTTTCATTTCTGATATGAACACTTGGTTTTTCTGTTGGTAGGCAACAAATATCGCAGCATTTATACTCTCCTGTGGATCATCTTTGTGGCATGGCATTATTTTGCTAAACTATAGGGGATGTGTTGGTGGATTAAGAGAGGTGTAAAGAAGTACATCTATTTATAAATGTTTTTACAGGCTGTGTTAAATTAACAACAATGTAAAATGGTTTGTGCACAAGGCTACGTTCACAAAGGCAATGAACTCAAGAAATGCACCAATGTCAGTGATATCAATGAGAACATGTTGACTGAACACGTATGGCCCTGCTTTAAAATGTCACTAGTTTTAGGTTATAGGGCTTAGGGCTTTAAATATGGTATCGTACATTCTTTAAAACAAGGAATTTCATGTACACTTTCATGTACAAATTGGATGTATTTAATGGATTTGAGGTCTGGGCTCTGTGCAGGCCACACCAAGTGATTTCAGCTGTTTCTTCTTCATGCTAAAACGGGTGTCACAAAATTGTAAACTCTTGATTTTTACCAATTTCTCATGGATTGCAACTTCGCTTGTGTGATCAGATTAGCATTAGCTAAGCCTGCTTGCAAAAAAATCAAACAAAACAAGCCTCAAAACATGCAAACTCTTGTTGATTTACATGATTATTATAGCTAAATAAAAGCTAAGTAATGTAACAGTATTGAGTTGGGATGATTTTAATTGTCCTTGGAATGGATTCTTCAAATTTTCCCAACTATACGAGAACACACCTGTGTTTCCATAATTATGGTTTAGATTATAGCCTGGAAGAGCATGGTTTAAAATGTCTGTCTCAAATTGTCCAAAAGATTTTCAGTTGGGTTAAGATCTGGTAACTTTAAAGGTCATAGCATTTGATTTACATTATTTTTAACTAGGGATGCATCAATACCATTTTTTCCCAACCGAGTACAAGTACAAGTACATGTATTTTTGTACTTGCCGATACCGATACCGATACCAATACCTATTTAGAATGATGGAGTTAATGAGTTAATGGAGTTAATGAGTTGGAGGTTAATAAATATTTTTGCAATGTTGGTGTTTTGTTGTTATGTTTTGTAGAGAACGATCAGGTCAGAAATACTGTAAAACGTGTGTGTGCCGGTGTATTCTGATATAAACTATATTATCCCCCTGTCCCACCTGTTTACACTCCTCTCCTGCGTTTCCCCTCGCACCGTATCCTGCGTTCTCATTGGCTGTTCCACATGTCACTCATTCCCAGTCGCACATCTGACATCAGATATCTGACATGCTAGAAAACTCGATCCGGTCGCCGAGCGCTCGGATCGAGTTGTTGGATAGTTCACACTTAGCGATCGAGAGCCGAGTTTTGATCGCTGAGCGAACGCTGAGTTGCTCCCGAGCCGGCAAATCTAGCGCCGACCAGCCGCCGAGCGAAAATCAGGGCAAAAATCGTGTAGTGTTAACTAGGCATAACGCAGCAACGTGCATTAGGCACACGGTATCGGATGTTTAGTATCGCAGCCTCGTTTGCGAGTACGAGTACAAGTTAATGAGCGCGGTATCGGGCAAATACCCGATACCAGTATCGGTACTCATGCATCTTTATTTTTAACTAATCAAACCTTTCTTTAACTTTTTCTGTCATGTATTGTATGAGACCACTCTTACTGGGATGGAAATGTTCTGTTATTTTGACTTCATGATCACTCCTGACAGCTTTGTATTGGTTTTGGTTGGTCCTTATCTCTGCATGAACAAGTGAACTTAAATCTTGCAAAAATGCCCTCACTGCATAAACGAGCCAGCAGACATGTACAGGGGTCAAGCATTCAAGTCCTTTCTGTTCTCTTAATGTCTTCTGTACTAGCATAGGCATGCTGATGCTCATTATTTAACGTTTTGCCTTTAGGCTTTTACTGTAACAGTCTGATCTATTGACCTGAAAGCCTATGAGTATGGATTTAAATATCATGTAGGGAAATCAGGGACTTTTACATAGATTAGTCATGTCCGATGCTTCTTGCAGTTTTGTTTTGACTCGTTAACTACAGCACAGAAATAGAACTGGATCAGATGGTCAGCGAGCTGCGAACATTTGCATTGATTAATACGTGGGTGAGCTCTTACTTATACCGTATAGAGGAGACCTGACCATTCTGCATCATCACATGTACAAACTTCGAGATTGGTTGCCAGCTAAAGTTTTTTCAAGTTTAAGTTTCAGGACAATTTCTAGCATAGCAGTCAGTGGTCTGAGTGTTTTAACGTGATTGGTATGAAGTGAAAGTGTGATTGCTGGCACACATGAGTTTAACATGAAAAGCTTTTCTTTCAACATGACAGCATTTATAAGAGTCAGAGTTCAAAGCTCTGAAGTGTTTTTAATCTCTCATCCTGCCTGGTTTTACTGGGTCGTACTCTTAAACATGCCATTGCTTTCCACTGAAATCATGTTAACTTTGGGGTGCCAGTCCCTTTAGGCTGTAGAAAGTCTTCTTTGAGACTTTATAAGCCTCTGTGGTTCATTTGGGGACTGCTGTTGTTTTATGTGGTGCTTAGGATAAGATGAGGTTTTTAAACCATTACGGTGATTAGAAGTGCCAGGATCTTCTGAGCATGCTTACTGCCCTGGTATTAAGTGTTACCTCTGCTGCTTTTCCATCCTCCTATGTCTCTCTGTGTTTCTCTTCTACAGCAAATGATTTTGTACGCTCTGCTTAAACCTGTGTGGGGGCGTCATAAGAGAAGATTTGAATGTGCTAGCCCCCCCCCCCCTTCTATATTTTTTTCGTGTTTCGGTAAATCGCTGCATTATTTTATTTTAAACCGCGGTGCCTATGATTACGACAGGGGCGGCATCCTCTTCAACGCTAAGCCTGGCAATGCCCGCGGCTGCTAGTCATTTCTACGCAGCGCTGCCCACTCACCCACGCCAGCCTTGGCACTGGTGCGGCATAACAGTGTGCTATCTGCCATCCGAGGGTGGGGTTCCTTTCCGGAAGACCCTGTGTGTCTTTCCCAGGGAAAACCCACACGTCCACCCATGCAGGATTCCTGTACTGCTGGGCCTCTTCAATCAATAGATGAATAAAAAGAGGAGGATTTAAGGTTGCTGGTTTTTATTTATCACACTGTGGGCGACTGTCCTCAATTTCTCTAGCGGTGAAAGTGGAAGATGTTGAATGGTAAGAAATTATGACTGATTTAAAAATAAAGTCGAGGTAATACAGACAAGTACAGAAAGAAACCACAGAAAAAACAGACTTGAATTTGAAGTGATCATCACAAAAGCAAACAAACCAGCACACACGTTCTTTTAGGTTAGTTCCTCATAACAAAAAGGTGTTTGGTTGGCACAGCTGTAAATTATGGTAGCCTTCTACTGCTGGGATCTAAGATTTGAATTCCAAGCTGTGCTGTTGGGCCTCTATATACAGACATGAATGGCTATGTCTAAGGGTGGGGGCAGGGGCTGGCTGAGGTCAATACATCACTTTTCTGTATTTTAGATAAGATCAGGTGTATTTTCTGTTCATGTCTGTTTAAAATCTAGTACATCTTTTATATGTGGAACATTTCCCATTGCCCAGTTTAGGGGCATTAGTAGCACACCATGATTAGGGTTCAGGGTTATCCATTGGAAGGTTGAGTCTCCAGGTTTAAATATAGGAAATTAATTTTACTGTACTGTACAGTGGATACAAAAGACTCTGTGCCCATGTTTGCATATTATTTACTCCATCTGACCCCCAACAGACACAAGCAGGCCACTTAAAACAAATGAGTAAAGAGCACAGAAAAAGACCTGGAAGTCCCATGTGTTTGTCCTGTAGCATTAAGCTGATTGTGTCTGTTCCTGCCTTGCTGGCAGTGTTTGTAGGTCATGAAAAACCCACCTCTGATCAGAATGAAACGGTTATTAAAACAATTACATAAATGAATACATTAAGAGTTAACAACATGGCCTGCTGTAATGCTACATTTTTCTACTGCTGCTTTAATAGGTGACAATTGCAAAGAATCATGTGACACCTAAATATCCATGTAGGGCAAAGTGAGCTTATTTTAAATGTAGTGTAATGTACTGTAGGTTTGTTTTGTACAATACAGCCGCACACATGTTTGTTTTTTAATGTCCTACAGCTGAAAATAATGGTTTCGGGTATTCGTAGTATTTCACCAAAACCTGTCAGGCATGAACCACGCTGAAGATTCTAGTGCCTGTTACGTTTGAACTTTGCACTGTATCACAGATTTTTCCTCTTTCCGTCTTATCCTCCCTTAGCTCTGACCTCTTCCTTGTGCCCTTTTTGCCAGTATTACTTGGCTCTTGTGTTTTTCTCTTACCTCTTAGCATTCCTCAGTGGTTTTGCACTTAAGGCTTCTGTTTCTTCTTAGTTATTTTCCAGTAGAACATGCTCATTCTGTGGTTTGAAGCACTTTGGATGTAACTAAATACTGTATTAGCATTTAGGTTAGCAAATGTAATTCTTTCAATTAAATTAAGTATACATAATAATATGTATTATGTAGACCTTGAATAAAGCAAAAAAACAAGTTTAAATTCATTTTAAAAGATCATAATAATAATAATAATAATAATAATAATTGATGTTTAGTGGAATTTTCAATCACAGCTTGGCATGTTCTTCACCAGTCATTTACATTGCTATTGCGTGACTTAATGCCACTCGTGCTGAAAAAGTTTAAGCAGCTTGGCTTTGTTAGATGGCTGGTGACCATCAAACACTCTTGTTATTACATTCCAGAGATTTTCACTGGAGTTCAGGTCTGAAGATCGAGCTGGCATAACAGGGTCTTGATCTGGTTGTCTTGATCCTGGCTTGATTGATATTGTTCATTGTCCTTAATGATTTGGCTCATTAGTGTTTACTGTACTGATACAATATACTGCACCACAGCTGGTTGTAACATTATTATTTGTATTATTATTATTGTTATTATTTTTATTGTTATTATAATTATAGAGTGTGTTTAAGATACAGCTGTTCACTAAAGTACGTTTTAACACGTCATTACGATCTCGGGTGTGTGGAAGATATAAAAAAAAAATAATTATAATGAGAGACATCTTTAACATTATAAACCTCATCAAAGTACAATAATGTCTTCATGCACACTGAGCATGGAGGGAGTTTAGAGTTCGTAGAGGCAATAAGCAATTCGCTCAGGAATATGCCTTTGCTACTGAGGATGTCAGGATAAACATAAAGAAATTAAATTTCTATTTATATGAAGCCTGGAAACTGTGGAGCATTTGTTGGAGAAATTGCTTCAGCGCAGAGCATCAGGAGCCAGACTCTAGCAGCCTAAGTAATTAACACTTGCGTTAACTGGAGATGATGGATCATATCTGGCAGAACTGTTGCAGAAATGAGGACAAAATGTCACTCGGCTTCAAGCTGTTTAGAGGGATTTTGCCCAATCATGGTAAAATAGTTCTCTTGCTTGTAAAAGCAAGAATTTCTTAAATATGCTGCTGCCTGCAACATACATTTGATGGGTGCCGATGTCCCAAATGTTGATTACATTTTATTCTCTAGCATTTTAAGTTTACATTTAGAGTTTCAGACAATCATTTTACATTTCTGTAAAAATAGCGATATTTAGTGCCAAATATAGGTTGCCATGACGGGATGTACTTGGTCTGCAGTAGTGTTTAAAGAGATGGTGCGAGTCAAAGTAGCATTCACATGAATGACAGGACCAAAGGTTTCCTAGCAGAAGATTGCCCAAAGCATCACACTGACTCTTCCAGTTTGCCTTTTTGACTCTGCCGGTTTGCCCATAGTGCATCCTAGTGCCATGTCTTTCCAAGACAAGCGATACACACACACACACACACACACACACACACACGGTCGTCCTAATAATGTAAAAGAATATGTGATTTATTAGACCAGGCCACCTTCTTCCATTGCTCCAGTTCTAATGTTCATGTGCCAATTAAAGGTGATTTCGCTGGTCATCATAGGTCCTAAACAGGGGGACTGGTATGCTGCTATGCACCCCTACTCCCTATAATGCACACTGTGTGGTCTGACAACTTTTTATCATAGCCAGCACAAATTTCAGCAATGTGTGCAACAGTAGCTCTTCTGTGGGGATCAGCTCAAAAAGGTTGTTTTGACCTCATTAAAAAGTTTGCTTTTATGTTTGATGTTAAAATGCAGTTTTTGTTAATGAAACATAAGTAAAATGGTATATGTAGAACTTACAAATGTTGTATGTAGAACTTACCTGATCTGAACCTAATAACATCAGCAAAAAATGGTTAAAATGTCCCCATTAGAATTTTCCATGAATACAGTCTAGACATTTATTGTGCTGTACATGTGCAGATTTGAATAGTACATATGTGTGCTTATTGCTTGAATACTGTGAATATTTAAATATAACTTATTTTAAAATGCACACATTAAAACAGCACATTTTCTCATTCAGGTATCAGAATAGTATGTATTTTCAAAAGTAAACCTTTCAAACTAAAAAAAAAGCTTAAAATCTTGTCCTGTAGATTTGAATACTATCTGTTATGAACAGAGATCTTTAGGAAGCGAAAACAGTTCATTTTCTAGATAAATGTTCAAATATTGCTTAGTTTCAGTTGTAAAAATTAAAGTAGTATTTGTTTTAAAATGCTGGTGTTTAAATAGCACAAATGCTTAAAATTAATAGTAGATTTTTTTGTACATGGGAATATTTGTATTTATTTTAGAGTGGTATCGTATTTACTAGGTTATATTGTATGGATGTTGACAGTATGTTAGTGCTGTCCTCATTTTTATGGCTTATGGAGATGATATGGTTACTTTGCTCCAAGTCATTTAGTGTGGCTGTGGAAAGATTTGGCAGGAGGTTGTTTGATTTAGTTTTGAAAATGTTATATTTTAATTAACCATGATAACACATTTTATTTATGTGTTAAACTAAGATAAATTGTGTTAGTAAGTATAAACTAACTCAATGTTTACTGTGATTTATTTCTGTTACACACCTGCACACACACACACACACTTATTTTTCTTGCTGTGAATAATCCATACCGTATGTTATGTACGTTATAGCATTATTATGTAAATCATGTGAATGATCGTTTACATCTATGAGATTTTAACAATCCTATTTACAACTCTTAGAAATGAAATGCTTTTAAGACAGATTATAGACAGAGACAGCAGGTTGTTTGAAATCTGTAGTTTCTATTAACATTGCTGAAATTATTTGAAGGCTTGCCTGGAGTCATACTGTTAACTTGTATTGCTAAGATGCACCCATGATGCATTTCTCTTTTTTATATCTGTCTTGCCTTGCTTTGTTCCTTAAAGAGAATTAAAATCATGATTAGACAGAGCAGTCCTTCTGGCCTTGTCATTCCTCTGATCCTGTGGAAGCTTTGGATATGTTATTGCGATTATTTGCTAATCCATTTATGCTATTTTGTTTCGTTTCTCTCTTCATTTTTTCATGCTCTCAGATTTCCTCTGTGGCATCTGTGCATCTTTGGGTGATGTTCAAACAAATCATGAACAATTGGTAATGTGGTACATGACAAAATTTTAGTTTAGAACCAGTTTGTACAAACATTTTTAAAGAGGGTCAAATTTTTTCACATATGTTTATAGACATTTCCCTGAAAAGTTGAGTATGCATTAAAAACAAAAATCTGTCATTTGTTCATTCTGTTCAACCCTTATTTAAATGACAAAAGTGATAAATGACTCTTAATGTTTTGGTTGGCCATCCTGATTGTATTTTGTAAGCATAAGCACATTTTTAATTAGATTTTTGTCAAACATTAAACAATAAGTTGGGACAGGGGCAAAGTAACAGTGAAAAATGTATAATGAAGTTACACCGTTTTTAACTGATAACAGGTGATGATTAGGGCATAAAAGAATGACCCACCAAAGGCTCAGTTACTGCAAGCAACGATGGGTTGTGGTGCACCACTTTGTGCCAACTTTTGTGAGAGAATTGTCAATTAGTTCAAACAGAACATTTCTCAATGCAAATTGCAAATAGGTATTTCACTGTCTACTGTACATAAACTTGTGAAAAGATTTAAGAAAACTAGAAAAACCTCAGGCCATGTAGGGCAAGGCCGGAAACCACTAATGAATGTGCAGGACCTTTGCTTTTTTAGACGGCACTGCATGAGAAATCGAAACTTTGCTTCTGTGATAAATATAGCCATATGGGCTCAGGTTTACTTCAGAAAACTGTTGTCATGTAACACAGTACACCGCTGCATCAGGAAATGCAACCTAAAACTCTGTTAGTTAAAAAGAAAATCGTAAATCAATTCTTTGCAGAAATGATATCAAGTTCTTATCTTAGCTGGGCCTAAAGATAGTGGAAACATGCTGTGGTCAGTGGAAAAATGGACTCCCGAGTTCTCAGGGCCAAAGGTGAAAAGGACTGTCTAGATCGATTTTAACAAAAAGTGTTAAAGCCAACATCCATTTTTCTGCATGTTTTTGAGATGAGACCCGCACTGACTCTGGGAGAACATGGCAAACTTGCCACAAACAGTAGCAAAGTCTACAGTGTAAACCCAGGTTCATAGGACCTTGGTGCTGTGTGGCTGCCATCCCACCTGCTGCACCACTGTTCCACATCGGCTTAACCAATTTAATTAGGATTTTACTTAAAAAAATAATGTAATTATTCTTTATCTTTTAGATTACTCAGGCACAAGATGAAGCTGCAAACAAGCCTAATTAAGCAGATAGAAGACTGAGGCTTGTGTCTGCCTTTGGCTTCCTGAGGGCTGGCGTTAAAGCAAAATCATAAGACAGTAGTAGGATGGTCTTACATCCAAGAAGCTTAAAATGCAAAGTCTTGTATAAGCCCAATTTCTCTTAGCCAATCACATATATTTGGTTTTTGTGTTGATCATCCAAAACTGACTCACACATATATCCAACCCTCCCCTACACCACAATCAAAACACTGGAGGTTTATGTAGCTTTTCAAAAAATAAAATAAAATATATCTAGACACTTATCCACTTTAATCTGCTTAACATATTAAAGTCATTTGCATTACCCTGAAGTGACTGAAGTGCTTAAACTGATTCTCTTCCCCCACAATACACAAGGACACGGAACATCTTGTGGACATTTTGTGTTTGTGAAGAGAAACCAAAGTGGGCAGAAGTCGGAACACTTAACTGTATACTTAGCTGAGTTTGGGTTTTCTTTTGTTGTCTTTGAAGCAGCTCTCACACTGTGGTTTTACTGGTTTTATTTAACAAAAATCTTTATTGCTTTGTGTAAACATTTCAGGAAGTTTTCTGAAAAGCCAGGAAAAGTTGTTTAGGGATGCACCCATCTGTAACATGGTATCTCTGTTGAGCTGATACTGGCCTAAAGTACTGCATCAGCATCTGATTAGATATGCTAACTGTTGTGTTCTCATTTTCTTATGGAACTGGTATCTATTGTTTGAATGTAGACCCTCGTGTTGTCCCTAATTTGTTTAACATGAGTTCTCAGCGTGTACAAAGATTCATTTTCACAGGAAATATGCAGACACTGATTTTGGTTACATTCACTCAGTCATTTATTCACCAAAACTGGACAGTTTTATTATTTTCCCTAAACAGTGAGATTCTAGAAATATAGTGGTTAGAGGGATCAGAAATCCTGTAAAGACAAAATGCCAGAGGCTGCATATCAGATATATTTGAAAAAGTTTATAAATGTATATTAATGTGCTTCAGCCACAACAGTTGCTAACAGTTGTGATAATGATATTAAGGAAATTACATGCTTCCAACTTTGCAGCAACAGTTTAAGGAAGGTCCTTTCCTGTTTCAGCATGACTGTTTCTTGGCACAAAGAAATGTTTGATTTAAAGAAACCCCAATGGCCTGCACAGAGCCCTGACCTCAACCCCTTTAAACAGCTTTGGAATGAACTGGAGCATCAATTGAGGTTTTCTTGACCAACATCAGTGCCCAGCCATACAAATGCTCTTTTGACTGAATAGGCACAAAACACACATACTTCAAAGTGTTGTGAGACGTCTTCTCAAAAGAACACAACGGTCACTCTGTTTCAATACCATTTGTTGTAAAAATGGGACGTCTAACAAGCTCATGGTCAGGTGTCCAAATACTTTTGTCCAAATAGTGTATTTATATGTTTAAACTGAGCGCTCAAGTGGTGGAGCTGTAAATCTGGCTAGCCCGCTACTGCTGGGATCTGGGGTTCGAATCTCAGTTGTGCTAACGATCCGTTGGCCATCTACATACTGACATGGTACAGACTATGTCTGATGCAGGGGATGACCAAGGCCTTGCAATGCGCCCAGTAATTTTGGGGAAACCAAACCTACCAAGACCCTGACCAGAAAAAGTAAGTTTTTCATTTAAAAAATTAAATTAAATTGTTAAAATTCCTCTGTTTTAAAAGTTCCTTGGAAGTTTTATGATAAAATAGAATACACTGAGTTCTCAGCCAAGAACATTTCAATATGGTTCTCACCCAATTTTATTGCTTGATTTTCCTTAAATTCCATCACCCGGTGCTAATGCTTCATTTTCACACTGGTTGCTGTAGAACATGCAAGAAATACCTTTTTCTCCCCCAACACTCAGTTTTGTTCTCCTGCCAAAAAAGAAGCTCGGTTTGATGGTATAATACGTGGCTTTGTTTTGGGATTTTTTTTTCATCTAGAGCCGCTTCAGGTCCCTCTTTGACAGCAGAGAGCAAGAGCGAGAAAGAGAGAGAGAGAGAGAGAGAGAGAGAGAGAGTGCAATATGACAGCAGTGTGAGAAAGGAAGATGACTTTCTGTGTGCTCAGGAATGTGGATTTCTTCCGTAAAATCCTAATTGTGCCTTGAAGGGCTGCTAGTACGGAGGGTATCTCAGCGCAGCTCGGCTCAACAGGATTTGCACTCCTTCATGTGTCTGTTGAGCGTTTTTCTTTCAGCTCAGGATGCGGATGTAACCCTTTCACAGTACGAGCACTCGTGTTTGCCGCTAGGCTGATCCCAGGCTCTTTGCTGCTTTTTGTGGAACGTATTAAATCTCTGCCTTTAAGAACATGGGGGTTTTTTTCTAGAGAAAAACAGCAAGGGTTATTGTCCCATAACTTGCCTTAACAGAGAAGAAGATCCCAGATGTTCCAGAGAATGCAGTGAATTTTTGGACCTCAGGCATTTTGAGACCTTTCGAAAGAAAGTAACGCTTGAGAGAGATGCATGCTGGAAATCTAAGCGGTGGAATGGAAAGTGATGGAAAGTGGTATCTATTAAAATAGAAGCTTGTAAAATAAAATGTAGTCTGTGCTAATAAGTCATTCAAATGACCTTTCATAGAGAAGATCCAGACAAGCAGCAAATTCCTATATTTTTATTCATTCTCCAGCCAGGCACCCACTGAGTACCATGCAGTAACACACTCTGAAATCCATCCATCCCCCTTCCCCAAGAGACATTGCCCATCATGTCTTTATGTAGATGTACAGCCAGACGATAGCACCGCTGTGGATTCGAACCCTGAATCCTGGGCTTGTGTAATTAGCACTCCAGGCAAAGTTCTGCTCAGAGTCAATATAACAACTTATGTAATGATCTGAAAACCTTATCCTGAAAAACAATAGGAGGAGGCTTTGTTTACCTATGGAAAGAGATTGAGGGTTAGCATGGGGGAATGAGTTTTCTTCCTTGGTTGAGGGAGATTGTGGCACGTTTATCAGGGTCGAGGGTGTCTGGAGTAAAAAGGATAGACCCAGCAAGCATAAAATCTGCACACATACTGATAACACAGACCATTGTGTCGTCATGACCGCCAGACCACACAAAGAATAAATATAGCCTTTTTCCCACCTCTTTTATACAGCTTTCTCCTCCTTGTTCCTTTTTTATCTTCAGCCTATTTTTAACTCTGCTCTTCCTCGTACACATGCTTTCTACAGCACTTCCTACAGCCCAGTCTAAGGCTGCGCCTACATGGACAACCTTGACATAGGTTGAAAATTCGGCGATGCTACTGATTTAAATGAGAACTATACTTTGACGGATCATACACACAAACACGTGGACGTGTGCCGAATGGACGCTTTTTAACCCTTTAAAAAGTGTTCAGTAGGTTTGAACGTTTGATGGAAAGCACCATCAAACTATCAGAAAATAAAATACAGTCACTAGCCAGGACTTCTCGCTTGTTTAACATCAGTACCAGACCTCACAAATGCTCATTTGAAAAAAAAAGGAACAAATTCCCATAGACACAGTTATTGTTACTGTTAATTCTACAAATTCTACTAAGAGGGTAAATCCATATTAATACCATTGACGTTGACTGGACAGTGGTTGTCTGGTGGGTAGAGCTTTGGACTATCAATTATAAGATTGGGGTTTGAATCACAGCTCTGCCATGCAGCCACTGTTGGGCCCTTGAGCAAGGCTCTTAACCCTCCCTGCTCCAGGGGCGCCGTACAATGGCTGACCCTGCACTCTGACCCCACTTTCAGCCATATACATTTGGTGTATTCTGTGTATTATAGTACTACATGTTTCTCTTGATATTGTGCTTCTTTTTAGGCTCTCAGTGAGCAGTGTTTCACAGGCTGGTAGAAATCTATGCATTCTATGTTCTGTAAGCCTCCATCTGTTCCCCTTTGCTTTTTGGCTGATCTAATCTGTGAACGCTGGTGCCGATGCCGGTGCTTCTGACGTCTTGACTCAGACCGAGTCCCGGCAAGACGTTAGGACTCCCTGACGCTTACTTTCGCCCATCAGCAAGGTGCCGTTTGTCAGACGGGTAGGTTGGTGCGAGCACCACACACACACACGCACACACACACAACCTTCATCTGCTCACTAGATACGTCAAGGCGATCCTGCAGAAAGCCTCCTCAGAACCTCCGGCTCACACAGTCAGACCAGGCGTGCCGTGAACCTCCACATAGAGCTGTCAGTTTGAAAAGTTTGAAAAAGATCTGTCAGTATAATCATTCAGTTGTCAGTGAACTAGAAATATGAGCACATTTCTTCTGATTAAGTACTGATATCATTTTTATTTTCATACTGCTTACTTGTATTTGATGCTTTTTTAAATAATGAAGTCTACTTGATAACTAAGGCCCTGCCTAATTCACGGCCATGAAAATTGCGTCTTTTCCCGAGCCTTGTCCCGTGTAATATGCTAATAATCTGTGAAATTCAAACTTCAAGGTTTGTGTTTAGCGATTTAACATTTTTCATTCACGTAGTGTTCAAGTGCCTCACTGGTTAATTTGCACTTTGAGGCGGTCCTCGCAATCCTACAGCAATTCAGTTTCCCTGTTCATTCTGGCCTCTGTGGGTTGAATGACACCCTAGCACACTCCTCTAGCTGCTGTGTGTGTATGGAGGAACATGTTACTCTCTCCGTATTCCTTGGCCACTTGTGTCAGAGATTTGACTAAGTAGGACTAATCGTTGTTGTAGTGGCAAAGAGTTCATTTCTCACCTGACCAGGCTGGTGACACTGCAGATACTCATCATTCAGAGGACATGTGATAAATTGCCAAACCAATTCACTTCGTTTTTTTGTGTCAATGGTTTATTGCTCAACCCATCAGTTTGCATTGGGATTTTATTTGGCCAGCATGTCAGTGACGGGGCATTTCTGTTTTTGTGGCCACACATGGCGTCAGCGTCATCTTCCCACACAGTGCAGCGAGGACATAACCATGAGTGACAAAATCTTTTTTGACACTTGCTCTCTCACACCAAATCCATTAGAAGCCATAATTAATGGTGCTGGAGAGGAGTGCGTGGAGGCTCTGTGCTCCACGCTGATACATGCAGTGCCTGTGAATTCTAGCGGTAGCTTTAGCGGCTCTGATGGGCTAGCGGGAGAGGTGTCAGAATCAGCTTGGGAGACTTTCTCCCTCCACTGACGATGGCTCCGCAATCTGTGTGCTCAACACATGCTAGCAGATATGCAGACAGGAAGCTAATATGATTTAGCGGGTATGTTGGTGCAGCGTTGCATGTAATGTTTAGAGAACGTTTCACCTGATGGTTCAGTTTGTGATTGTTTCAGAGTGGTTTTGAGACTCTGAGGCACCTAGTTGTTTGTGAGTAGCTAATTTGGGGTTTGTGCACATGGCTGACTGCACATTGTTGAGAAATTCTGGGGCATTTTGGAACATTTGAATTTGACTTCATTCTTCTTAAACAATGAGAAGTAGCACTGCATCATTTTAAACTAGCAGTCAGGAGTATTCTCAGGAATAAACCTGTCAGTTCACAATAACACAGAAACCTTGATGCACTTCCTTCTGCAACCCAGTTACACAGCTGAAACTCAACCCTGAATCTATGCTGTAGGTTTGTTTATGTCCAGGTCTTTTTTTAGTAAACATGAATAGACAACAACAACAAAAAATACAATTATTTTTTTCTTTTATTTCATTTTCATGTTTTACCACAACTTTATTCTGGTCAGGGAGGGTGGCACGGTGGCTTGGTGGGTAGCACTGTCGCCTCACAGCAAGAAGGTCCTGGGTTCGATTCCCGGTGGAGCAGTTAGGGTCCTTTCTGTATGGAGTTTGCATGTTCTTCTTGTGTCTGTGTGGGTTTCCTCCTGGAGCTCCGGTTTCCTCCCACAGTCCAAAGACGTGCAAGTGAGATGTATTAATTGTCCATGACAAAAACTGATGAATCTTGTGTAACCAGTAATTACCTGTTCTGTTATGAATGTAACCAAAGTGTGTAAAACATGACGTTCTGTTCAGGGTCACGGTGGGTGACTTTTTTTTCCCTCAGAATCACTGGGTGATTCCTCCCTCCCATGTCTGTAGGTAGAAGCCCGACCTGCCGATAGCTCACTGGGGATTCAAACTCCAACCCACTGCACCACCTGAGCGCCCAAAATTACGATTATATGATCTAGAAATCATTAAATTTTTAGTATGTGAGCACCCTGTTACAGCAACATGGTTCCTGTGGTTCTAAGTTCAATCCTTGCCTCTGATCACTGTAATGAGGTTCAAATATCTATCTAGGTGTGTGTGTGTGTATGTGGAGCAGGTAAAACAGTTGTTGACACACGTTGATGCACTGCTTTCTTAATGTAATTCAACTGTTTTTGTAAAGCACTTCATAATACAATGATGACTGTGTCAAAGCAGCTTTACATATTCTAGGTGCAAACCCCCCCAAAGAGCAAGCTGAGGGCAACAGTTGCGAGAAAAATCTCTTTAAATAAGACGGCTCTTCGAAAAGTTTCCACACTTTTTTAAACTCTATTTATTTAAAATTTTAAAAACAAATGACATCACTTTTCTACATGTTACTGATGTACCGTTGCTTTCACATCATCATCACATGAAAATCTTCTTCCCCTTAAAGTTTCTTTGAGCATCCAAAAAGATGGAAATAAGATGGCGCTAAATCCGGACTATAAGCTCTCTCAGTCTCTCAGACACGACCAATTACTGCTCCTCCCACCCACACCGTTTCCAACCAAAATATAAAAGTACTGAAACGTTTTGAAGATCCCTTGTAATACAAGGAAGAAACCTTGATAGGAACAGGGACCTCTATCCTCCTTGGGTGGCCAAGTACTTTGGTTTATTTCACCTTCTAAAAACACGGCATTGAAAGATCTGGCTGCTTAAATTTTTCCTAAGTGAATGAGTTAATGTGTAAGTGTGTCCTGTGATTAAATGACATCCTGTTCAGGGTGTGTTTTTGTTCAGTGGTAAGAGTTTTCAGATGGTGCCAGACCCACGTCATCCGAGACTGGGTTTAAGCAGTTATGGAAAATTAAATTATAAAAAATGACATTTGGTTGCAGTCTCTGCTAAAGGTTAGACGTTATTTTTTTTGCATGGGTGTTATGGATGTTGTGTAACCTCTTTTCCACAAAAACTTTTTTGTTTTCATTTATTTTTTATTTTTTAATCCAATATTACATTTTGGCTGATAATTTGTTTATTGTGTCAAATTTGCAAGAATACAGACGATCAGCACAGCCCTTTTCACCACACTGTTTAGACTCAGGCTGGTCTGTGGTTTGGACTTTTTTCCAGTTTAGCATGTAAATTTTAGTTCCGCATCCAAACAAGACTAGTTTAGTCTTTATTCTCTCCACATTATCAAAGACAAAAAAGGTTGCTGTGGAAACCACGTATATCTTCCTAAAGTCACGCAAAATGCCATTTTCAACCTGTGTTTATTTTTAGAATATTCATTTTGGTGGGCGCTGCGTATCAGATACCTTTTATAAACCTGCTTTAATCGTTATATTGTACACTTTTAGAAAGTGGAATGAAAAAAAAACACACACACACACACACACACACACACACACACACAGTGCTTAAATGCGTGTGTGTTACTGTTAATATGTGTGTGTGCGCTTGTGTGCTTCTACAGAGATACTTGGCAGTGTTCATGCACTAAGTGTTTGGCAGAGTTGAAGATCAGCATGCTTATCGGGGAGTCTCTGTTCTTTTACATATATTATCTGTCTGTGCCGATCATTCAGCTTCTCCAAGTCGTCGCATCGCAATCTACCACTGAAAGCACTCCATCTGTGCAATGCGCCTTTTTGTAACACACTTCAGAATGCCAGATTTATCCCATCACGCTACGCGAGTGGTTTTATCTCAAGCAAATCATAGCAACATTAACTTCAGCCTGCTTACAGCACTCGAGGGAATTTGATTTGGGCTGTCTAGTGGTTCTAGTGCAACCTTTCCAGATTTAAACTGAGAGTGAAGGCATGTTGGTACACTTTTTACTCAGTCTTGGAAATTTTAGTTTGAAGTTAAATGTATTTTCCTTACAGGAGTAGAGCTGAGCAATACGGCAATACATACAGTATGTGGTACAGTATGTAAAATGCTAAAAAAAAACAAAACAAAAAAACAATGCAGTCATTGTTTTGTACTTGATTTTAGATTTTGAAACCAAGGCCAAAATTCTGAGCTCACTAGTTCATGTGCTTCTCTTTTTCATTATCCTTGTGTTTTTCATTGCAAATCATATAATTAGCAAAACTGTTCAAGTAAAATGTGTATTTATTAGTATTCACACTACTAAAAGCAAGTAAGCACGTTTGTAAAAATTTCCATGTCAATCAGACCCTTTGAATTATTTTAGGCAAAGTTATAAGCCATCATCACAGAAAAGCAAGCTGGCAAATCTGTGAGGAATAAACTGTGATAGAAACACTTCCACCTGAACCTCAACAAGTTGCAGATGACTTTCAGTTAAGAGGAACTGACATGTCAGTCATCTGCGCCTCCATGACCCCTCTGCCAGCCTTTATTGGGAATGCAGAAGTACATGATACTGTAATCGAGCCACAACGTTGAAGGCAGGTGGACCTGCTATTATCATTACAACTCACTGTGTCTGAATTTACCTGTATTGGATCAAGTTTTTTGTTCCCAGGGTACTGTAACACTGCTGTAAAATAGGTGCAGTAGGTGATGAAGGTGTGTGTGTGTGAGAGAGAGAGCGAGAGAGAATCTCTGAACGTTAATGAACAGCATGCGTGTCACGTACAGCCTTTACATAATAACTATAATCAGCCCTCGGTAGTGCAGTCTTTCTAACATGAGATTCAGAGTTCAGCCTCTAACTGTATAAGCTTTACTCTAAAACAAAACCTCTTGTTTTCACACACAACTGAAGTACACTATATGACCAAAAGTATCTGGCCAGGCCAATTATCTCACTGAGGCTTTAGTAGACGGGAGGCTTCTTCCTTTCTATAGCAGCACATAAATGGTTTATTTTGGTAGCTACTGCATATATAAATGAATACAGCGGTTTCGATATTATATTTATTTATAGAAATATTTTGATTATTGCTTTATTCTAAAAGAAGTTATTCAATTTGCAAAACCCAAATGATTAAGCACGTATGCCCATCCTAATAGATACTGTAACAGAGTAAAATGCAGTTGAAGATGTTTGTGTGATATAAAGGCGCATTCACATGAGAAGCGGCAAACCGCTTTAGCACTGGCTGTGCCGTTGTTTCCTATAGAGTGTGGCAGTGCTGCTTAGCTTGCCGCTGTGTTTCCTTGATTTTTGCGCTTGCCGTGTCGCTCCAAGTTCACCTGATTAGACTTTGACCCAGTTTGCCGCTGACCTTTTCAATAACTGTTTGATATGACGCGGTAAAAGCGACTCGGGCAGTACAAACACATGACGTAACCAAAGCTTAACATGACTTATTGTACTAAAACAACGAGCGAGGAGAGAACTTATGATCAGTAATAATTAAGCGAGGTTTAGTGTTCCTGTGTCGTTCTTTTAGTACGTTAAACCACATTACGCTTTTTACTCTCTCGGAACTACTGATTCTCACAATTTCTCAGCATCTTAAGCTATAACACAAGTTTAAAAGTGAAACAGTGAGGAAAATCCAGCTAAACACAGAAACATGATACATTTGACGGTAAATGCATATTTGTCTCATATTCGCACTTCAAGCTGACCGCTGAGCAAAGCGGCAGTTTGCGCCAAGGCTCGCGGTGATCGAAGCACAGAACGCTTCTCATGTGAATGCACCCCCAACTCTGTGTGTGTGTGTTAGATGTTGATGAGGAAGAGCTGATGATGACAGTGGTAGTAAGGAACACCTCTTCTAACCTTAAAGACCTTACTTCCACCTTCCTTTGAGATACTGCACTACTGATGCAGTGTGTGGGAATCAGACGTGTGTACGAGAGATCAGTCTAATCTCTGCTCTTTTTTTCTCCAGTCAGGATTCAATTACTACCTCGGCTTTGACCTCTGACACTGCTGACCCTTGGCATTGATCTCATTCTATGCCCTCTGATAGCGACCATATCTCAGCTTCCACTTTTATCTTCTATATTTAGCTCTCCTCGTGTTGTCTTTTTTTTCCTTTGCTAATTTTTCCAATGTTTTTAGCTTTCTGCATTTCATTTCCTATCTGAACTTTCCTACTTTATCAGTTTCTTCTTTCAACTCGTCCTGTCTCTGTTTCTCTGTTTCCATCTCTGGTTTGTCCTCTGTTTAACCTCCCTGTTTAAAGAGTTTTTCCCTGTGACCCCCACTGAGCTGCTGTGGGTGTGTCATTACATTTGCAAGCTGGCTGAACTCTGGCTGTTCTTCCTTCAATCCCATTTTATGTCCCCTAGGTCAGATCAGGTCAGATTAAGTCAGAGTATTATCATCTCATTCATGTGCACCAGCACGAGGAGCTTTCAGGACCAAGATGCAACACACAAAAATGTCGAACAATGTACATTAAACTACGCCTGTCATGCTAGTTATTCATTTTGTTTATTTATTTATTTGCAGTTTTGTTTGTTTTTTGTAGCCAGGTATTCCCAGGCCCATTCAATCAAAAAAGCACTTGCCAGGTCATGCAGTGATGTGAAACAGGAGAGTCTGGCTTTCCATTGACATTCGAATTCATCTCAGAGCTGTTCAGCTGGGTTGAGGTCTGTTTAGCTGGGTTAAGGTCAGGGTGCAGGCTACTGGAGTTTCTTTACACCGTTCTCATCAAACCATGTCTTTATGGACCTTGCTTTGTTTACAAAGGCTTTATGTCGAAACGTCAGAAAAAAGATGTGTTAGTGTATGAATATAATGAAGCATCATTTAGGGCAAGTGGAATGCCTTGATTTGTTATATACAGTATACACTGATGAGCCATAACATTAAAACCACCTCCTTGTTTCTACACTCACTGTCCATTTTATCAGCTCCACTTACCATATAGAAGCACTTTGTAGTTCTACAATTACTGACTGTAGTCCATCTGTTTCTCTACATATCTTTTTAGCCTGCTTTCACCCTGTTCTTCATTGGTCAGGACCCCCACAGGACCACCTCAGAGCAGGTATTATTTAGGTGGTGGATGATTCTCAGCACTGCAGTGACACTGACATGGTGGTGGTGTGTTAACGTGTGTTGTGCTGGTATGAGTGGATCAGACATAGCAGCGCTGCTGGAGTTTTTTAATACTGTGTCCACTCACTGTCCACTCTATTAGACACTCCTACCTAGTTGGTCCACCTTGTAGATGTAAAGTCAGAGACGATCGCTCATCTATTGCTGCTGTTTGAGTCGGTCATCTTCTAGACCTTCATCAGGGGTCACAGGACGCTGCCCACTGTTGGCTGGATATATTATTGGTTGGTGGACTATTCTCAGTCCAGCAGTGACAGTGAGGTGTTTAAAAACTCCATCAGTGCTGCGGTGTCTGATCCACTCATACCAGCACAACACACACTAACACACCACCACCATGTCAGTGTCACTGCAGTGCTGAGAATGACCCAAATAATACCTGCTCTGTGGGGGTCCTGACCATTAAGGAACAGGGTGAAAGCAGGCTAACAAAGTATGCAGAGAAAAAGATGGACTACATTCAGTAATTGTAGAACTACAAAGTGCTTCTATATGGTAAGTGGAGCTGATAACATGGACAGTGAGTCTAGAAACAAGGAGGTGGTTTTAATGTTATGGTTGACCAGTGTACATCTACAGTACAGTGAAATTCTGTTTTTGCATATTCCTGCTTGTTTGGAAGCTGCGGTCAGGGCGCAAGGACAGCCATTGTACAACACCTCTGGAGACAAGAGGGTTAATGGCTGCATGGCAGAGCCAGGATTTGAACCCATAACCTTCCGATGGATAGGTCGAAAACAATGGTTGTGGCAAAACACCTGAACTCAGTGATTAGGGATGAGGTGATGGGGTGGCAGGGTTCACATCTCTTTGGCTGTAATGCGTTGCTGGTAATCAGCCAGTAAATTTTCACTGCTTCAAATGGATTAAATAGGGATTAATAATTAGTGATTGAGAGTGTAGTGTTAGGACTAGGCTCCCTCTCAGTCTGTGTGTGTGCAGAAGAAGACGATAGGGTAAAGCTGGAGAGATATTTATAGGCTTTTTTCCAGACAGTATGGTTTGATATCGGGCCTTGAACAAACCGTGAACTCAGAACGGGGCTTTGCTCTCTTTATTCCTCAGTCTCTTAGATCTCTAGATACTTTCAGGCCGACTTGGTGTATTGTTTTATGCTTTATTTTTTTTCTGATTCTCTTTGTCTTGCTTTTCTTAGCATCTGTTTTCTTTTGTTTTATGAGCTTTTTTAAGTCTTTATCGTTTGAAGTGGAACGATGACGTTCAGCTTTTTTAAAAATAACACAGGGTTGTATCATTCCAGAGCTGTAATTTTATTGTATAGTCATTCATGATTTTATTTGTATTAACAGCTTCATCATGGTCAGGGCTGCAATGGGTCCAGCTCCACCTAGAAAAACTGGCCACCAGAAAAGAACACACAGGGCACCAGTCTTTGTCTGCCTCACTCACACCTAGCAGGAATGCTTGCATGTGTTTGGAACATAAAGGAAATCAGAATACCTTGAAGAAACTCACACAGACACTGAAAGAACATGCAGAACTCAGTCAGCCAAGGGTCTGTAGAACAATACTGTAACTAAAAAGCCAAACAAAAAGGGGTACTAGGGAAATAAAAGCTCTGTCCAAAATAATGGAAACAAATGAGAAACACACAACATACGCAGCCTGCAACAGTGAAAGTGGATAAAACAGGACAGCGCAGAAATGAAAACTGACAATGGGGTGGAAACTCCAAGGGTACAACTTTTGCACATATGGTGTGTATATTCTTGTATAAGAAAGTACTGTTTTGTATCTTGAACGTATTAAATGTTTACATGTGGTGGCACGGTGGCTCTGTGGGTAGTACAGCAAGAAGGACCTGGGTTTGATTGCCAGTGGTCTGGGTCTTTTCTGTGTGGAGTTTGCATGTTCTCCCCGTGTCTGTGTGGGTTTTCTCCGGGAGCTCCGGTTTCCTCCCACAGTACAAAAATATGCAAGGGAGGTGAATTGGAGATACAAAATTGTCCATGACTGTGTTTGAAATTTATGGCTTCAACTGATGAATCTTGTATAACCTGTGCTGTCATGAATGTAACCAAAGTGTGTAAACCATGACGTTAAAATCCTAATAAATAAATACATGTTTACGCTAGCAATCACCACCGCTGAGAGGGATTGTCGCCTTGTCCAGGGTGTTCCTGGCTTGCACTCATTGTATCCCAGCGGTTGATGAAAATGAAATGAAGTAATAATGAATATAATACAGTACATGACACAGAACGTTGTACTTCTATTTACTACCTCAATCTAAAGGTACAAAAAAAAAAAGAAGATTTTTATTACTTTAATTTCTGAGTGTATGACTATAAGAATTTACAAATGATCACATTTAATACTCAGAAATGTTACAGTTTGAGCACATCACCAGACTGTGCATTCTCATGGTGGAGTTTCCAAAAAGCCCTGAAGCAGAACCTGAACTGCAGGTGTTGATTTAACTGCGCTGGTGGACTGCCAGCATCTGTAACTTTAAATAGTCGAGCCCTTGATTCCAGTACTGTAACACCCGTGTTCAAGCTCTGCTCAGCACACAGTCTCAAACTGATGATGTACTTCACATCAGATCAATACCAACAGTAACTGAGCCATGACTGAAAGTGCTTGAGGGGAAATGATGAGTTCTTGATTGATGTGGTGATGCATTTTAAGAAAATCAAGATCTGACTTTTAGCTTATTGTGTGTCCTCGAGGAACATCCCACTGTGAATGACATTTCACATTTTTATACTTGTAACTAAAAATGTTTGATATTATTCATTAGCTGTTGTGTTTTGTTTGTTCAGAAAAGTGTTATTTACGCATCCATATATATCCACAGGTCTTTAAAACAATGTCAACGTTAAAACTATTTTTAAAATCTTCAGGTCACTCAGGTCTTTATGCTTCCCATATCTGCTGCATTCAATCTGATATGGTGACCGTGACCCGCACAATTGTTGTAAAATAGGCATTGCCATGCAGATGTGGGTGGCACGGTGGCTCAGTGGGTAGCACTGTTGCCTCACAGCAAGTAGGTCCTGGGTTTGATTGCCAGATGGGTCAGTCTGGGTCCTTTCGATGTGGAGTTTGCATGTTCTCCCCGTGTCTGTGTGGGTTTCCTCCGGGAGCTCCGGTTTCCTCCCACAGTCCAAAATTGTTCATGACTGTGTTTGACAATAAAACCATGAATCTTGTGTAAAGAGTAACAACCTGTTCTGTCATGAATGTAACCAAAGTGTGTAAAACATGATGTTAAAATCCTAATACTAATGTTTTAGCTCATCAGTGTACATATAGGTGTCCATAAGCATTTGACTTCAGTTGTATGAGCTATATTATTTGTAATAAATTGTCACTGGAATTATTAGACAATAATATGGTCAATAACGTTTAATCGAATATGCCAGCATGTTCAGAAACGGTAATTGGCATGTGCTTTTGTGTTGCGCGCACATGTGAAATGCACCTACAGTGCTTACTCGTCCAGCTGGTGTCAGAGAGAAGGAAATAAAGAAAGAGGAGAAGCTTCACCTCCCCCAGTTATCTCCTCTTTTACATTTGTTTTCTCCATCTGTCTAATGCACAATGATTACACACACACACACACACACACACACACACACACACATACACATATTGTCTCTAGGGAAAAGTACATGCATAATGCTATTTGCTTTACATTTTCAAAATGTAAAATTAATCTGTCAATTTGTCAATATCAGATTATCGAAGCTTCTCAAGCATACATTTCTTTATGATTGTTTTTCCAATGACACTTCATGTATTTATGTGCATGTTGAATATGATTACATTAATAAACAAGGGATGGGAAAAAAAAAAACTACAGAAATCTGTAACATGAAATTATCAGAGAATTAAAGCTTTTCGTGGCAAAGGGTGGCCTACTTTTCATCAACTGCTTTTTGAAATGACATAATACAAATTCTAAATGTGGTGGTGAGATCCTTCAGATGAATCTCTAAGATGACTGTAAAATACCTTGTAAAGAAAGTGGAGATTTTACCAGTCTGATCTTTAGAACTTTAATGTCCTGTAATGTAAGTTTACTTTTACATTTTCTGCATTCAGCAGATGCTTTCATCCAAAATGGCTTAAAATTATGACCGAATACCATGCCAGCAAGTAAGCAATAAGGGCCTTGCTTAGAGGCCCAACATTAGCAACTTGGTGGTAGTGGGGATTGACCCAGTAACCTTCTGATTATTAGTCCACTACCCTGGTTCTAGACTTGAGCTTGCTCTTCAGCATATAATGCAAATATTAATTAGTAGTATGCAAAATAAATATAAAGCAAGGAACATCATCTGGGAAAAGATGATGGTGTTTGAACCATAGGGTGCACACTTGTTTCTGTAAAGTTCCCCTATGTGTGTTGGCTGTTACATGACCATCAACCTTTTTTGGATTGTGATTGGACCCCAGTTTGATGGCTCAATTTTTTTTCAACCCCACTTTTCACTTCTTTGGCTTGATTCCAATCCATTTCTCTAATAAGTGTTATAATTACTTCATAATTATTTTTAAGAAGAATCATAAAGTTGAAATTTTTTTTTTTTTTTTTTCAGCTGCTTCTGTATGTATTAATGTATGTGGCAATTTTTGAGACTGTTGTCTTGTACGTTTCGGCCATTCACTAATTTGACACTCTGATAGTTGCTGGGAAACTAAATAAAATCAAAATGCTAATTGTCAGAACATTTTTATAGCTGATACACACTGCTAATTAGAAATGAAGCCAGATGAGTTTGTAATTATGATCATCACTTTACAGTCATGCTTATTTTCTAGCTGCTGTTTCTGTTTTTTTGTCTACCCCAGTATATTCACTCTATATACTCTTATGTTCATTTGGAGCAGCCGTTGTATCTAAGGCAACAGGTCTGAGAACAGCGTTTAAGCGCCCGTGGCGATTGGCATCGGTGCACGTTTCAGCCGTTCCACTCAAGGTTTCCACTAGACAGCGTGTGGAGGTGGCACTATTGTTGTCATGTGTTTGGGTATTACCTGCAGGCGCTATCGCTAAAACTTAAAGACATCATCCGATTATTAGGCTTAGGCTTGTTTTGCTGCAGTGCTTTGTGTCAGGTGAGCAGAGGATTTGGCCTCTGGAGACGAGGGGGATGTGGGATTTTTTATTTTCAGGTATTAGCAGCTTTAATGCGTATGATTATGATTATCGAAAGTGCGCTCCGGGTTATTTAGCATAAGATAGATTAACAACAAATAAAAATGGTTTGCTAATTGCTAAAGCATTATTTTGTTACTATCTTTATCTTTCGCTTTTGGAAGAATTGAAACACTGCTGGTGCAGCATAGTGGTGCAGTGGGTAGCGCTGTCGCCTCACAACAACAAGAAGGTTTGATTCCCTTTTTGGGAGGCCAGGGTCCATGTTCTCTTTGTGTCTGTGTGGGTTACCTCCAGATGCTCTTGTTTGCTCTCACAAGTTTTAATACATAGAATCAGGTCTATTAGAGCTGCTACAAGTTCCCCTAGTGTGTGTGTAAATGTGTGTGTGTGTGTGTGTGTGTGTGTCTACTCTGTGAGGGACTGGTGACCTCTCTGTGGTCTTTCCTGTCTTTTGCCTAATTAATCAGAACCACCATGACCCTGACCAGGATTAAACTTTGGTAAAATACACAATGAATGATTGATTGATTTATTTATTTATTAGGATTTTAACTTCATGTTTTACACACTTTGGTTACATTCATGACTGAACAGGTAGTTACTGGTTACACAAGATTAATCAATTCAAGTCGTTTAATGTCAAACACAGTCATGGACAATTTTGTATCTCCAGTTCACCTCACTTGCATGTCTTTAAACTGTGGTGGGGAGCTCCTGGAGGAAACCCACACAGACACAAGGAGAACATGCAAACTCCACACAGAAAGGACTCGAACCATTTGACCTGGGAATCGAATCCAGGACCTTCTTGCTGTGAGGTGACAGTGCTACCCACCGTGCCACCCCAATGAATGAATGCAATTATGCCAAAGTTAAAATAGCTATTTTTCAACTGTTAACAACTTTACTTATTGTTGTATTTCTAGAGAATGTACTTGGTTATATATACACTACATGGCCAAAAGTATAGCGTTTATACATACCCTTTACAAAAGAGTGTAAAATCAAGCATTCAGATGTGCCATCTCTATAGACATGCATTGTCATGCTGGCATGGGTGACACTGAAGAGCTCAGAGACTTTCAACATGGCATCGTCACTGAACATTATTTTCTTACCAAGTCAATTTCTTTGAATTTCTTTGTAAATTTGAATTTCAGCTCAGTGAATGTTAAAGTGATATAGAGGTGTAGAGGTGAACAAATCATAAATACTGGACTGGCCTGTCTGTAGTCCTGACCTGTTCCCAATAGAGAATGTGTGGTGAATTTTGAAATAGAAAATGCAAAAATGACAACGATGTACTGTTGCACAGCTTGAGACGTGTTTGCAGGAAGAATGGGGGAAAAAACACCTGAAACACTCATCGCTTGGTATCCTTAGTGCGAAAACGACTTTTTAATGTTGCAAGATTGTTTGGTTGTTTATTAGGATTTTAATTTTTAACTTTAGCTACATTCATGACAGGACAGGTAGTTTACTCATTACACAAGATTCATCAGTTCACAAGGTTATATCAAACACACTCATGGACAATTTTGTATATCCAGTTCACCTCACTTGCACGTCTTTGGACTGTGGGAGGAAACCGGAGCACCCGGAGGAAACCCACGCAGACACGGGGAGAACATGCAAACTCCACACAGAAAGGACCCGACCTCCCCACCTGGGGATCGAACCCAGGACCTTCTTGCTGCGAGGCCACAGTGCTACCCACTTAGCCACCGTGCCGCCCTAATGTTGCAATAATGTAGTATAATGTGGTAAATGTTTTACCACTCCTTATTATTTGCCGGCCTAAAATCGAGGAATAGATGTACAGTACAGTAACAAATGAAACGAAGTTGACAAAATATGAAATATCTTGGGTTCATACTGTCTGCAGTAAAATAAAAGTCAAAGTAAATGTAAGAAATACTTTTTTATTATTAGCATTTTTCATACTGTCCCAACTTTTTCTGATTTGCGGTTGTATTAATACCAATGCTTTGGAGATGTAGTGTTTGACAAACTTATATGGATGCATTATTCAGTCATTTTTTTTATTGAAGCTAACGAAGCACTACAATACACATTATATACCATGTTCGTGTCTGTTTGAGAAGGTGCCATGCCTGCACGGTGACTGCCGTGATTGACAGCTCTACTTGCCAGAGCGAGGCGTATAATAATAACGCCATCATATGGTCTGGCAGATTTTGGGCTCGGCACCAGAGATGACAAATGTGCACACGCAATAATTCAATCTGCTGCTACAATTCTCCAACTTTAAAGGGACCCACAGAAGCCGAGTAGTTGGAGCAATTAAGCCGGTCAGTCGTCTCCGTCGTGGTGGTATAGCACCCGAAATGTCTGCCAGGTTGTTTACACTAAAGTGTTGTTGTAGAAGACAGAAAGCAGGAAAGAAAAGAGGAAACAACAAAACTTGTGGACAGATTGAGATGCAGCAAATGTGAGAGGAGTGTAAGATGGCATGAAAATATCAGCAGCTAATTAAGGCTTTTTTTTACATACTGTACATCACACATTTCAGTTGAGTTTCTTAAGAAAAAAGTATTTGAGCCATTGATGTGTTATGGCTGATGTGATTTGGTAAATAAAACTCAGTGAACCTGTGGGAATATTGATTATAGGATTGGGCAATATGATGATATGATTGGCATGGTGATATGATCACAGCATGATACATAGTTTGGTGAGTATTGTAAGGAATCCATGTTTTTTAGAAGTGAATTGACACTGATTTGACTGATTTGGCATTAAAACTTGTTTTGGTGTAATTGAATTTTTTTATTTATGGTCTAGCAGCTCTTAAGTCTGCATCTTACGTTTCTTTATTTCAGTTTCTCTAAACTAGTTTCTCACTAGTCTTTTTCCTTTCTGTTTTTACCGCCCTTCTCTTGTACTGCTGTAACAAGTTAATTTCCCCAAGGGGATCAATAAAGTCTTATCTTATCTTATCTTACTAAATGTTTTATTTTTAGGACATGTTAGGAAATCAGTTGAAGGATAGACGTTTTGTAGTACTTATTAACTACAGGGTTGCCTCTTAAAAAAAAAAAAGAAACTCTGAAAGGTTGAGAGTTCGAATCCCAGCTCTGCCATGCAGCCACTGTTGGACCCTTGAGCAAGGCCCTTAACCCTCTCTGCTCCAGGGGCGCCATACAATAGCTGACCCTGCGCTCTGACCCCAGCTTCCAAACAATCTGGGATATGCGAAGAAAGAATTTCATTGTACTGTACCTCTGTATATATGACAAATAAAGGCATTCTGTTGGGCCCCTGAGCAAGACCCTTAACCCCTAAATTTCTAAATGCAGTAAACTTAAATGACCACACCATGTGAAAATGTTAAATGAGGCAGAACTTGCATAATAATATCCGAGCAGTACAAGAGGTGAAGGAATGCTCAAACTTCAGTCCCTGTTCTTTGTGAAAGTAATAAGTGTTGGTTTAACTAGCAAAAATGCCAGTCTATTGCTGGGCCTCAGCCACCCCCCTCGCCTCAGGCACAGCCAGTCATGCCTGTATGTAGACGCCCAACCGACTGATAGCACTGCTGGGGGTGTAAACCCTGGATCACCTCATGTTGAAAACTCAAAATCGGATTTAAAATAAGTCAAGATAGAAAGATGAGTCTGTGATGGGGATTCAAAATTGCTTGGGCATAATAAATAATCTTGGTAATACTGATTGAATATAAAATATTAATAATAAGTAACATGTATTGTTCATGTCTTCATAAGATAAATAACATGAGCATAACCCTCGTGAGCTGAAGCAGCTTAGCATTTAGATTTTAAACAGAGTCGGAAACACAAGCACTAACTTACCCTGCTAATCATAATTAATCACACAGGCTCTGTTCTCAAGTTAACTTCTTTTGAGTTCTTCATCCCTAGTTGAGCTATTTATGGCAGAAGTTTTAGTTAGATTACTTAAAGCTGAAAGCGTACTTAGGGCAGATGATTATGGTTTATGGTTAGCTGTCAAAAAAAATCTTGATGTACGTGATGACAATGTTAGTCTTATAGTTGTTCACACGTTTGGTCAGATCGTGTATCTCATTGTCCAGTTTTCTTAAAATGGTCTATAAATGAAACATCAAGTAAACTTTTGTTTATTGTGAAAGTCCTCATCAATCTTCATCGTTTACAATGAAACTGTCATCTAAAAAGTTTTACCTAAACACTTATCACTGATAACTTATGATATTAATTATTATTATTTACTCCGCTTTGTTCACTGACTGACAGGCAAACACTAACCCAGAAGAGAGCGAAATGCAAATGAAATGCAAAACTGTAGGTAATTAATGCAGCTTCTGTAACAGGTGGCTAAATAAATCTTTTAGAAGAAAATTCAGTCGTGGTAGACGGGTGATTCTGATGATGATGTGCAGGATATTTGACTAGTGTAATGTAATAAATATCTTTTTTATACTCAAAACTCTAGAACAACACTTTCTCCTTCTCTCTCTCTCTGTAGCAGAAGAAGTACACACTGATGATGGTGGACCCTGATGCCCCCAGCCGTACCAATCCCACCCGAGCATACTGGAGGCACTGGTTACTGGTTGACATAGAGGTAGGGGCGATAAACCCAGATTCATATCTCTCTTTTAGAGGTTTCATCAATCCTCCCAAACTGCTGTATGCTCTTGCTACTGGGTGGTCACTGCTAAAACTTGCCCCCGGGAGCTCAAACTCTCCACGGTTTTTGACCTGCATGTTAGACTGCTGCACCACCCGAGCTCACGATGTGCTGCATTGTTATGGGCTGTATACAATAATAACACTATCGGTGGCACACTAATTTAACACACCATTTAATCTGCTAATATGCAGTTTGAGATGCAACCAGGGTGATTTCAAAGAATGACAGTCTGTCCCAGGCTGTGATTGCACCAATTTACACTATGATGTTTTCCAGGAATCAGTTTTATTGTATGTGTTGATATATTTAAAACAGAAAGTCATTTCTCTTTTATTATGGCTACGAATGACAGAAACCAACAATAAGTGGGACACTGTGTCTGGTCCATACTGAAGGGATCATGATTATCAGGGTACTGATGGGTCCATAATGATAATAATTATTAACATTATTAAAATAACATTATGATATTTATTACTTATTATTGTTAGTTATTTTGTTGATTACATTTTGTTGGTTATTAATATTCATTACATTTACATTTTCGACATTTAGCAGACGCCTTTATCCAAGCGACTTACATTACAGTTACAGTATACAGTCTGAGCAACTGAGGGTTAAGGACCTTGCTCAAGGGCCCAACAGCAGCCAGTGGTGGGGCTTGAACCAGTGATCTTCTGATTACTAGTCCAGTACATTAACCACTAGGCTACGGCTTGCCCCATTACAATAATATTAAGAATTATTATTATTATTATTATCTATTCATTCTTTAATTCAATACCTTTTTTACCATCACTTTTTCTGGTCAGGGTCATAATGGGACTGATTAACTTGGAAAAAGTAGGACGCCAGTCAATCACAGGGCACACACACACACACACACACACAGCAATTTTCTAATTGCTCTTAGGGCCTGACAGCATGTCTTTGGACTTATTTGAGGAAACCCGAACACCCTCCGGAAACAGTTGTAGTCTAGCGGTTAAGGTACTGGACTAGTAATCAAAAAGGTCACTGGTTCAAGCCCCACCACTGCCAGGTTGCTGCTGTTGAGCAAGGGCCCAAACCCTCAATTAAGCCTCAGTTGCTCAGACTGTATACTGTCACACTACTGTAAGTCGCTTTGGATAAAGGCGTCTGCTAAATGCCGAAAATTTAAATGTAAACCTACGCAGACATTTTATAATTATTATTGTTATTATGCAGGTGATAATATTATTATTAAATATGTAACATTGATCATTTGTCATATGATGATGAAGGCCCTAGTCTTAAAATTTACTTTGGTGTCTGTCACTCTCTCCCTTTTAGAGAAACGTATGTGGGTGTGGGTCAGATACAGGACTGGTTCGTTACATGCTTTGTATCCAAAAATCAAAACCATAACAGCCGTATAAATCTCTTTAGGATGTTATGTACAATTTTGAAAAAAGCACAATATTTTTGCATGTATGCTGTGTGAGAAGAAACTCTTATCGCTTCAGATGTTCCATAAAGCCATACAGCCACTGATCACACTTATAATGAACTGTAAAAACATAAAAAACAATCTATACACTTATAAAATACGAATACAGTTAAAACTATAAACTTGGCACAGGCAGTCCAGGACATAATGTGCAAAGGGAAAGGTGTCAAAAACACTTCAGTGGGCAAACAATTCCTGGATCATAGCGACTGTATCTGCACCTTCCATGTGCTTCACACTTGTGCTTCGTTTCCGATGCGTTGCATAATGACTGAATAAAAATATCACGTTAGTCATCAGCGCTTCTAGGAAAATTCATCAGGTTGGACGGTGGGGACGCTGGTGTTCCAGCTCAGAATGAGACTCTCTAAAAACTCTGCATTCGTTCTACTAACTGGCTTTTACTCTCCCTGAGGCAAGC
This sequence comes from Trichomycterus rosablanca, assembly GCF_030014385.1. Taxonomy (NCBI): domain Eukaryota; kingdom Metazoa; phylum Chordata; class Actinopteri; order Siluriformes; family Trichomycteridae; genus Trichomycterus; species Trichomycterus rosablanca. The sequence continues at coordinate 35,963,034 of NC_085994.1, forward strand.
GTTCATTCACAGAAGAATCCTGTGTCGTCCTTCATATTGGTGCCTGCTTATTCCAAAACTGTTAAACCAACACTTATTACTTTCACAAAGAACAGGGACTGAAGTTTGAGCATTCCTTCACCTCTTGTACTGCTCGGATATTTATTATGCTAAGCGTTTGTGACAAACAGGTGGGCGAACATTTCTCCTGCATGACAGCAGCAACTGCATGTCGGCTCTGTTCAGCTGAGCAAGGGAACAATAAACAAGACTGGAAAACAGAAGAAAAGAGGAGTGTGAGGCCAGGCACCTTCCAGCTCATTTTTGCCCTTTCTTCATACATTTAAAACTAAACAGAGTACCAGAATAACATAGTCTTAGTGCAAAGTGAAATTTGCATTGTGTTCATTCGATTGCATGTATGAACAAAAATATGTGGACGTGTCTTGCAATTATTGAGTTTAGGTGTTGCAGCCACACCAATTGTCAACAAGTGTGTAAAAACAATGGCATAATTTATGTTTTCTATACTTTAACCAGTTACCTGTGCACAAAGCGAGATTCCAAAATAAATTATTCCAATAGTTGGAATACTAAATACCTTTGGGATAAACTGAAACATCAGTTAATTGCAAGCCAGGTGTTCTTGTCCAAGATCAGTGCCTTGCAAATTTTAAGTATATGGCATAAATTCTCACTAAAACTCTCAGTAATCATATGGAAACGTTGGAAAATATGGACGTTCATGGTTTTGGAAAGGGGTGTCCAGCAAACTCATGGTCAAGTGTTCATAAGTGACACATTTTCTTACACCTGCTGTACGGGATTTTGATCATGTGACCTAGTAGGTCATTGAAGTACAGAAAACTTGCTGGAAGCAGTTTGAATTAATAAAGTACCTATCCAGGGCAGTTGTGGCCTAGCGGTTAAAGTACTAGACTAGTAATCAAAAGGTCACTGGTTTAAGCCCCAGCACTGCCAGGTTGCCACTGCTGGGCCCTTGAGCAAGGCCCTTAACTCTCAATTGTTTAGACAATACACTATCAAAGTACTGTAAGTTGCTTTGGATAAAAGCCTCTGTTCAGTATTATTACAGTAGCAGATTAGTTCACGTCGTCTAATATTCAGAGCTTAAGTGTCATTTGAAATAAATTAAAGTTAACAAAAATTAAACAAAGACTTTTTCTGTTCTTGTTAATTTGTGTTAATGTTTTTGTTATTATTATTCAATGTATTTTATATAATTGTATAGGTATTTTAAAAGCAAAATCTAATATATTAGCACAGTGTGTCTGTACCACTAAGCTCAGCATTACCGTCACCATCCTGCTGCTCTTCCTCCGATACGGTGTAATCTCCTCCCCGTCTGGCCAGGTGACACACTGTAAATAAACAGATGCATTTCAGGTGCTCAGACAGACAGCCTCTCAATACCCTGTCAGTGTGTGGGCGGCGACATGTGGCCGGTCCACTCCCTGATTGGCCGTTTGGTCGTGCTGCGTGTGTGATGAGTAGCCGTGGTTGGTCAGAGGTTTAATGAGGCTGGTGGGAGGTGAGTAATTGCTACGGTGACTTCCTCTGACCTCGCTCAAGTTATAATAACGTCTCGAGCGAATGTGTGGAATTAGGTGTCCTGGAATACTCTTGGGCTTCAGGTGCCACACAAATGAACACTTCCTCTCTCGCTCATGCCCCTTATTTAGACATCGGCTCTGTAATTCCTTTTTTTAGAAATTAAATTACAACTAGTATTTGACTTGTTCCACCTCTGTGTAAGCTAACGTAATGTTCGTTGTTTATTGCATTTGGATGCCAAAACTTGTTTTAAATTATCTATCAAACTCTCTATCAAGACTCTGTTTTTAATAATTAAATAACAGCCTCACAAGCCATAATTTTCTTTACTTATTTACAGACCAGACCCACAAAACCAGAAGTTTTGCTTTAACTTGTTTTTTTCCTGCAAGAAGTTATTACATTTTTAATTTATTTAAAATGCAACAGAAATCCAGCACTACTGCTACTATTTCCCACAGACTTATAGTTAACAAAAATAAAAATTAAAGAAATAAATAAAAACAACATTAAAATCAATCCAAATCAGAATAAAATCATATTTCCCACTATAAAGCTCATTTCTAGCTGGACCTTGGCCATTAAATCCCAACCCCCCTCCAACCACACATAGCCAGTCCTGTCTGTATGTACACACCTGACTGCCCGACAGATCTGCAAATGCCTAGTTTACACTACACGATTTTCGCTCGTGAAGATTTTTGCTCGACCGCAGAGAGATGTCAAATATCTGGATCTGAATCGCACAACTGGCAATGAGTGCTATGTCAAACAGCCAATGAGAACGCAAGATACGGGGTGAGGGGAAAAACATAACACCAACGTTGCAATGCAAAAAAAATATTTATTAACCTCCAACTCACTATAAAACAATCCAAGAGATCCAGTTTAGTGTAGTGTGAACTGTACAGCGACCTGACGTAGTGTAGTGTGAACGTGGCATAAGGATTCGAACCCTGGATTCCAGCCGTAGTGGACTAGCATAATATACTGCAGCTCTACCCGAGTACACTTATTAGTATTATTGTATTGTATTATTGTAAGTAGTACCTTTAGTAAAGATGTCCTGAAAAATGGGAAATAGAATTTGCTGTGTATATATTGTGGCAGAATGAAAAAAAATTTCAAACTTAAATTTAAATTAAGATTCTCTAGTGATTATAGATAGTTTATACATTTAGGCCTCAGCTCATGTAAGGGGGAAATATAAAGTCTGGTTGTATTCGAATGTGAAAAAAATTTTTAATATGAAAAGTTACTGAAGTTTAAACAGTAAATAGACTTCTTTTAATTTAGACAATGACAATTTGACAATGTAAAGATAAAAGAAAATATCATCTGGAGCATGTGAAGAAAAGGAAGACATTCTTATAGACATCATTTCATCTCTGAATGCACTCATGTGCTCATCTTGGCTGTGTGATAGAGATTATTTATAGCCTTTAAATATGACCTTACCAGAGACTTTTGTGGTTAAAAAGCTTGTAGGTGGTGACTAGGTGCCACTGATAGCACACCCGTGGCCCTCCCCAGATGAAGTCATTTTTAACCTTTAGATTCTGGGCTGCCACCTTTTTGCCCTAAAAGAACTGGGAAGAATTTTCCACTCCAGCAGGCGTTTACTATCAGTGCCTTTGGTTCTTTGTTTAAAGCACTCAGACGATGTTAGAACATGGTCAAGATCAAAACTCCTGACATCTCTCTGAAGTGCATGCTGAGAGAGAGAAAACGTTTGTTTTTTTTAATCACTCATCCTCGGCTGACTTCAGCGCTTGGAAGTTTTGTTTTCAGCCTCTTACAATAGTGCCAGTGATGAAGTACAATTAAGCTGAGAATTAGAGTGCCATATTATAGAAACATCAAAACTTTTGTTATTTAGTGGCAGAATTGGATTGTACTGAATGCATGGATTGTAATGAAAGAAATAAAATGAAATGATTTGCTGCAAAGTTTATATTTTTTATACAATTAATTTATCACATCTGATAGCAATTGCTGTGACAAACACATGAATTCAAAAATTAAGGGGTGTCCCAATACTTTGCATCTGGTGATTGTGGTGGCCATTGGATGTGTTTAATGTAATCCTGTTCAGACCTGCTGATTTTTACCAGATGGTGCCCAAACCATTAACATACCTAACAGTTGACAGCTGGCGTTGTGGGTTGAAAACATTCTTTGGCTGTCTTCAGAAGGAAATCTGTCTTTCTTATTGTTGAGGAATCCAGGAAGAGTTTTGAGCTTTACTCCAAGGAGGGTGTATTTACCTGACAGACACTCCCTCCGATATGTGTGCAGTTCACCAATCCCTTCTTTATCTCCCGTACTTTGGTGGATTTGTGCGTAAGGTCAGCTTCGCGTAAGGGGAGCCACGCCCCGATCTTTGTGCTCCACCACTTTCTGTACAGGCGCCCTGGAAAACCAAGGTCCTTACACAGCGTTGATAACCCCAACCCCTTAGTCTGGTCTTTCCCACCCAGCAGACTGGAGGCCAATTTTGTCTGCTGCAGACATTAGCCAATCGTTCCTGCTAGAGCCGACTAGTAGCAGAGCCGAGATTCGAACCCGGGTGCTCGGAATTTTGACGCTGGTGTGCTAGCGGATTATCCTGTTTTGTTTATTTAAGCAGTGACCACAGTACAGCGGGTAACTGAATGGATTTACACTTTGTGAAGCTTAGCATTTGTTAAGACTGGATCATAGAGGTGCGCATTTAATTCTGTGGTAGGTTTCGTGGCTGGAATCATGCAAGTGTCACTAAACTTTGTTCTTGTTTGACTTCTGGTTATTTTAAACGTTTGAAATATTCTTTGTTTTTGTGATTAATACTCATGCAATTCAGATGCCCAGTGTTTGGCCTTATTGTCTCAAAAATCTAAGTGCTGATTATCAAATCTCTGACACGTTTAGAACCTAATAGAACCCATCTATGCAGCTTTATGGTCACTTCAAAGTCCAGCTGTTTTTTTATGTGCTGTTTAGACTATTTTGTCCGTCCTGTATTTTTGCAGACATGTTGTCATTTTCTCTGAATCTAAATAAGGAAGAGTCACTGTTGATGGCCATGTAAGTAGATGTTGTCCTTGCAGTGTTGAGGAAGTAGAACGCTGCATCATAGTGCACATTTCCTCTGACAATGTCTACTGTAATAGCAAATATATATTTAAATAAACTATGATGTTACGATGCTGGTATTTTCCCCTTGTTTTGAATATGTAGGATTGGTAGGATATGTAGGATATGTAGAACTACTTATTCAGTAATCCTGTGTTGTTACTCAGAATAGGTGAAGGTGTGGGAGGAAACTTTTCTTGCTATAATTCGGAGAGACACAGTTATGATGATAAATTCTGTTTATTTTTAACAAACTCATGGTCCATGTGTTTGAATTTCCAGTTTAATTTTCTTTACTTCTGATTTCATGTTGTTGTGATGTTTTGTCCATTTAATTTCCATCAACCGCTTTATCCTTGGCAGGGTCGTAGCGGGTCTGGTTTTACCGGGAAACTTTGGGCTCTCAGCAATGGTGAGCTCGTGTGATAGACCTCTGTGCCACCAAATCAACTTTTACATTGTTATTTATGTATATTATTTGGCGCTCAGCTAGCCCGCCATCAGTCAGATCTGGCTTTGAATCACAGACGTTCTATCGGATGGAAGGGAGGAAGCTGAACTGCCCTGCACCCAGTGTTCACAGTGGAACCAGAAGCCATGACCCCGACCAGTATAAACTGATTTATGAAAATGAAAAAAGAAAAAATTAATATATTTTCTTGATTGACTATGCGAACACAAGCACATTTCTAGTACTTTATTAGCTGCAACATTAATACTATAACACTATTTGTTCCTTTATAAGCCAGACTTTCATTGTGCATAATTTGTTAACATTTATAAAAAAATTTTATTCATTTACTTTTTGTCTTTTTGCACTTTATTTTAGTATTTGCACCCTTTTTCTTTCAATCTTGACATTTGAAATTTACCACTACAGTTATTTCTGTACAGTTCTCGGCAATGAGAAGCGCTAAATCACTGTCTGTGCAGAGTTTGGCATGTTCTTTCCCTATCCACTTGGGTTTACTACATGTACCCTGGATTCTTTTCAACCCTTAATGTACAGCAGACAGGTGGATGGGTGTCTCTTAAAAGTGTTGCCCTATGATGGGCTTCCATTATATGCCAGAGCATTTCTGGAATGGGCTCAGGACTGACCTTGACCCTGATCATAACAAAGCAATTATTGAAGACAAATACAAGAAAAGACTGAATTAATAAATGAGAAAAAAAAAATGAATAAATGAAAATAACTCATGAAATTAAAATGTTTGGTGGTTTTGTGCAATATGTGGCTCTTTTTGTGCAGGTGTGTGGGTAGAGATAATTAAAACATTTATCATTTTCTTACCAACGCTTTTGCCTGGTCAGGGTCACAGTGGGTCCAGTTTTCCCTGGAATCAATGCATTAAATCACGAGGCTAATCCATTGTGATCCCAAACTCAGACATATCTATCATGTCTGTATGTACTGTAGATGCTGGACCAGCAAGTAGCACCACTGAATCCCAGCAGTAGTAGGCTGGCCTGTTTTACCACTACAGCACAAGTGCAATATAAAAATTGTATTTCCCTAAAAAAAGTTATTAATTTGGTCATTTAGTCGTTAATTCATTCATTTTCTTCCACAGTTCGTCCAGTTCGTTCTGATGTGGTCTTATACCTTATAAAATGTTCATCACTTCACCATGTTCACTGCGTCATTAACTTTGTTTGGCGGCTCTTGTGCAGATGGACTCTGTTTCTCACTTTGCTGCCAACTCACCACTCGCCATCAGCTGCCAGTCAGAGCCACCACTCAAGATTTCTAGCACACGGTGCGAATCAGAAAGCCCACTCCAAAGGTTTACTATGTTGTTGCTGGTGCCGTGTTTTCACTCACTAACAATAATCACTTCATGCTCTCCAACATGGCCCTTCTACCTCTGTTACAGTTTCCATGCAACCGTTTACAGATCAGATTCTCCAGCTCTCGAACTCTGAGGTGTTGCTGTGTATCTACTATCATCATTTATACTTCTCTCATGCTGTTTACATACTTCTACTACTTTCTTTTTTACACAATGGTGCTCAGCTTCGATACAAAGCCAACAGGTGCTTACACTACATGTGCTGCTACAATTATAATCTCACTCTTTCATTGTATGTCAGCCTTAAAGGTACAGTTAGTGCAGAGGTGTCAAACTCATTTTCACAGAGGGTCTAAAGCGACTTACAGTATACAGTTTTTAAGCAATTGAGGGTTAAGGGCCTTGCGTGAGGGCCCAACAGCAGCAACCTGACAGTTGACAGTGGTGGGGTTTGAACCAGCGACCTTATGAATACTAATGCAGTACCTTAACCTCTAGGCTATAACCGCCCTCTCTATCAGCTATCAGCTCTATTACAAAATCAACATGCCTTATGGGAGATGTAGTTTATTCATGATTTTACAAGCATAGACTTTGATTTGAAGACCATCATACGCCTTTTAAGCTCTTGCAGGCAACGTAAGATGATGTGGCGGGCCTCGAGTTTGACACATGTGAGTTGGTGATGTTGGTAGAAGTATGCAGGTTAGCTATATTTTGAACCTGAAGGCATCCTCTTCTTTCAGCATTTCCTTTAATGTCAAAACCCAGAAAACATGCAGATATGCTGACGGGCACACCCACTATTTCTAAAACCTGGTCTGTACAATTCATTAGAGAAGCCATGTATTTAAAATAAACAGTTTACAAATAGACTTACCATTTGATTTAGTTCTCTTTAAGGTTTTTTTTAAATCAGCAGTGCATTTTTCACTCATTTTACCACCAGTGTAAATCATTGTGTTTATATTTTAGTTACTGTAGCTGCCAATTATTTTGGCATATAGTCTCTATGCCCTAAGGTATGTGGACAGTCATCCTATAAATGAGAATACAGATTTTTTTAGCCATACCCATTATTTAAAGGTATTTAAAATCTCTTTTTTTTTTTCATCCAGCCAAAACGCATCATTTTTTCCTGATCAACCCTTGCACATGCTTTTCTTCAGTGTCCACAGTGTTTGCACAGCTAACATGTGCCTTCCTCAGCGAAAGCAGGAATTGATAATGAAGTTGTTAATTCCAGTGGAGCAGATGGTGATGAAAAGAGGAAGCTTCAGGAGCTGCAGTGGCCTCCCCGTTTAGCACCCGACGTGCCTGACCTGCTCCGGCTCCCAATTCCCACCTGCTCTCGCACTCCTGCACTTCAATCATGGAGCATTACCAAAAAAACACTCCCCAAACAGCTTGTTCTGCCTCCAACTAACTTTCCCTCCAGATTGTCGTCCCCGCCTTCTCCGAATACCCTCTCTCTTTATCTCTCCCTCTCTCTCACTTTCTCTCTTACTTTCCCTCTCTCGCTTTCTTTCTCTTGCTCTCTCTCTGAATGCAGATGTTCATGTTTTGTGTTGACAGTAATGAAGAGGAGAGTCATTAGTAAAGGAGACTTTAATGTGTCAATAAACCACTAGCTTACAAAAAACTATTCCGTCTAATACTCTAAATACCCACAATATTATAGGATTGTAGTGCAGTGAGGGAAATAATGGTCTTCAAAAATCACAGATTTCACAGATTTTTAAAGAAAAGTGCCACATTTCACAGCAGTCATTAAATGTCACTCATAAATTGAATGATAGAATAAATGGAAGCTACGATACACAGCATAGCCGACCTCAATAAGATGAAAACTCTCGTCCGGGTTTTGAAACCTCCCACATCCACAAAATCGGTTGGGAGCTTTTCAAACTCAGTTACCCGAGTCGTGTTTTTAGCTGCTTTATACTTCGACATCTTGGACATTTTGTCTAACCGAATGCTTAGACCGAGCATTTTTACAATTTGCTGAGTTTATAAAGAAAAAACTGGTACATAGACAAACTATCGGGAGTATAATACTTTACTGTCTCGTTCTTTTGAGGCGCAGCACAGACTACACGGAGATGATCACGTGTGTAGAGAAGCGTACTTTTCTTTTGATTATGGAATCCCCAAAGGGACAAAATGCACTCAATACGTAAACACACATCGAACACTGTCAGCACACTACACCATAGAAAAGTCTGTTACACTAACATAACTGCTGTATGATTGATTGGACCTCCTCATACCGCATATTGAGCCTCATATTTTATATGTTTTCAGTGAATGAGAAATTGAAATGACTTATCCTTTATGGACCTCGTTTTGTGTGTCTGTGGGACAGTTTAATACAAAGCATTTGCAATGTCAGGCACTGGTGTTGGATGAGTGAGAAGGCCATCCCAAAGGTATTTAGTGAGACTGAGGCTGGGGCTCAGTACAGGCCACTGGAGGCCATGTCTTTGTGGACCTCATTTTGTATCCGGTGGCACAGTCATGCTAGGCCAGAAAAGGCCCTTCCCTCCCCAAACTGTTGCCTCAGAGTTGGAAGTTGGAAGCAAGTAATTGCATGCATATACCACACTCTCTCTACAGTCCTTAAAAAGAGACCTTAAAAAACGTCTCCCCTATTGCACTCGCAACCTCAGTCGAATGCACAACACCCACAGAGACAGATTCCTACAAAGAGTTTTAAGACATACGGAGGAACTATGTGTCTGTGGGGCAACCAACCAGGCCAGCAGCACACCTGGGACATTTGGGTTATTTTAATAATTTATTTTTTTGCTACCCACCCTTTGCTCAGTGTTCATCCAGATCCCTCGATCATCCAGACATCCAGATCCCCGGTGAAGAAAGGGTGTGGAAGTGTTCCTGTCTGACTTCCTCTGTTCGGCTCAGTGTTATAATCACTAATTACTAACAGACTGAAAATTAAAGTTGGGATGCTCTCAGGTTGAGTGAGGAGGTTGGACGTCTGTCATGCGACACACACACGCACATCTCAGGGAGAGTGGAATGTGCGTTCAGTTACAGCGATTGGAATCAGACAGTAACAGACAGTGGATGTATTATGTCTGACATTCCAGCAGCTGTTTATGTGTTTTAGGGTTTGGCAGGATGATTATACACACCGGTCAGTAATAACATTAAAACCACCCACCTAATAAGCTGTCCAAAAAGCTCTGACCTGCCAAAACAGGAACATTACGAGAGTCCTGTGGTATCTGGTACCAGGACATTACCAGCAGCTTCTTTATGTTGTGAGGTGGATCGTCCAACAGTGCATCCTGGTGCTATGTCTTCCATGAGTAAACAATAAAAAAGTCAACCTTCTTCCATTGCTCCTATTGTCCAGTTATGATGCCTGCATGCCCATCCTGGGTGCTTTGAGTGGTGGATAGGAGTTAGCATGGGTACTTTCACTGACCTATGGCTATGCAACACAATACATAGCCATGCAAAATTTTTGCGGTCCTAATCTTTTGCTGTATCAGTGCATATACCGTATGGCAATAGTCAAGTGTAGACCAGTTGACATTTATTTCAACCATTTGTTTAGCAGTACAGATATGATAATATTTATTTATTAGGGTTTTAACATCATGTTTTACACACTTTGGTTGTATTTGTGACAGGACAGGTAGTTACTGCTTATACAAGATTCATCAGTTCAAGTCCTCCAATTCACCTCCTGGAAGAAACCCACACAGACACGGGGAGAACATGCAAACTCCACACAGAAAGGACCCGAAACGCTCCACCTGGGAATTGAACCCTGGACCTTCTTGCTGTGAGGTGACAGTGCTATAACCGAGCCACCGTGCTGCCCCAGAATTTTTGGGACCCTTGGGAAGAAATCTCTCATTTGTTATCCTTGTTGTTTAGCTTAATCTCACACAGAATGTAAAAGAAAATAAAAGAAAATGATAAATGCAGCTAATTCTGTTCCCATTCATATTTTAATTAGTTTAACTTTACCTGAGTGTTAAGTGGGGTTAAGTGTTTATCCATGAACTTCTGTTTTTACTGGAGTATAAAAATGAGGTCACTTACCTTGTCATTCATCAGCATGAAGGAAATTTCCGAAAATACAAATCAAATTAGACAAGAGCATGTTGAACCAGGTCATGAATAAAAGTGTAAATAGACGTGAAATAAATCGGGCAATGGCCATAAAAGCACTGTATAGCCAAATGAATTTAGACAACCCTTCAAATGATTAACGCCAGATGTATACGTGTATGAAATCAACTAAACAAATTGTTCTGAATTGGAAGGTTGCTGATTTAAGCCCTACCACTGCCAGGTTGCATCTGTTGGGCCCTTGAGCATGGCCCTCCGTTGCTTTATAGGTGTCAATTAGCATTATTTTTACTTCCTAGGCTGCTCAAAGGAGCCTGTGGTTGTTGAGTTTTATCACACAGTTTGAAAAGTCAAAACAGGAATTATAAATCTTTATGAGTCACAAACTGAATGGGTAATTACTAGAAAGAATATCTGGAAAAGTGTTATTTCAAAAAGGAAATGCTTCAGATGTGATGTCTGCTACTGTTCACATTAAGAAATGAATAAAATTAAACAACATTGCATTTCTGTTTTTACTGGAGTATAAAAATGAGGTAACACAAAGGTCATTTTACTTTGTCATTCATCAGCATGATTAAATTTACCTTAATTTCCTTCGGGATTAATAAAGTATCTAGCTAGCTAGCTATTTCTACAGCTGTACTGAGATAGAGGATTTTGGCTAAAGTTTGGCTACTTTCTTAAAAGCCCTATAGGGAGATTGAGCTTTTTTGCCAGTCCTATGATTGGATTATGGTTTTGTTCCTTGAAGCACTGTGTTTTTCTCAAAAGACAATGCTTTTCTTTTTCTGAATGTGTGTGTGTGTGTGTGTGTTTGTGTGTATGCACTCAGCTGAAGAAGCTGTTAAGCTCTGTAAGCGACTCCTGGCCTCCTCTGTAAGGTCACTGACATGGTGAATAACTGTAGGAGTTTGTTATGCCAAGCCCTTACTGGGTTCTGGATCCTGTTTTTTTTTTTTTTTTTTTTTTTTTTTTTTTTTTTTTTTAAATCAAGGTGCTGTTTACACTGATTGCAGCCTTTCAGTCTGTTGCAGTCTATTGAATAGTGTGTATGTGTGTAGGCGGGTGCCTGTGTGTGTGTGTACACGTTATTGTGGTGTGTATGTGTCAGTCAGAGCACGGTTGTCTTTGTATTTAAAGAATCTGAAGTTTTCGCTTCATTTGGTAGGTGTTATTAGGGCCCCAGATCCTGCCTGTAGTGTATAATTTCTCTCAGCAGCATGTTTCCCCCTGTGACAGACGCTTTTCTTAAGGAAGGCCGGACCCACGTCCAGATTTACTGACGGCCCAGTCACATGACATTTTTGTCAGTGAAAATTTTAAGACGTAATTACTTTCACTTTAAAGGAGATTTTGTCACATATTTTTGTCCCTTGCTACAGACTCTTGTAGTTGAACTTTGATGAGTGGTGACACATTTACATCCTACACACCCAATTTCAAAAAAGTTGGTATAGTATGATAAACTCGGCCTTTATTTTTTAATTTACTCTTGTTCTGTTAACATGACTTTGATAGTTAAATATGGTGGATAGAAGCCAAGACATGAATCTTAATTCAATTCTATTACAATAAAATATAAAATACTACCTCCACCAGGGTGGCACGGTGGCTCGGTGGGTAGTACTGTCGCCTCACAGCAAGAAGGCCCTGGGTGTTTGTGATTCGGGTCCTTTCTGTATGGAGTTTGCATGTTCTCCCCCTGTCTATGTGGGTTTCCTCCGAAGCTCCGGTTTCCTCCTACAGTCTAAAGATGTGCAGGTGAGGTGAATTTTAGATACAAAATTGTCCAAGACTTGAACTGATGAATCTTGTGTACCAGCAATTACCTGTTCTGTCATGAATGTAACCAAATTGGGTAAAACATGACGTTAAAATTCTAATAAATACTACCTCCACCAAAGCTGGTAGTAGGTGCATAGTTGATAAGTTTTTAATGCCCCATATTTCCACCTTTAAACCTTCAATTCTGACTTCAAACTATCCTAAAGGTTTTTTTTCTGTGTCTAACTTTTTTCTTCTTCTTCTTCTTTTTCTGTAACTTTTTTCTCCCAATCTACTCATTTTCAGGACTGCTCCACCTGGGAATCGAACCCAGGATCATTTTGCTGTGAGTCGACAGTGCTACCCACCCAATAGTGTCAATTAGATGCTCAGCCAGGTCAGTAGCATCCCAGAGATCTAAACAGATCAGTTTTAAACTTTAAAACCTTGGCAGATAGACCACTGTTCCATAAAATGTCTTTCTGAGATCTGTACAGACGTTCCTGTTGTAATGCTGTGAATATTTTGTGCAAATTTGGTGTGTGAGGATTGAATTTAGTAGAATCATGATATCTAACTCAGCCACAACAAAAACAAAAAATCATGGATGAATTGATGTCTGTTTTTTAATGACTATCAGTCTCTTGGATACTCAAATTTGCCAAAAAAGTGTCTCTAGTGTGACAGCAGCTTGACGGCTTTTGTAAAAAAAAAAAAAAAAGACACTACTTTCAGAATAATTCCTTGATCTTCTCCATTGACAACTGTTTCTTCCCCACATTAGTATAAGCCCCCCTCCTTTCTCTCAGAGCGTTGCACTTTGCTGAAGGAACATCTGTGTGCATATGGACTACAGGTAGAAGAGCGCGCTTGAGCCCTGCTAATTACGAGCGCCGCTGCCCTCTCTCTATCAGCCACGGTGCTACTCACTCTTCCACTAAGGTGCTAACGCACAGCCCGACAGATTTCCAGACATATGCAAAGACGCAGTTGTTGTTTTGTTTAGGAAAAAAAAACCACGATACGTTGCCGAGCGCTACTAACCTCCAGAGCCACCTGTATCTCATCGAGAGGGTGGGCGCTGCACACGTCTGTTCCTTTTACTCATCTTTTTTTTCTCAATCTGATGCTGTTTTAATTCGATATTCAGGAGACCTGGAGACACGTGTGAGGTGGTGCAGAGTGTCCATCACTCTCCCTACACATATGCTTAGTGGAGGCCTAATTAGGATTCATAGTAAGCTTAGACTTCACTTTTTTTTTTTTAGGCAACGTTTTAGGCAATTTTCCACTTACTCAGAGATAATCACCAAAAGTCTTTACTAAGTTTGTCTTTCAACCAAATCTATTGCTAGAAGGGGAAGAAAATCAGTTGCACAGTATCTTTTGTATGCTTCCATCTTTGAGGCAACAGTTTGGGCAAGGACCTTTTATGTTCCCTGTTCCTGTTTCATAAAGACGTACGGCCTCTAGTGGCCTGCACCTCAATCCCAGTGAATACCTTTGAGATAAATTGTAATGTCAATTATGAACCAGGCCTTTTTATCCAACACCAGTGCCTGACCCTGCAAAAGTTTTGCATGTACTGGCAGAAAGTCCCACAGACACAGTACAAATTCATGAATTAATTAAATGGGATGTCTAACAGGCTGCTGGGCAGGTGTCCACATATTGCATTTAGCTAAAAGGATTTTTGACATGGACTTTACTTTTTAGAACAGGCCAGGATGTTCCAATGCATCCCAAAGTTGTTCAGTATGGTTGTGGCTATGGTTCTGTTTAGACCGCATCACACCAAACCCATGTCTTTATGGACCATGCTTTGCACATAGGCACAATCCCATAACAGAAAAGGACTTTATCCAAACTGTCGCCAACAAGCTGGAAGCATATAATTCATTTAAATTCATTAATGTATTTATTAATTCACGTTAGCAATGGGTGTGGCTGAAACATCTGAACTCCATAATTAGGAAGGGTGTTACATACTTTTGACCATGTATTTGCCATGTGGCACCTTTTACTTTTGAACATTCATATATATTCATATTTTTATTATTCATATATTGAAAACGAAACGGTTCACGTTCTTTAGCCTTCGCGTTCTTTGGCATCGATGAGTCTTGGCCCCCCAGCAACTTGCTATCAATACTGATTATATCTGCTGCATTCAACACATGAGCTACGAGTAACTACAATCAGCCCAACATTTATTAGATCTCTCACCATGACACAATAGGCATTGGGATGGACAATTTATGGTAGAAGTTCCAATGTTTTGGCTCATCAGTGTACAGAATTTGAGACACTTAAGTGTACTGAGTACTTGAGTAGATTCTTCATGAGTTAGTTAGTTTTACCTGAGCCATGTATCAGAAAAGTGTCATTACATGCACTTGAATGAATGAATGAAAAGTTGTTGGATGTTGTTGGATGTTCTTTTTTCCATTTGCAAGAGCTTAGAGACACTCCTTAACTTATGAATGAATTGAACCTGAAGTAAAACATAACTGGATCATTGTGTAAGAACACACACTTACACTCTTACACATTGTCAGTGCCTGCCGTCTGCAGTAAAGGTCATCTTATCTAACAATGGTCCTTTAACAAGGCCATCTGGAGGTGCTTTACAGTCTGGGGGGTGGGTCCCCATCTCGATCAGCTGCGCTCAGAGGTGCTGCTGTGTACAGTTCATTGACCTGCCACACCTTCCATATGCACACCCACACACACACACAAACTCAAGGGTCAAGTGTTCTCATACAGAAAGGGTGTCAGCTGAACTGAGCATGCAATTATTTATATTTTCACATCTACCTGTGTGTGTGTGTGTGTGCTAAGTGTACACCTGTAGGTGAGAAGGCATGGCACAATTTGTGTGGTTATGTGGGTGCAGGGCAGGATGAACTCATGATGTATATGAAATTGCATCTCATTGTATGGCTGACATCAGACTAGTGAAAAAATTCAGGAATGATCTACTACCTAATAATTCTAATAATTGTTGTTCAGTTTGTTGACTGGGATCATATGTTCTAGTGGTTTAGTGAAATGATCTGGATGCCTGTAGACTTTCTTTTGTTAATATTTACTGCAAATGACACTTTTTAATACTTTATTATGTTACATACTACATTTCTTTATTTTATTAATGTAATTATATGGTGTTGTATAATAATACTTTAATACTTTTTACTTCACTGTACCTTAATATGCTGTAATAATCTATCTATTTTAAAAACCTGTGTGTGCTGCTAAGACCGGAGTTGCCAGATTTGCATTACAAAAAAAACAGGCCAAAACAGCTTCAGTTTAAAGGAACACAAATGTGTGATAAACAGGGACCTGGAAACCACCAGGGCCTACAGACCAAAAACCCCCGTTGAGCAAGCCGAGGGCAAAGGTGGCAAGGAAAAACTCCCTTAAAATTACAGAAAGAAACCTTGAGAGGTACCAGACTCTGGGTTTAGCCTGCTTCACAATCAACATTTCAATTTATCTCTATAGTATTTTATAGGGCAGACACACATACACACGCCCATTCACCTGTTGGGCAACTCAGTGTCTCCAATTAACCTGACTGCATGTATTTGGACTGTGGGAGGGAACCCACGCAGACACGGGGAAAACATGCAAACCACACAGAAAGGACCCGGACCGCCCCGCCTGGGGATTGAACCCAGGACCTTCTTGCTGCGAGGTTACCCACCAAGCCACTGTGCCACCCGGAATGATAAACAGAATATGTAATAAGTTACAAATCCATTTAGATCTGTTAGGTTTAGGTCTATTAGTCCAGTTAGGTTTATTACATTATATTACATTAAATGGCCAAAGGTATGTGGACACCACGAACTTGCTGGAAATCTTTTAGCCTGGTTCACAATCAACATTTCAATTTATCTCTATAGTATTTTATAGGGTTGAGATCATTGCAGATCACTTGAGTTTCTTCATGTTTTGATGTACAGACAAGGGCCTGTTGCTACGATGTTGGATGCATATCATTTATTTGAAATTATTGATTTAAAAAACCTTTTAGCAATGGCTGTAACTTAAACTGAAGTCAGTTATTAAAAGTGGTGTCCACATACTTTTGGCCATACAGTTACATAAAGTCAACAGGAAATCTTTCATTTATTCATTTTTACTACCTGATCCATTGTACTCAGAGTAGCAGTGGCATAATACCACCAGACACACTTGGCACAAGGTAAAAAATCCAGAGAGAAAAGCAGAAAACTTTATTTTTAAAATTCATAAAAACATGCAAAACATTTCACAGACAGCAACCAGAGGTCAGTTGAGGAATTGAAACTAGGTCTTTAAAACCCCATGCTGCTGTGCTCACCCACTCTACCAGATGTGTCACTGTGTCATTTGACAATTATATCATTAATTACCATTATTTGTATAATTATTAGCTACATTTTCCTAATTGTTATGAAGAGAAGTCCACCCTGCATGTTGCAAAGAACGCCCTCTACGTCTTTCAGCTTGTGCAGCCAGTTTCATGCAGGACGTGTGACAGAATGCATCTGAACTGCCCCATAAATCAGACAGAAAATGCTTTTTATATTTATATATAGCCGTGTGTGTTCAAGGATACAATTGTTTTGTGTACAAGTGTGTACTGTGGTTGTGTAGTGCTTGTAGGAAGGCCGCGATCTTGTGATTGCTACCACATGTTGCTTGTCTCTGTGATTCTCTTTTTGTAATGTAGGCTGGTTTGGTTACTGTGATCTTGTTCTCTGTTATATAATAATGATCCTCCTCTCCATCTTCCATCCACGCATGGCATCCTCTTGCCTCACATAGCCTGCCAACCCTGTGCCATCACTATAACAACTGCTTTCCTCACAGCAAGCTCAGCTTTACAGTTGCCACAGCGAGGTAACGGAAGAAGGTAGTCGCAGGTAGCCACAAAACGCCCCACTCACCTAAACAACATTGAAATTTAGAAAGGAAGCGTGTAGGCCGCACAAGATGTGGATGATTTAGCAGTTTTTGATCATGCTGTTTAAAAAAAGATGTTTTAAAGTATCTTTAACAGTATATATGTTGACAAAATAAGGTGGAAACCTGACCATTAGCTTGTTGGGCATCCTTTTCCAAAATCATGATCATTAATATAACGCCACCACCACCCGTTGTATTGCTTTGTTTCTGCACAGAGAAGGGCCTTCCCTACCTGACCTCTGCTAATTAAAAGAGGTGTCAAAATATTTTTGGTTAAATAATGTCCAAAAAGGTACAATTGAGACCTCCTGATAGAAATGATCATGATATTTCATGATATAGATATTATCATATTTACCCAGCTCCATGGCTTATTGGGACAACCCCAGTAAACCAGGCAACTCTACAAACTTGGGAAGTTTTACGTTTGAAGAAGCACCATCTTTGTGCCCTCACAAAACATTGTGCTCCAAATCCCAGTTTCTGAACCTCAGACGATGTAATCCTCTCTTCCAAGCTCTTATATTTGTCTTTGTATCTCTCCTTTTTTAACTCTTAGTTTTGTTTTGTTTTGCTCACACATGTTAAATGATTTCTGGATGTAGGCAAGATTACGACAAAATGGCAGAAGAGAAATTGACATTTCTGAAATTGACAGGTCAAGCTGAAAAATTAAGAATAAAGGAGAAAGAAAAGAGAAAGAGCAAAGCCGAGAGATTCTCAGTAGGAGCCTGGTGTGGGTTGATGCTGCCTACCTTCTCTTGCATAAGCTGGTCATTCCTGGCACAGATGAACAGACTGCTGACTTCGGAGGAGGGAGGGATGGTGCGAGCGCAGAGGAGAGAGAGCGAGGGAGAAAGAAGTGCGAGGGCCGTCGAGGAATACCATCCACTGAGGGGGCGCTTAGGAACTCTATAGTCATACCGAAAAATTGAGCGGGAGAGCGGGGCGAACAGATTGTACAACGACGGTCTTTTTACTTCTAAACCAGATATTCTGGTGACTGCAGGATGACATGGTGGTACAATACTGATATTAATACCACTGTTTGAATTCTTAGTTCTGATTGGTCACAGTTTTGACATGTACTGCCTTCTGCAGTAGAAATTAAGAATTTATTAAATTCAATGACACAATGATAACATAAAGTGTTCTTGGAAGGTGAGTAAAGTGTTTTTTGTCCATCCAAACCGGTCACAGAATAAACAAGGTTATAAAAACCGAACAAACAAACCCAAACCGACAAAACAGACCTCCTAATGCATGAGCGTCATAACCTAATATGGCCAAAAGTAGGTGGACATGTGACCATGAGGTTGGTCAACATCCTATTCCAAAACCATAGGCAAAAATATGACATTGCCCCCCTCCTTCATTTTCTTTTGCTGCTATGACATATTACAGTCCTCTAGCAAAGCATTCCACAAGATTTTGAATTGTATCCATGGGAATATGGCCCATTTTGCCAGAAGAGCATTCTGTGGTCAGGCACTGACTAAATTCTGGTTTGAAATTAATGTTTCAGTTCGTTCCAAAGGTATTCAGTGCAGTTGAAGACTCTCAGGTAGCCATTGGGGGCCATATATCTTTATGGACCTCACTTTATACACAGGGGCACAGTCATGCTTGAACAGTAAAGGCTATTTTACAAACTATTACTTTAAATCTTTTTAAATTGAAAGTATATTATTTATTTATTTTAATGGGACAAACACCCAAGCTCAATATTTAGGACAGGTGTCCAAATACTTTTGGCCATATAGTGCAAGAAAACTTGATCCGATTGATTCCTACAATTCTACTCCTTGTATATGGAAATATCACATCTGTGCATTTTTTGGAGTTAGTTTTACGGTGCTAGGTGGGCTTTACGTCACATGCTCCTGTGAGTCAGAGGAGTAGCAGAACTCACGGCAAACTCACAACCTGCCTGCATCGTAGAAATCAGCCACTACTAGCATACGCATACACAGCCGGTCTGTTCAAGGCTTAGTCACCACCCTCCGACTTATCACCAGTTCGTTTCACACGCGCCACATCGTCTGGATCAAAGCCTGACTCAGATGAGCACAGATGCCACGATAAAGATGCAGCTTAAAATGGGACACTTTTAACCCAAATATGATGAGCCCGGCTCAATGCAACATATTGAGTTTCTTACAGTAATTGGCTGTGTTTAACACCAGACTCGCTTCAGGCGGTCCAGTTCAGCGAGCCCATGCATTCACCACAGAGGTGGGCGACTTCAAACAGTTGTTGATTTACTGTGGTGGTTGAGATGGCAACTGGAAACGAAAATAAATAAAATCTTTAGAATCCACAAATCTTAGATCCTCTCTAATGTGGCCACTCTGTCAGGAATTCTCAAAGTCTTTTGGCTTCAGACTCGCTGACCTTCATGAGGCTAGAACTCTTGAAGTCATTAAAATTAATACTTCTGGAATCTCTGGGCTGGGTTACCTGGTCTTTCATTAGCCACTGGCTCTCAAAACATCAAGCTAAGCTAGGCATCAAGCTGACATGTTATTGTGAACACACTAATGGATCTTACAGTTGAAGTCATGAGTTTACAAACAGTTGTAATGTAACGTACTCGTAGGTCAACTGTCAGCTCTTCTTTTCTGTGACTTTGATTGGATTTTTTATTTAAAAAAAAGTTCTGTAAGAGTTTATTGTGGGTTTTCTGAAGATTTGCTGTCTCAATATCTACGTCACTAGACGAAAAAATTGGTTGTTTAAAAACTACTATAAATAATTAACTTTGTAAATAAGCCTTCTAGTTTTTCTATGGAACAGTGGTTTCATGCCAAGGTTGGGGCATTATGATGAGAGGAAATAATTCCTGATAGTCACATGTAATTCATGAACAAACAAAAACAGGTAAATTAAACCTGTACTGAAAATTAAAAGCTGCTAAAAACATAACGGAGTCAAAAAACCAGCTAGCTTTTAATCACTATGGACCTAGAGGCTTCAGTGCAGGAGAAAAGCTCTTGTTCTTAAACTCACGCTTATTGCGAAACACGTAGAAATTAAAAATCAAAAAAGAGGCTTTTTTCATCTTCATTCAGACCAAATTTCCTCTTAGCAGAAGGTAATCCTGACAAGAGACAACTGTTCCACGTACCCTTAAATGGGTGCAGCTAGTTTTGGTTTTAGTTGTTACCAGATAAACTATGCTCTAGTTTATCTGGTAACAATTGAAACCGAAACTATCTGCACCCATTACAGGGTACATGGAACAGTGGTCTCTTGTTTAATGTTTTTTTTTCCCAGCAACTAAACTGTAACAATAAACTATTTGAAAAATTAACAGGGAGTCTGTAATGATGTCACTTGTGCACATTTAAAATGATGGTGGCTTTGAGGACGAATCTTTAGGTGGACTAGCAGAGAAATGTAATCTAATAATCTCTGCCTTGTGTTCTCCTGTTGTTGTTTTTCAGTCTTATGATACACTTGTGTTCATCATGTTGTTGCAGCAGTTCTGTTTCTATTGATTCTCCAGATACTTCCACCTAATTAACCAGTGCATTTCTAAAGCTTTCAAAAACTGACAGTACTTCTTATTTAATGCAGCTCCCGTCTGATAAATATCAACAACAAATACATTCAGGTGGAAGAAAGAGTTGTCAGATGAAGCTGATCAGAAAATAGCCTCAGATTGATGTCTAGTAATAAAGCAAATGAGTACAGGCGGCCAGTTAAGGTAGTTTGATTGCAGTTAAAAATATTTAGCACAGGCGCTGCAATGTGATCTCTGCTATCAGCAGCGTAAGTGACTTTTTTATTCTCACAGCTCGAGTTTATTTCTGTCTCCTCTCTCGCCTCGGTGCTGCTGTGCTGCTGTATAGATTTCTCACAGCTGATGAAATTAAAAAGACAGCGCATTGTGTGTGGGGTTGCCTACGGCGACCGCTTTTGCCTGCGAGTTCACGATACGGGGTTCAGAGGGGAGCTCCTTTGGGGGGGATTAAATCACTTTCCTTTCTCCAGCACCCCCCCCCCCCCTTTCAATACACACATACACACACATGTACACACATGTACACCTCCTCCTTTTGCAGCAGAAGAATGTAGCTGGCAGGGTTTGGCATGGAGGATGGTACCCATTTATAAGAACTGTGCTTGTTATTCTCAGGTAAGAATATACACAAGTCAGAGGTTAAGAGGGGTGTGGGGGAGCAGGGAGGGGTAGACTGGCACCTGTGAAGATGTTGAAAACAATGCATTCCAGTGGGTAACAGTTGTCATGGTGAGATTGTTACCATGGCGATGATGCTAATAACCATCACAACCATCAGTGTTTTAGGGTATGAAGACAATACATCTGAGCATTGTGATATGACAATAGAACACTGCGACAGTACATAATTGCCTAAGTAATGTTTATCACCGTGATCAACTGTAGGGGTGTTACAGGGTGACATGTACAATATGCAATACAATTTAAAGATACTTTTGTTTTATGGTGGTCACGGTATTAAGCTACTGTTTAGAACTGCAAACATTTACACCCAGTTCATCTACAAAGAAAATGGTGCACATTACAAAACATTATAAAATGCTTTAGATGCTATTTTTTAGACTTACACCGATGAGGTATAACATTATGACCACCTTCCTAATATTGTGTTGGCCCCTCTTTTGCTGCCCCACAGGCAACAAACTGTGATGTTCTGTGTATTCTGACACCTTTCTATCAGAAGCAGCATTAACTTCTTCAGCAATTTGAGCTACAGTAGCTCGTCTGTTGGATCGGACCACACGGGTCAGCCTTCGCTCCCCACATGCATCAATGAGCCTTGGTCGCCCATGACCCTGTCGCCGGTTTACCACTGTTCCTTCCTTGGACCACCTTTGATAGATACTGACCACTGCAGACCGGGAACACCCCACAAGAGCTGCAGTTTTGGAGATGCTCTGACCCAGTTGTCTAGCATCACAATTTGGCCCTTATCAAACTCGCTCAAATCCTCACGCTCGCCCATTTTTCCTGCTTCTAACACATCGCCTCGTCGGTGTACATGTAATAAATACAATAATTTTTTTCAGTTTTTTTGTTGATTATTTTCCCCCTTAGAGCATCTTGACTAGTTCTTACATTTTGGCAACTAGATCAGGTAAAAATAAAATTCGACGACATCCTAGTCACCGGTTGTATTTTTAATGCAGTTGTTTGGATTTTTTTCGTTTGTAGGCAACTACATTTCAATTCCCATTGTTTTGGTAATGGGATGTCTAACAAGCTCATAGTCAGATGTTCTCTTAGTTAAACAGACAGTTTCTAATTTCATTGACAGCAACAGGTTGCGATAGTGTGAAGCAATGTTAGAAATTAGATCTTTTTCATTTTAAAGAAATTAGCTATGATGTATGCATGCAGATATATCCGGCTGCTTTTTATTTGTTGGCCAGCAGTGATTGCTCACACAGCTTTATTTTCACTGGAGAGTCATGTGACCGCTCAGCCGGTGACACTGATGGCAGTATGCAGAGGCAGATAAGAGAAACCCCCGTCTGACCTCCCACCCATAAACCAATTGTGTCTGTTGGATGGCCGGCCAGATCAGTGGCACTGCTAAGACTCCTGTACATGCCTCATTTAAATGTGAAAATGTTCCACTTTGGCAGTGATAGCTCAGTGGTTAAGGTACTGGACTAGCAATCAGAAGGTTGCCGGTTTAAGCCCCACCACCGCCAAGTTGCCACTGTTGGGCCCCTGAGCAAGGCCCTTAACCCTCAATTGCTCAAAATCCTGTTCAGTCATAACTGTAAGTCACTTTGGATAAAAGCGTCTGCTAAATGCCGAAAATGTAAATTAACCATTCTTTAGTCTTGTCCTAGTTTATTTATTTATTTTACTAACTGCTTTAGTCCTGGGTTTGAGGTGAGGTAAATTGGAGACACTAAATTGTCCATGACCGTGTTCGATATAACCTTGAGAAGTGATGGACCCTGTGTAATGAGTAACTACCGTTCCTGTCATGAATGTCACCAAAAAGTGTAAAACATGATGTTAAAATCCTAATAAACAAACTGCTTTATGTCAGGCATGATCATGAGGGAGCAGCGCCGCCCGGGAACACTGGGTGCAAGGCAGTAAACCCTTCCAGATGGGGCGCCACTTCATAGCAGGCCACCTTACAGTCACACGTTTACCCACTCACTGACACCTAGGGACAATTTCAAGTAGCAACCTTCTGCATGTTTTGAGGGGTGAGAGGAAACCAGAGTACATGAAGAAAACCAAGAGATTTAAACATTAATAAATCATTTATTATTAGGGACACTTTAATGAAGTTTGTTAAATGATTTGTTCATTCCTTTTTAGGAACAATGACATGGTTTTGCTACAGTGACCAATTTTACTAAAGCTATTCCATTATCTCCGAAATCCACGTCACCCTTCTGTCCCCAGATAAAACTATTGTATGCAGACCAATTTAGTTACATCTGTGGCATTACCAGCGATATCATGTAAGAATCAAAGCAGAAATAGTCCATTCACTGAATAAAACATGGGAATGAACCACTGCGCTGGTGCTACTCATACCTGTGGACATGTTTTCATTGTGCTATTTCAGTGAAAAAAAGGGAATTAATGAAGAAACATTTTGCCCTGTAATTACCGTTCAAACAATTATGTACTTAGTTTTCTTCCAACAAATGCATTCGCTGTCATTGTTTTGCCGCAGCGAGCCGAGAGCCTGTAAGACTAAAAACCTTTCATTCCTGCAAAGGCCGTTTCATGGTCACCGTCAATAAAAGCATAAAAGCATTCATTTCCCACGTTCGTCAAATTAATAGCATACTCCATCTCCCAGAGGGCCGTGGGGTTCATTAACCTTTCTGTGAAGTGGGCCCGGTTCCCCAACAGTTTCCATAACCTCTGAGCTGCTTCCATCTCAATTATAATTGAAGAATTAAACAGTGACTCTGACTGCACGGCTAGTAGTGGCTCTTCAGCGAGTAAAACTCACACAGTGGATTATAGTGCCGACAATACTGTAACATTTCCTGTTCCAACTCACATTCAGTCCATAATGCCTCATGAAAGTCAGACAGTTTCTGACATTTTACTCAGGTATAATGGCTGTATAAAAATAATGTGTGTAATAGTTTTAATGTGTCTGTTCAGAATTAAACAGTCTGCTGCAGAAACACTGATTTACAGTTAAAGTCAAAAGTACATACACATGCACGGGGCGGCCAAAAGTCTAAAACCTTCACTGAAAGTGCTTTTACATTTTTAATGCAATGATGTTTTAATTAAAAGTCATACAGTATAATTAGTGTAACAAGCTGTGCCACCACATACATTAGTTTATTGTGCCATTCAATCCAGTGTAACATTTGTTATTGCCTACTGAATTAACATTTCTTGTCGACTGCTACCATTAGGGGTCGCCACACCGATCATTCGTCCGTGTATTTGATTTGGCACAGTTTTTACACCAGAAACACTTCCTGATGCAACCCTCCTATTTATTTAAGCTTGGGACCAGCACTAAGGGTGCACTGATGGCTACGGTGTCCTCCCAATGGGCTTCGTACTGCAGTTAAATTATACACAACAAGCCAGTATTTTACCGTAGACACCAATTTTGCAGATTTCATTACTCGCTTCATCTTGGTCAGGGTTTTTGTGGGTCCCTGAACTAAGGGTGCACTGATATGTGTTTCCAATGGCTAGTTTCATGGAATGCTCTATGTATTTTTGAGCCCAACTTGGGCTTCGAACCTCCTGGACCCCTTACCATTATGCACACTAACTCACTTATTTAATGCCTAATACTGCAGTTAGGTCATACACAACAAGCCAGTATCTTACCATAGGAGGTAATTTTGCAGATTTCATTACTCGCTTCATCTTGGTCAGGGTTCTTGTGGGTCCCTGGACTAAGGGTGCACTGATATGTGCACCCTAGGCAATGCAACCTGTGCAATGGCTAGGTTCATGGAACATCATGCACCCTATGTATTCGTGAGCCCACCATGGGTTTTGAACCCTCAAAACCTCTACCATTATGCCACACTAACTCACTAATTTAATGCCTGATACTGCAGTTAGGTCATACACAACAAGCCAGTATCTTACTGTAGGAAGTCATTTTGCTGATTTCATCCTGGTCAGGGTTCTTGTGGGTCCCTGGACAGGGCAGGAATCTATTGCAGAAGGATGCACTCTCACACATTCAGGGTCATGATGGGTTCTTGGACAGGCACCAATCCCTTGCAGGACTATGCACACTCAAACATTTACCCACTTATTAACATACACCTAGGGTGTCAAATGAGAGACAAGAAAAACATAACAGTTAAAAACTCACACAGACACAAGGAGAAGATGCAAAGCTCCTCATAGACAGTGACCTGGAAAGAGGATTTTACCCAGTACCTTGGGAACTGTGTAGCTGTGTGGCACCCACTGTATAACATGTACATTTTCAGCATTTAGCAGATGCTCTTATCCAAAGCGATTTACAGAATTGTGGCAGTATATTGTCCAAGCAGTTGAGGGTTAAGGGCCTTGCTCAAGGTCCCAACATTGGCAATCTGGTGGTGGTGGGGCTTGATTCAGCAACCTTTCGACTACTAGTCCAGTACCTTAACCACTAGGCTACAACTGTATAAGATGCCACTCCATTCATTTTCAATAATTAGTTGATTGTGCCATTCAGTCCAGTGTGACATTTGTTAATGCCTCATACCGCAGTTAAATCATACACAACAGGCCATCTGTATCTCATGTTGCCGGTTAGTCAGCCAAAGCTTCAGTAGCACTCCTCTGCTCTCAGCTTCACTGAATCTCTGTCATCAGCTGTGCAGGTATGACTCAGACATTTACACACACACACACATTTACATACATAATTAGACGTACAAAAGCACACTTGCATAGAGATGCATTTACACACAATTACACATAAATAAATGCACGCATACACACATACACACACAGTGGGGCTTCCCATGCTACCTATGAGATAAAAGGGCAGTATCTGTCAGTGTGTAGGATAGTGTTGCTTTACTTTGTGTGGATTAAGCATGGGTGTTTGGTTTTTAGTAAAGCCTGTTCTGTGTGTGTGTGTGTGCATTTGTGTGCTGACGAGGTGGGCAGTAGTCATATTTCAGGATTCCCTCCAAATGAGTCAGACAGGCAGTCAGACCCTTTCTCCAGCCCACTCTCTCTTTAGGGTTACCTAGGGAACTCAGTCCAGGGGTTTCCCTCAGCTATGCAGCTCCACAGAAGACTGTTGAAGTGATAAAACAAAGTCATTAGAAAGGGACATTAGAAACAAGTCAGGGCCTTGGACATGAAACCACCTACAGTATAATGAACATACTTTAAAGATAAGGAGGAAAGTATGAAACTACAGCCATGCTGCCTTGCTCAGACCACCTTTTAAACTTTAAAAAAAGTTTTTTAAAAAGTTTTTTTTTGTCATTCTGTCCTTCACACAGATACAATAAGAGGGCTACATACACTGATCAGCCATAACATTAAAACCACCTCCTTGTTTTTACACTCACTGTCCATTTTATCAGCTCCACTTACCATATAGGAGCACTTTGTAGTTCTACAGTTACTGACTGTAGTCCATCTGTTTCTCTGCATACTTTTTTAAACTGCTTTCACCCTGTTCTTCAATTGTCAGCACCACCACAGAGCAGGTATTATTTAGGTGGTGGGTCATTCTCAGCAGTGCAGTGACACTGACATGGTGGTGGTGTGTTAGTGTGTGTTGTGCTGGTATGAGTGGATTAGACACAGCAGCGCTGCTGGAGTTTTTTAAATACCATGTCCACTCACTGCCCACTCTATTAGACACTCCTACCTAGTTGGTCCACCCTGTAGATGTAAAAAAAAGAGACGATCGCTCATCTATTGCTGCTGTTTGAGTCGGTCATCTTCTAGACCTTCATCAGTGGTCACAGGAAGCTGCCCATGGAGCGCTGTTGTCTGGATATTTTTGGTTGGTGGACTATTCTCAGTCCAGCAGTGACATTGAGGTGTTTAAAAAGTCCATCAGCGCTGCTGTGTCTGATCCACTCATACCAGCACAA
The DNA here is from genome assembly GCF_030014385.1 of Trichomycterus rosablanca. Classification (NCBI taxonomy): domain Eukaryota; kingdom Metazoa; phylum Chordata; class Actinopteri; order Siluriformes; family Trichomycteridae; genus Trichomycterus; species Trichomycterus rosablanca. Next base: position 35,990,399 of record NC_085994.1, read on the forward strand.
CACACACTAACACACCACCACCATGTCAGTGTCACTGCAGTGCTGAGAATGATCCACCACCTAAATAATACCTGCTCTGTGGTGGTCCTGTGGGAGTCCTGACCATTGAAAAACAGCATGAAAGGGGGCTGATTACCTGTTCTGTCATGAATGTAACCAAAGTGTAAAACATGACGTTAAATCCTAATAAAATAAGTAAATAAAGAATGATGCATTCAATATCTGTGGCCAAACAAACAAACAAAAATCATCCAAAAACTGTTCAGTGGAAATATCCGACAGTACTAGTAAATTTCACACTGTGAAACACATTACCAGAAACTCAATATCAATGCCACATGGGTCTGAAATTTGATGTCCAACAAGTTCATGGTTAGGCGTCGAACATAACTTCGAGCCATGTTGTTTATGTTTGTGTAAGCAAGTAAAGAGGAAGATCAAGGTCTATAGCGAAGGCTACACAAGGGCCTAATTAGCACTTATTGAATTTTAGCACTGACGCTTCCTCCTCCAGTTGTATTAGTCCCTCGTATAAAAGCTCTTGGAGTGTAGGCTTATCCTAGATAACCCTCTTTGCCACTTAGATCTGACGGAATACTGCCCTTGTGTGTATTGGTACTAATTTCTGTAGACAGTGGTGTCAGTAATAAAGTAGCCTGGCAGTTAATAATGCAACTCAGCCAAGATGGCATGTGGGGCACTAAGGCATTAAGTGGGCTTACAGGAGCTTCATGAGCTGGACTGTTTGTGCTACCAAACTGTGTGTTAGCTGAACTAATTGACTTCCTGCAGACTAATTAATGGCCTTTTTTGTCATATTACAGGGTTGCTAGATTCAGGTCTGGCAAAACCAGACATAAGAAGCATCCTGAACTTCAATGTCATCACTGTACCATCCTTGTCATTTAAAAAATATCTTCTCTCATAGCGACTTATGTAATTATATAGTGGCTTATTTTATTTGTCAGTGTGCTTTTAAACATTGACATTGTCTTATTATTTATTGATTCCTCATTATTTCAATCATTCAGACAACCGGTCCACGCTGCTATAAAGCATTCTGATTACATGATGCTACCACCACCAAATTTTAGTGTGAATTGATTTACATGCCTCATATATCTTTTTTTTACATTTGTACCAAACAAGTCATGTAGAACTTTCCAGTGTTTCTTTACTTATTAAAAGGGGTATTTTTACTAAAATTGGGTTTTAAAGATATTAGGTTGATAGTAAAAATCTTTAATATTTATTTTTTTATTTATTAGGTTTTTAACGTCATGTTTCACACACTTTGGTTACATTCATGACAGGACAGATAATATCTGGTTTCATCAGTTCAAGTCTTCAACGTCAAACACAGTCATGGACAATTTTGTATCTCCAATTCACCTCACTTGCACGTCTTTGGACTGTGGGTGGAAACTGGAGCTCCCGGAAGAAAACCCACAAAGACACAGGGAGAACATGCAAACTCCAGTTCGCTCCTCAGTGGCGTAACTAGGAGCTCATGGGCCCCAGTGCAAAAAAAATTTGGGGCCCCCTCAACAAATTTCATATATATATATATATATCGCCGCACTTTACCGCTAGAGGGTCGGCTCACCTAGCCGCTGCGAGTGCTGCTCGTCTGGCAGGGATGCTATGGGTCTTTTGCTGCGTGCGGTGGTGGAGGTGTGGGAATGAAGGCACACGACAAGGTAGAGTTCACTGTAACTGTTTAGTCATGACTTTAATGAGCATTACAATACTTTAGACTGCCTAGTTCCAGCAGCCGGACTACCTATTGGGTTCAATACTGGGGCCATACGGCGAGTCTATTAGTCTATACTAATACTGCAGGACGTCCGAACGCTCATGTATAAACCGGGTGCTGCATTCTGATTGGCTGAGCTGAATGTCACTCACATATCGCCGCTACAATATTGTAATATAATAATAACGACCTGGCGAGTGCAGCCAATTGGGAAGGGGAGGGCGCGGGGGGGGGGGGGGGGGGGGGGACACCACTGCCCCCCGGTAGTTACACCACTGCCACTCCACCTGGGAATCAAATAAATGAATTAAGTTATAATATGGTGTGTAATGCAGTGGTGCAGGTATTTGCATGTGAGTAAGATATTTCATTCTGTGTGCTGGAGAATTTGAAAGTGTGTCAGTTTGTGAATGTTGTCTTGCACTAACAGTGAGCTAATCCTGCAATAAGCCCATTAAAGAGAACAGAAGAAATGGAAGATGACAAGTTAGCTCTGTGCCATGTTGCTTCTAGTACCATAAAGATAAGAATTGAAGACTTGCCAGCGATGGTATTCTAACTGGCATGTGCGTTGGGTTATGTAATTGAATCACGCCGCAAACTTTGTAGCACAAACATCGCAATGTTTTACAAGACGATGTGGGACCAGACAGGAAGCAGTGCTTTGGGGAAAAAAGGGCATAAATGAAGACGGTTAACGGGTTCATCTAGGAGGAGGAAGGATCTGGATGGAGGGAGCGAGCAAGTGTAAGATGGGAGGAGGAGGCGAGGGGAGGGGAAGAAGGACCAGGCTCATGGTAGAGGTCCAGCCTCAGAAATAGAGCTGTGAACACCATCTGTCATCCTTTTTCTTCCCATACCTCCCTCCTTGCCTCTCTGCCTCCCAACATTCTCCCTCTCCACCACTCTCTCTCTCTCTCAGACACGTTCAGTCTCTGGACTTCTGTTGTGGTGTTGATCGAGTGGTACCCCTCTGTTCCCTCTGCTGGAGGAGAAAGGAGAAGACACACTGGCCTCACCTAGGAGAGGAATCGAGGAAGGGTCATGATGTTGAGGTCTGGAAGTTACTCTGGATGAATTATAATACTGTCTGCTGTTGCTTTGTGGCAACAATTTATGAAACATGCTGCGTCTGAAATTGTGTACTTAAACAGTAGGTACTAAATTCCAGGCAGTGTGCACTGCTCGGCCAGTAAAGCAGTAAGCTCTTTCAGTACTCGAACGTACTACGTCCACCATCTTACCAACGTCACGTGATGCATGATGTCACATCACCACAGTGATTTTCCTCTCAGTCTAGGCGTGTCCAATTACCCAATTGCATTATGCTTCCTCTCTACTGATGTTGATCTCCATCCTGATTAACAGGGTAACACACGCCCCCTCTGACACGTGTGCAGTAGCCGACTGCATTTTTTTCACCTGCACGAGGCGAGTTCATATGCGGATCAGCTTTGTGTACGGAGAGCCACACCCCGATCATATAATCCCTCGTCTCTGTGCAGGCACCATCAATCAGCCAGCAGAGGTCGTAATTGCATCAGTTATGAGGAATCCCCTCTGGCAACCCCCCTTTGAACAACAGCCAGTCGTTGTTTGTGTAGATGCCCAGAGCTGAGTTTCGAACCGACGAGTTCAAAATGTCAGTTTTGGTGTGCTAGTGTGTTTTACCGCTGCGCCACAAGAGTGCCGACAAAATGTATTGTCGTTCTCCACAAAGCTGCTTATAACAAGTGTAAACAGCCGACTCTCCACTTTCCGCCATCTGTCTTCTTCCGCTTCGAACGCTTTTGCAGCTCCAGTTGAATTATGGGATACATTATCGGACCGCAGTGTGCTGTGTTTGCATACTCAAAAATGGCTGCCCGTGCAGTAGGTCATCCTGGTACTTTTCATTTACTGTTTACCTGCTCTCGCGTACTGCTTTCGCATACTGTTCAGTATGGAAGTATGCGATTTCAGATGCAGCCATAGTCTGTGAGGCGTAACTGTACAGAGCCCTGACCTCATCTCCATTAAAATGGCATGAAATGATATGACGATTGCAAGCCAACATCTCGTCCAACATGATTTTTGAATAAAGATTTTGGAATTCAATGTCCAACCACCTCATGGTCATGTGTCCACGTCACATACTTTTGGTCATGTAGTGTATGTAGGTCCGAAGCTTATTATTAGATCCACGTAAATGTGTCAGTTAAAGTCTGTCCAAAATCTGGTTTGATAATGATACACAGTAAAGCAGTTGGTACGTTTTAATAGATGATACCTATAAGGAAGTACTTTCTCTGAGAGAGGAAAGTAAAAACTGAAAGGCAGAAATCTGAAGAAAGGGCTTTAAAAAAAGCAGAACAGGAAGAAGGCCAGAGAAAAAGATTAGAGTTAATGGAGGGAAGCATGAATGAGTAAATCAGGCTGAAAGAGGGATGCTCTTTCTTTCTCCCACACAAAAATTGAAGGGAGAACGAGGCCCGGAGGTGGGTGGGCATCAGCGGCATCCCTCATACCCTCCCTCAAACGAGTGCGCCCACCTGTTCAGGTCTGGCAGAGGATCCCGCGGCGAACACACATAAATCCAGGGTTTATTAGCAAACAGAGAGAGTGAGGGGGATCTGATGATCTGTTACACAACACTCTGTTAAGGCCCACGTGAGTAGGTGCTCTTCTGCTAACATCTCGACTCCACGAGCGCTACTAAAAGCTCTTTACTGAGCCAGTGTCGACATTGGCTCAATAAAGTGTGATGGTGTTGTGTATAACAATAATTCCCCATGGTCAAACTCTTTATGAGGTTTAAAAGGGTATGGAAAGAAATCAAGACTGGTTTTTTTAAAATTGCACCGTGTTAGCATATGTGGGTGTGTGTTTCCCAAGCCAGTTTGTTGTTGTGTGTTGTGTAATGTGGATTATTTTTATAAGTATGTGACTTAGCAGAACTTTCAAAGGAGTAAATAAACTGAGAAAGGTTGCTCCAGTGTTGAGCAGCATCTTATTTATGTAAGTACCATTGTATTGTGTACCTTAAACACAGTTTAAATTTTTCCATCCTTGACACACTGTTCCATGTCCTTTATACTTATGGGCAGTTGTTTGTACAGTTGATCTTGGAACCTAAAGGCTGCTTAGAAGTTGTGAACAATTGTTCTCTGTCTGAGATCTGTACAAAATGTCCAAGAATTTTCCATTGTTGCCAATGCTTTTGGTTCATCTACATCACCAATTTATCATCTCCTATATAATCACAAACCTCCTATGCTATAGATAATATACCTATTTGTGTTTAATGATACAAACTAAGATACTGATTGGTAATGTGTGTAGTTTACTATGTAGTTCAATTAAGAATGCAATTTGAGCAACTGAGGGTTAAGGGCCTTGCTCAGGGGCCCAACAGTGGCAACCTGGCGATGTTAGAGGCGTAAACCTTATAGTTACTAGTCCAGTTTCTTAACCGCTGAGCTACCATTGCCACTATTGAGGTCAAGTTCAGATATATGTCAACATCTGAACATGACCTTGACCTTGCTGGACATTTTAATCCAAAACCATGGCCAGCTTTTCTGTGGGAATTTGCACTCATCCAGTCGAAACCACAAAGTTCAACCATTTAATTTGGATACAAGGTTTCGTCACTCATCCAAGTGACTCCTCATCCAAGTGACCCCCTCAAAGGGGATTAATGGGTCGAAGTCACTGTGCAGGCCTCTGGATCTCTAGTTTGGTGTAGAAGTTACCTTGTTCATAGGTGTTTAGTGTTTCTTAAATAAGAAAGAACCCTTCCTAAATCTTGAGGCATATGTTGTATTTCTATAGAATTGATTGTATACACCTGTTAGCAATGGGCATAAAACACCTGAACACAACAATCATGATCAATGTTTCTTTACATTTGATCATACAGTGTTTATTACAATATAGTAATGATTGAAAATGTTGCTTGTCATGGTATCTGCTTGATTGTAGTTGAACCACGTTGATATGACAGACCTGGTGCATCTTTTACGTAACAAAAAAGAAACAATATTCTTCTTAAATCAGCATTCGTCTCTTCTACTAGTCCCATTAGAAGTTGGGTGGGTAAGGTGAGTGGGTAAGGCTATTGGGAGCACTTGCCCATCCCAAACTGTCCCGGGAGAAAGAGTCACACCTATTTCCATGACATTTACACTTGAAGGAGCAGAATGCCCTGTGGAGGGGCTCATATGGGTGTTTCTCAGGGTGTGAAGAAATGGGGTGACTGAACAGGGGTATTAACTATTCTCAAAGGCATTCACATCAACTGTATTGACAACTCAGGTTTTCTTATAAAGAAAGTGAAAGTAAATGTTAACAATGAAATACTTATTAAAAACATTTTGAATTAGATTTTCTTTTTCATTGTGAATTTAAAATTAAGTATTTTTTAGATATTTCAATAGTTAGAATGATCGGCCAGTGTACATTAGGCTGTTTTGGGCTGATTTGCTGCTGAGTTGCTACTGCTCACATTAGGTTTCAGATACAGTGGTAGTTCTAAGGTCCTGTACATGAGGTAGAAATCTGCCCCTAGTGGCTAGAAGGTGAAGAACAGAAGCAGATCATGTTGTCAGCCACAATAATACTTACCTCAAATCTGGAATATATGGAAACCCTGAATTGCTTAGATTGTATACTGTCACAACTGTAAGTCACTTTGGATAAAAGCGTCTGCTAAATTCTGAAAATATAAATAAATATATTCTTGTATTATTGTTGTTGATGGTGTGGCATCTTCATATGATATCATACACCTTGAAGTTGACCTGACCATCCCAAGTTTCCTAGTCTGAATTCCTAGTTGAGGGCATTTTGTCTTTCTGACCTTTGGACAAATGCAGCAGCAGTAGTATAACAGACCTCTTTCTGAGGGGTTTGTCTGTTTTTTCCCACTTGTATTAATCACATTGTTTTAATAATTCTGTTTCATTATGTTCGTCAGATATTTCCACCTTAATTGCAAAAGTACAAATAACTAAAAATAGACCAGTGTGCCTTTAGGTGCCCATTATAAGCACATTATTAAATGAAAAGCTATAATTAACATTGTTATACTGGTGATGGAGAAAAAAACCTGTGATAGTAGGAGCTAATAAGTAGTAGGGTCATTTTATGCCTTCAGAATTAGGTCCGTTATACTGTTAGTCCTGCATGATTTATAGGGAAATGTTGAAGCATTTTTGAAAAAGAAATGATCTACTTTACAGTCTGTGCTCTAAACGTTAAATGATGGTACGTCCGGATTTGGGGTACCATGGAAAGCCCTTGACTTAATCCTGGTGTTCTTTAAACCATTCTTAAATAACTTAAGCAGTATGGGAGCATTATTATACCAATTATGGATCCCACACTGTGTTACAGTTGGTAATATAAATAAATATATTCTTGTATTATTGTTGTTGATGGTGTGGCATCTTCATATGACATCATACACCTTGAAGTTGACCTGACCATCCCAAGTTTCCTAGTCTGAAATCCTAGTTGAGGGCATTTTGTCTTTCTGACCTTTGGACAAATGCAGTGAGTGGAATGCACACTTCGACCTTCAGCAAACATAAACACTGCTCTGCTCTTCTTTTTATCCCACTGAAGGCGATACAGTAAAAGTGACTATTTATTTTATTATGTATTTTATTCTTGGCATTTAGCAGACGATTTTATCCAAAGCAACTTACAAAACTATGACAGTATATAGTTTAAGGTTTAAGGGCTTTGCTTAATGGCCCAACAGCAGCAACCTGTCATTGGTGGAACTTGAACCAGCAACCTTCTGATTACTAGTTCAATACCTAAACTGCTAGGCTACAACTGCCTGACTATATGATAGTTATACCCTATTGATTGTATACACCTGTCAGCAGTGGGTGTAACTTTTGGTCATACAGCATTTATTACAAAATAGTATTGATTGAAAATGTTGCTTGTCATGAAATCTGCTTGATTGTAAATGACCCACATTGATAACACAGACATGGTGCATCTTCTACATAACATAAGTTGGGTGGTTAAGACTATTTGGAGCACTTACACTACTCTGCCCTCCCCTTTATCCCACTGTGAAAGTACACAATACAGTAAAAGTGACTATGATAAGTATACCCTGTTTCCAATTATTGTTAATTAATTGCTCATGGGTCCAGGTTGTGCTCTCCAAATCAAAATATGCATATTTACACATTAGCTTTTAATATAAATGGTTGCTATGACTTTCTGCTTCGTAAAGCTCACTATTTAGATTTTGTTGAGACTGAGCTAACAATGCACTATTTTAATTCTTCATTTATTAAGAGGCTGGCAGTCTCATCCCTGTTAACAAGCTCCAACTTGTGGTTAGTGTTTTTATTCTTTCATGCTGTTTGTCTTTGTTTAGAATACACTACCAAAACATATGAGACTGTTAATGTTTTAGGATTTGTTAGTTTCTTTGACTGATTAGCCTGCATTGCCTCTAAATCTTCAAATCAAAATCATTCTGACCTGCAACCTAATAGCCTTGTTGCGATTCCTTAGCATCGCCGGGCCATCACAACCCTTCAGGCTTTGCCCTTTCACTGCTGCAGCGCCGGGTTTCTAAAGTACAGGGGTGCACAAAGGCCTCCAGTCGCTTTGTAAAAGGGCCGAGCAAGAATAAAGCATCCAGAGCGAGCGCGCTCTTCGCTCGCCAGATACTGTTGACTATGTGTTGTCATGGCAACGGCACCCCAGCATCCACAGCCTGTGCAACTCTTTGGCTTTTCTAAATAAAGCTTCTTCACATTTTGGAGTGCAATTGTTGCAAATGAATTGTTGCAAATCGCCCGTGTGAAGCTCGCCGCTCGTCAGGTCTGACAGGGCCGTGCACCGTGGTCCAGAGCCTCAGGGCCACGTTCTGCTACCTCTGACTTCTACAGCATAATGAAGTTATCACGAACACTGGCATGAACGTGTGTTTATTTTAACACTCTTCTTTTGTCTCAATTTGGAGTTAAAACAATTGACTTCTCTGCATTTTCATGTTTAGCTTCTTTTAAACCGGACTTGTTCAGCGTTCACAGTGCTGAGACTTACTGTGCTGCAGCAACCTGGGAGTTCAGTCATTTCAATTCAATTCAATCATTAAAAATAGTTCAAATGGGGAACAGTGTTCATGTGGGGTCACACTGGATAGAGTGGGTACAGCACAGCAACATAGCTCTGTTGGATCTGGATTAATTCTTAATTCTTATTTTTTGTTTATGTGGTTTTCACACAACTTAGTTTTCCTCCCACATGCCAACATGCAGAAGGTGTACTGGCTATTCTAAACTGCCCCTAGGCGTGGGTATTGGTTATCCTGCAAAAGACTGAATAATATATAAATATTCCTGCTATACACCTAGTGTTTCCAGGTGATGCCGGACCCACTGCTACCCCAACCAGGATAAAGCTGTTAGTGAATATCAACTTATGTAATGGGCTCTTAGTTGGCTCACTGGTAAATTATGCTGACCCACCACCTTTGGGGTCCAGGGTTCAAATCCCTAATGGTGCTATTGGCCAGTTAGGCAACAACATACAGACATGATTGGCTGAGGCCCAAAGATGGATTGGGGTGAGATCCTGTTCGGGGTAAGTTACTGCATTCCTGGAGAAGCCGGACTTACTGCAACCCTAACCAGGACAAAATATAGTAATATTTTTGTTATACAGCTTGATCCTGGTCAGGGTCATGGTGGCTCTGGTGCTGCTTAGTAATTCTGGGCAAAAATAAACCCTGGGTTCTAAAACATGGGTAACACTCATGCATACTTATTCACTCAATTACTCACACATGGGTAGAACTTAGTGCAGCTAATTGCAGGTTTTTAAGAGACGGGAGAAAACCTGTAGAGTTATTTCAGGAAATCCATGTGGACACGAAGAACATGCAGACAGTGATCAGAGGCGTGTTTTGAACCCTTGTTTTCAGGATCCATGTTGCTCTGCAACACCCACTCTACCAGCAGCGCTACCTTGCCACCCAAGTAAAAAATACATAATGGAAAAGAAAATAAGGCGGCACGGGGGAACAGCTGGTAGAGTCCCTAAAATTCAAGTAGGTGGATTGGTTGCTTTAAAACTCCTTAGATGTGGATGAACGTGGGAGTGTGTGATGCCTTGCATCGTTTCGCTTCTCTGTCAAAGCAGTGTTTACAAGTGAAGTTGATCTACTGATCTACTTTGTGACACCACACTGAAGATAAATGAACAAATATTTAATTATTTGTTTATTAGGATTTTAATGTCATGTTTTACACACCTTGGTTATATTGGGGACAGAACAGGTAGTTACTGGTTACACAAGAGTCATCAATTCAACTTCTTAATGTCAAACACAGTTATGCACAATTTTGACTGTGGGAGGAAACCGGAGCTCCCGGAGGAAACCCACACAGGGAGAACATGCAAAGTCCACACAGAAAAGGACCCAGACCACATCACCTGGGAATCGAACCCAGGACCTTCTTGCTGTGAGGCAACAGTGCTAGCCACCGTGCTGCCCCCGAATGAACAAATAAGTAAACCTGGTGTGCACTGTTTTTTGCTCTAGTTTGTTTTCGTTCTCATGAACTTTTTTTTTTTAATATCCTGGTGTTCTCTTGGACCTTCTCACCTGTCTGCTCTGGACCTTTAGATTCATCCACATGTTCAAGGCACCATTTTTGGATACCTGTGAATGATAGGTACTGGTACCGGGCGGCACGGTGGCTTAGTGGGTAGCACTGTCGCCTCACAGCAAGAAGCTCCTGGGTTCGATCCCCAGGTGGGGCGGTCCGGGTCCTTTCTGTGCTGAGTTTGCATGTTCTCCCCGTGTCCGCGTGGGTTTCCTCCGGGTGCTTCCTCCCACAGTCCAAAAACATGCCACCAGGCTAATTGGAAGCACTGAATTGTCCTATAGATACCGAGCCGCTAGATGCACAAACCAGTGCATTGTAGTGCCGGTCTCAAGCCCGGATGAATAGGGAGGGTTGTGTCAGGAAGGGCATCCGGTGTAAAACTGTGCCAAATCCCTAACGGGAAGAAGCCGAAAATGCCGACCCCTTAAGGCTGAGGAACAAGAAGAAGAAGAAGATAGGTACTAGTACCACTTTCAACCTGTAGGAGGCCTTGCTATGCACAGAGACAGAACTCTTTCAGAAACCACCTAACATCTCAGGTTAGATCCTCCTGCATGAAGCAAACAAGCCTGCAATGATGCGAAATCACATTCATTATGGAAAAATCTACTGGGTTATTTACACTGAAGCACTAGTGTCTAAGAATATGGGTTTAAACACGACAAATATAGGAGTGCCCTTTAGGGAAGCGACTGTAAAAAAAAAAGAGAGAAATTAAAAGAGAGTCAACTCTGAGCGAGCTTCGCATGATTCCCTGTTCCTAGGCAACTGAAAGTTAATGTACAATTAATCATATGGGAATTTGCTGTTCTGAAATCTAATCGCTGACTTAATTTACCTGGGAACTGGCTCGTTCGTCAAGATATTAAACATTGCCAATTCGAGACAGGACTGAGGTGAACAGGTTTATGCCTGGCTTGGTCAGAAAGCGGTACAGCATCAGTTGGTTTAAGCTGGTGTAAATGTACACTTCTCAGCCCCTCAGGTGATGAACAAGAGCGAGCTTTGGTTGCTCTTTTGACCCTTTTTTTTTTTTTTTTTAGCTCTGTAAAACTCCAAGCTTTACACGTTATACATTTGTGCATAATGCATTGTATAAAACACTCACATTCTGCTGTCTGTCTGCTTTCATAGGGGAGCACACTGGTGGCAGGAAAGATAAAAGGCACCATACTTTCAGGTAAGTGATCTACAGTATCCAACACTTTTTAACCCATAGCCAAACACTATATGTACACTGAATGGCCAAAAGTATGTGGACATGCCTCCTAATTATTAAGTGTCTGCATTTTTGCCACAGATTTACTATATACAATCAATTATACAAAATTATTTATGTTCTTTAGACGTTTTGGCACCAGAATCTGTTTTCAGGTTTCACCCTGTGCACAAAGTGAGGTCCATAAAGGCATGGTTTAACATATTTGGCCTGGAAGAACCCTGGCCTCACTTCAGCCAAACTAAACACCTTTGGCATGAATTAGAATGTTGATTGGGAGTTTAGTTGATTGAATTAAATAATATGAAAGAATTAATTTTTCATCAAATGTGTTGTGTTCTTACTTGTGCTCTCTTTATTTTAATATCATGTTGTGACTGATGATCTGACACCATTCTGTGTGAATCAGAAAGTTCGCTGTACATGTTTATGTACTTTTCCTTAGCACTCTGAATATGGATTCAATACCAATAATTAAAGCCCTAAATTCACGGACCTTGTTTTTCAAGAATCACAGATATTTAAGGAAAAGTGCCTCATAAATAGAATGATTAAATCAATGAAAACTACAATACACAGTACAGCTAACTTAATGGTTGAATGTAAACCTAGACATTCAGCAACGGTACGAGGCTCTGTCTCAAATACAAAAATTCTCGCCCGTGTTTTGACCCTCCCCCTCCTGCAGCCACAGAATTGGTTGGGAGTTTTCCAGACTCAGTTACCCGAATTGTGTTTTTGTCTCCTTTAAACTTTGACATCTTGGACATTTGGACTAACCGATTGCTAACTGAATTGCCGTAGGATTTGCTTGTACCACCTTGTAGTACCAGTAACCGTGAGGCACTTGAATGCTACGTGAATGAAAAATGTTAAATCACTAAACACAAACATTAAAGTTTGAATTTCACAGCAAATTACATATTAAATAGGAAAAGGCTCGTTCCACAGTTCGTGGTGCAATTTTTATGGCCCTGCCAATAAGGTTATAAAAGCTGGAACACCTGATAATACCCCCCAATAAATAATGCTAAAAACCAGGCGATCAGATGAGATTCCTATTGTGCATCAATTCATGTCTCCATGTCTTTTTTTCTATGTAGACTACACTTGCCCCACACCACCTCAGCATACTGGCTTTCACCGTTACCAGTTCCTTGTGTATGAGCAGCCCACAGGCCAGGCGCTTTCTCTTACTGAAGAGGAACTGAGCTCACTTGGTAAGAACAAAGAAAAGTGGACAAGCACAAGCAAACATACTCACAACAATCAACAATTTTATTTACAGAAAGCGTGTACGGTGGCTCGCAGCATGATACACCCCCACAGTACGCTTACATGATCATTTATTTGAAATTAATCTGAAAATATCATAGTCTAGCTTTTCAACATAACATGTAATTAGCAGGGCAGCATGCAATGGCAAGTAGCACAGTTCCAGACACTGACATTTTCTCCAACTACTTATTACAAATAATTGCACACTAATTTATCATTTATACCTGATTGATTGGTCACAGTGAAATAAACAGAGTACAAAGTCTAGTAGTTTTGAACTCTGCTGGAAATGACACTGTATGCACAAACGCACAATAGATTTTTAATGAAACATGATAAATGACAACTCAGTGGTCACTACAAACAGACTACATAATAAAGTCAAGTTATGATGTGCAAATTCAGAGGTATTAGATGTTCATGGTGCCATACTACAGTATATAGGATTATCTAAAAATATCTAGTTTTATTTAATGTGACACACTGCAATATTATGTGTACTCAGTCAGTGTCAGATTATCTGATAACATTCTGTAACAATAGGCCTGCGAATACACTGACACATCATGTCATTAATTACAAAAACACATCAGCATAATGATGGCAAGGTTTTACCTGAACAAAGCATTTAAAAGTCGAAAAGGAAAAGCTTAGCGCTGACTGAGGCTGGATGAATAATAGCAAAAGGAATGTCCATTCTTTAAGCGAAACTTGAGGTAAATAGTATATATTACTATCTCTTATCACCCCAACTAGCAGCTTTGTGTTTGTAATAGGGGTCATGTTTCAGTATATATTGGTAATGTTGTTGGTGTTTAAAATGATCGCTTGTTTAAACAATAGTTTCCAATAATAATCTTCCATCTTTGGCTGTCCTCTTATTGATGCAGTGGTCACACTATAAAATGTTGATCCTTATTGATCTGGCAGTGCAAGAGCTTTCTTATTGACAAAAACATGTCCACATGGGTCTTATTCAGGTAATTTGGTATTCTTCCACCACCTAGCAGGTGTGGACCAGGTCTAGCACAACCTTGACCAAGATGAAGCGGTCAGTGAAAATAAAATAATCAACAACCTAGATGATGTAAATGTGTGTACAAAAAGAAACGCAGTTGGGAAAAGCAAGTACATCAACTGTTGTTTGTTTACCAGTTTCATTTATAAAGCACAATGTTTTTTTGTATTAGGCCTGAAAGCACGAAACCCTTCTGACATCCAGTCCTAGTCATTCTGGAGTATGATGTAAATTGCCTGAACACGTGATCACTCTCTATAATGTTGGGTCAGAAGGCAGCAGTGCAGATCCAGTTCAGTATTTTTGGGTAGGTGCAGTCATTATGTAAGTAATGTGTTAGTGCTACTTAAACTCAAATCCCTATTTAGAGCTGACTACAGTCTTACTGACACACTGAATACAAAGACCTAAATGTGACAGCTCATTACTGACCTGCATATTCTTAACAAAAACAGTCACCAAGTATAAAATGAAACGTTTGCCAAACGTGATGTTTATAGGTGAGCGTTTTAGCAATAGTTCTGAAATTATACCCCTCATATGTCTGCCTCTTCCGTAAATTGTGCTTTGTGGTTTGCCTGAAATAACATGAACATTACTCAGTGAGAGGGCTAAACATACACCTCATTCCTGAGTAATGGACCTAGATATGGTGGTTTGGAATATTTTGACCATTCAGGAATAGATGTAACATACTCTGCTTAACTAGAGTAGGGAAATGTTTACTGTGGAAGCACTTCTGTAAGTCGTTCTGGATAAGAGCATCTGCTGAATGCCGAAAATGTAAATGTACAAAGGTAATCTGAACTCACTTTATGTACATTATTTGATTAATTTAGTAAAACTTTCGTCGTTCATGTGAATTAAGGTACTGGACTAATAATCGTAAGGTTGCTCGTTCAAGCCCCAGCCATGCCAGGTTGCCACGGTTGGGCCCTTGAGCAAGGCCCTTAATCTTTGATTGCTCAGACAATACACTGGCAAAGTATTGTAAGTCGCTTTGGATAAAAGCGTCTGCTAAATGCTGAAAATGTAATTGAAACTCCTACTGATTGCTCATTGTCCACGGCACTAAAAGATACTCTGGACTAAAGATAAAATACAAGTTCAAAAATCAATAGATAAATATATTCGTGAGTGGATTTTAAATACAAACACCAGTGTTAGAACAAGTAATTAAAGGGGGCATTGATACACCTCACAAGACATAAGACGAGTTTTCTATAGCATCTGTTTTCTCTTCTAAGCCATTCAGTGCCAGTACAATCACAGTTGCCAATTATGAGACATAAATGACACGGAATGCAGCCCAACAGACACCCAGTAACTGCTGTTTTAGGACCCATGTTATTTACATTCGCAGCATTTAGCAGACACTTTTATTCAGAGCAACTTACAATTATGACTAAACACAGTTTGAGCAATTGAGGGTTAATGGCCATGTTCAGGGGTCCAACAGTGGCAACCTGGAAACCTTCTGATTACTAATCCAGTACCCTAACCACTAAGCTACCACTGCACACTGTTATAATTTGGGTGCAAAATAATTCCCTGTTTCTTGTTACAAAGTAACTTATTTTGGCAAAATAAAAAGGACCTGGCATTCTCTTTCAGCGATATGGGTGTGAATTGTTTACACCTGGTTTTAGCAAAAAATAGGCACAAATAGGCTCTCTTTGTTTTATGTTGAATCTCTTTTAAGATATTCTAAATCAATGCATAGATCTCTATGATCAGATGGATTTGAGATAGAGGTTTTCTAATAGATCTGCACTGTTTCCCATCAAATGCTCTCCTTGCTACTTCTAACAAGAAGCATAACCTAAATCAGCACAGGTACTTTAGCATGGTTAAGTAAACTTGAGAATGGAAACAACAACCAAATGTGGAATTGCAGATTAGTAACTGTACTGTGCTTCTCTGTACTATACAGTGGATTCCAAAATAAAACACGTGAAATTGAAATTGATGAGGTGCTGTTTGATACTTTTCTTTGCTCCCCAGATCCTACATCCCACTCTTCAGTGTTTGCCTGTTTTTATGACTTTGTATTTGGACTGCCCTCCCTGGTGGGTGAGGCATGTGGGCATGTTTGTGTAGGGGAGTGTCACGCTGTCTGCACCACTCAGCATCGCTCTAACTGACTTCTTTCAGATGTTTCAGGCCTGAGACTCACTGATGGAGGACAGAGAGACATGTCAGCCTCTGTTTGAAGTTTTGACACCTTTTTCAGCAGCCAGTCCTCATTAATGTGTGGGCTGTTTGACGTGTTGAAGTGGAGGCACGCTGCAGAGTTTTTCTTAAGTTTATCTTTTTTTGGGGAAAATTGATGTCAAAATGAGTTTGAAGATGCGTATCTTTAAAAGTCTTGGTGGGGAATTTATAATACTTTCCAATTTATTAAAATTTGGGTTAAAATCCTTACTATAAGTTCAAGGCTTGCTTCATTTATTTATTTCAACAGGGTCCTCATTGCTATGTAATAGGATCACCTTATAATTTATGGATTTATTTAACTTTTTTTGTTTTTAGGTGTTTTTATTTGTCTTTTCAGATTTTTTTCATCATTCTGTTCATTTTCAGTTTCCATATTAAAATCCGGGTGCTCTGGTGGCACAGTGGTCTATTACATTTACATTTACATTTTCGGCATTTAGCAGACGCCTTTATCCAAAGCGACTTACAGTAGTTACAGTATATAGTCTGAGCAATTGAGGGTTAAGGGCCTTGCTCAAGGGCCCAGCAGCAGCAACCTGGCAGTGATGGGGCTTGAACTAGTGACCTTCTGGTTACTAGTCCAGTACCTTAACCACTAGGCTACGGCTTGCCCAACAGATGAATCCGGGTTTAAATCTTGACAGTGCTATCAGCCGGTTGGGTATCTACCTCTGAGGAAGTGGTGGCCAAAGCCCTAAAATGGATTGGCACCCTGTCCAGGCTATTCCTGCCATACACCCAGTGTTTCCCAGTGAAACCAGACCTGCTGTGATCCTAAAGAGGATAAATAAAGAAAAAAATTATGCTTTTTCTGTTGCTTGCACAAGACCTCACTGCATAGCCTTTTACTTACTTGCTAGTGAGGTAATTTCTCTATTATTTATCTTTATATAAATAAGATAGTTTGACTACAACCATTAAACAGTACAAGCTTTTGTTAGACTTAATGTGCTGACGGACTGGCATCCCTTGGCTGATCTAATTTGTGAATGGAAATGGGCTTGTTAGAACATAGGGTACACTTACGTTAGATGATTTATGTCCACTTTATTAAGGTTAATTCAGATAAATAACTGTGGTCTCTAATAAACCTGATAATCAGTTCTTTTTTCTTTTCTGTTCTTGCAGTCAATATTTAATATGCAGATGCAGCTTGCAGTGCTAATTACAGCGTTATGTAACGTAAGGTGAAGGTAATCCATACAGTGCTCCGAGTTCCACACACTTCATCTTCATTACTGAATTGTTATTAATTATATGTAAGTGATTAGAACAAATAAATAATACTGTAAAGTGTCTGTAGGTGTTCTTCACCACAAAAAATCTAATCTGTGACCTTTTGTTTATGTAATGTAAATAAATACTGAAAGAGCCTCTTGCAGCAGAGAAAAACAGTAATGAGGGGGAACTGTAACATGAAGCATTGATTTATGAAGATTATGGATGTATTGATTTCTGTTAACACTACTAGCATTGATACAGCAAACAATACAGAGAAACAGTCAGAACATATCAGCTTTTATTTTTTGTTTTATTGGTTTAATTTAAAACATTTAGTGCTTAAAATGCAGCTAAGACCCTACATCTGTAGTCCAGGGTCACACTGTTGTGTACTTAGGACATGTGGCCAGAGCAGAATAGACAATTGTACGGGGCGCCTGGGCAGTAGAAGCACCATACTGCCAGCTTAGAAATAAAAAGACTGAGTGGTATAAGATATAAATTTTTTGTTCAACAGCCAATGGTGAAGTTTTATATTTAAATGTCTTTTGGATACATTAAAAGTTGAAAAGCAACTATCACCAAAAGTATTCATCATGTAAAATGCAAACCCAACAAAACCAATAGAAAATATGTCAGGCCTTTTGTACTTTGTGGATTTCTCCCAGTTTTATCAAAATAAATAAAGCACTAGGGACAGTGGTAGTTCAGCGGTTAAGGTGCTGGACTAGTAATCAAAAGGTTGCTGGTTCAAGCCCCACCATCGCCAAGTTGCCACTGTTGGGCCCCTAGGCAAGACCCTTAACCCTCAATTGCTTGAATTGTATTCACTGATAATTGAAAGTTGCTTTGGATAAAAGCGTCTGCTAAAAACCGAAAATGTAAATGTGACGTCTTCATACACCATGAGTAGAAACCGTGTCTCTGCATTAATGACTGTGCAGGACGTTATTATAACCACATTTACAAGAAAAATATACTGTTTTTATTTATATTTAATTTTCAGCATCAGTCTGCAATTATTGTTGATCGTCCCTGTAAGTTTTTCCAGGATTAAGACAATGTCACGTCAATCTGAGTGGACTAAATATAACTGTTGTGAACATTATTAATCTAGGATTTTTCCCTAGTGAAAATACAAACCTATGAAGGAGCAGCATATACAATTTTGCCCTAGGCGCCTGACTGGCACTATCCTGCCCTGTGTGTACTTGCAGAGAAATGTACAGGATCAGTTAAAAAAAAAGTGTATGATACACTCTGACCTCAGTTCTGATTGATTCTCTAAAATTTTAATCAGATTTTAAGGATTTCTGTTGCTGTTCTTTTAAGGACTAAATGAAACAAACACGTTTATTCCTTGTCCAGAACTATGACTTTTTGGGATGTTTTTAAGAAAACAAGAGTTTCAACACCATCCGATTTCCAATATAATCTGTCCCAAAAGTTAAGTATGAGCTTATTCACCACCCTACCCTGGCCTAGGACTTCCTAGTGAACACCCAGAACTAACGCCAAAGTCGCTCTTCCTCTCTAACTCACTTGCAGGAAATTTAATCAAGTAGTTTTTTAAATCCACTGAGATAATCACAGTAATTTGATCATTTTTGTTAATTTCTGAAGTAGAGGAAATGATGAGTTCTGAATAGAGTACCGGACATTAGATCCCAATACCAAAGAAAAGAGACAAGGGTGTGGGGTTGCTTTGTTAAGTCAGGATCTGGAAGACTTGCCAATTCTGAGGCTTTTACTTTTCAAAAAGAATGTAAATGCAATGATATAAGCTGAAACGGATGCAGGAGTTGCAGTATTTCCAAAATAAAAAAGCTAATTGACTTCTGAATGGCTGGTAATAAACTAAAGGTTTTAAAGTTGCCTAGTCAAAGTGCTGATTGGAACCCCACAGAGATGTTACAAGATGCTGAGTGGCGAGACCTGATACAAGCAGTTCACACCCGATAACCCAGCAGTGTGTTTGAATTACATAAGTCCTGCAAAATGTGGGCTTATCAGAGATATGAACAACTAACATTAAACCACAGGGTGTTTGTTATTTGAATGTTTTTGGCAAAAAAAGCAGCTTATTTTTATTTAATTGCAGTAAAATGTAAACCAAGCTTTTGTCTTTATGTTTTGAAGGTGATAGTGTAGGTCTTTCTTCATATTGTTAATTGAACTGTAGTTGCTTTGGTGTTCCCATGTCTTTAGTAAGACATATGCAGCTGTGGAAATGACTGTCACTGTGTAATCAGTACTTATGGAGATTAGTGCTTGTCATGTGCATGTAGTTGGTGACCACATCTCTTATACAGCGATGACATTTATTGTTTAATTGATCTGATTGGAGAGTTTGAAAGGCTTGACTTGTGGGTGTGGAGTCTTCCTAATGATCATGTTCCACTTCCCGATACCGACTTCAACACACACTCTTGTCTTTGTCCCAGTGTCTGTCTATATGTGTGTGTGTGTGTGTGTGTGTGTGTGTGTGTGTGCATTTAACATATCTGTTTAGACATAATGGGCATTTTCCATTTCCCCTAATGCAGAGGCCAACTCAATTTCAACTCCAGAACTGACGCTCTCTAGGCTTTGATCTTCTACTGTTCTTACAGACGCCAAGAGGTACAGCTCAGGCCTGGCGCCTAGGCTGCAGGGCTGCATGGGTCTGTGTGTGTGGTGTGTATTGTGTGTGGGAAGAGTTATGTGGGTCAGTGGATGGATGGTGACAGCTGGTGGTTGTGAAAGTGATGGTAGGGAGGCATGGAGGCGGACGGTGGGCAGTAGGCAGGAGTAAAAGCCTGCCGGTGGGGAATCCCCACTCCTCCACCTTTCCTCTCGAACACGGTGTTACTTTTTGTCCTGGTGCCAGGGGTTCTACAGGCCGCAAACAAAACAGCTGGTGGCAAAAAGTCCTCATTTCATTCCTTCTATACATGCACAGTGCATACATATACTGTATATATAAAACAACGTTCATTCAAATATCCTTGGAAAAAATTAAAAGTGTTTTAATGATTCATACTTGTAAATGTAGGTGTTGCTTTCGTCTCATACAGCATGTGTACCTTGGGGGTCTAAGACCAGAAGTCTAAGACCAATAGTAAAAATGCTTCTATTTTGCGTTTTTCTCAAACTAAACACAACGTATTTCAATACAATCATAAATTCAGCTCAACAATTTGAATAAAAAGGTGAACCTTTTCAGAACTTCGGTACACTACATGGACTAAAGTATTGGGACACCCCTTCTTATTTTTGAATTTTTGTGTTTCAGCTACAATTGACAGCAGGTGTAATAAATGAATATATGAAGACAATTATAAACTATCAACTTTGCAGCACCAATTTAGGGAAGGCCCTTTCCTATTCCAGCATGACTGGGCTTTGTGCACAAAGCAAGCTCTATAAAGTCATAAAGAAAAGCTCAGTCCTGACCTCAGCCCCACTGAACAGCTTTGAAATAAACTGGAACATTAATTGAGGCTTTTTTGACCAACATCAGTGCCCAGCCAGGCAAATGCTCTTTTGACTGAATGGGCACAGATTCCCACAGACATACTTCAAAGTCTTGTGAGAAGCATTATCAGGGGAGTGTTTTTTGTTACAGCTGAAAAGATCACATAGAGGTCACTCTATTTTAATACATTTGTTTTGAAAATGAAATGACCAACAAGCTCTTGGTCAGATGTCCAAATACTTGCCATATTGTGTATTTTGGTAGGTTCTCCCTTTTGCTGTAATGACAACATGCCCGTAAATGGTCACTGTGGTTTGGGTCAGGTTACTGGAGGAGAGCCCATTAATGTCAGTGCTCAACAAAAGCAAGTAGTTGCAAAACTTTGAAGTTGGAGATTTGTAATGAAAAGTTCTATATTAAATTGATGACGAATGCAAAAAAGAAAGTGTTTTTAACAGTGGCCACCGAATGAAAGAACTTCAATTCTTCAGTTTGAAATGAAAATCAGTTTCTGAAGTTATTGCAATCCCAATACTGCCATGACATACATGTCTTTTACAGGTGTTTTATCATTTGACTTTTTTGTAGCTGCTTTATGAACATGGACGTAACATCTTTAAATGCCTAAGAGACTTACTAGCTAATATATCCCCTGTTGCAGCATTTTGACCCAGAATAATGAACTGTTCCAAGTTTTTTCCTCCTGTAGCGCTCATCATCCACAGCCATTTGATCCTGCGAGCTCAGCAGCAGGAACTGAACTGTAATTGAAGCTATTAGCAGCAGTGCTGTGTGGTAATGGCAGATCTGATCCTTCTCTCCCACCCACCCATACAGCCATTAATCAAAAGCACTATGGACTGGGACAAACTCGAGTCTACCATGCAGCCCAGGGATCCCAATACCCCACCAAGTGCTTTATTTTCTCTTTTTAATTGTCTGATGGTGGTGAAAGTGTGTTTTCAAAAAGAGACTTGAAAGTTCTGGTGGATGTCTAGGTGCAATTAATTTAATTTGCGTTGTTTTATGCAGTAGGATCCAGCAGGTCTCAAAAATAACAAAACTCACTTAGATGCATTTGTATAGAGGACTGAAACAATTGAGTCATTCTGAGACTGCTGAGGAGAAAATTCATAAGGACACAGGGAGAAGATGCTACCCAAAATCCTTACAGACACTGACACACATTCAATGAGTGTGATGCCATGTGATCGATTGGCATCCTGTCCATTGTGTGTTCCCGTTTGGCTCAGTGTTTCTGGGTGGTGCCAGTTCCACTGAGATCCTAACCAGGATGAAGCAGTTATTGAAAATGAGTGAATGAATTTGAGTTTCTGACAAAGATATAAGATTTAGAGCGACATGGTGATGGTAGAGTGTACCAGAACACCTGAATTATGGACACCTAGGTTTGATTCTCATCTCTTTATATGTTCTTGCCGTGTTTGTGTTTGTTTCGATTACTCTTTGGCCAGGGTGTACACCCAGTATTTTTTTCCCTTGAATTTAATTAAACTACCATTACTTGTCATGCACATAACTGATGATTAGCAATTAAATTTTATTTCACTATTCTAATTTTAGCAAACTAGTACAATTGGACACTTGTGGACACCCCTCCCAATTACTGAAGGTCAGATGGTTCCGCCACACCCATTGTTAGCAAGTGTATATTAGTAATTATATTAAATGTATTCTTTGCATCCAACTTTGTGGTGAAAATTTTCTTTTCGGGTTCAGCATGCCTGCTCTGTGAACAAAATGATGTCTATACAGACATGGTTTGATAAAATTTTTAACTAAATAGACTCTAGTTCCTACAGACATACTTTAAAATATTGTGTAAGGATCTTTCTAGAAATGTGGAGGCAGTTTTAGCAGAAAGGTGGGCACAACTATGTCTTAATGCCTGTGCAAAGTAATAATTGCAAATTTGTCCCTCTAATAGCACTCAGATGGCACAGTGGTCTGGTACTAATACACTACTGCTGAAATCAAGTTTAAATCTCAGCGTTGCTATTAGCCGACTGGGTGTCCACACAGACATTGACTGTGTCTGAGCAGGACAGATGGCCAGAGCCCTGCAATGAGTAGAATACCTGTTCATGGTATTCCTGCCTTGCACCCAGTGTTTATGGTGGACCTGGATCCACCACAACCTTCACTGGGATAAAGCGGTTTATGAAAATTGACCTGAAAAGAAGTGTCCCATAAATTATGCCACAATCTTAAAAAAAAGAGATTAAAAAAGAGTATTTGTGGTTGGGCACTGATGTTGGACATGAAGGCCTGACTATAAAACGACTTTCCAATTATTCTCAAAAGTGTTCAGTAGGCTTAAGGTTAGGGATCTGTTCTGGACACTGCAGTTCCTCCACACCAAACTCAACATACCATGCCTTTAAAACCACAAAGCACTTTCACAGACTGTTACCACAACAGTAGTTATACTATTTATTTTATACACCTGTTGAAATATCGAGGAATGTACACATACTTTTGGCCATGCAGAGTTCCTCAGCAGTGCTAATGGGGTTGTTAATAGAGCACTTGTGTTCTTGGATTGAAGATGCTCATTGAAGTGAAAGGGAGGTGTGTGTGGGCAGCTGAGTAGCGTGCCACATCGGTCCTCCATGTTTTCATGAGTCATACTGTCTACAGGGTGGGCCATTTATATGGATACACCTAAATAAAATGGGAATGGTTGGTGATATTAACTTCCTGTTTGTGGCACATTAGTATATGGGAGGGGGAAAACTTTTCAAGATGGGTGGTGACCATGGCGGCCATTTTGAAGTCGGCCATTTTGGATCCAACTTAAGTTTTTTCAATGGGAAGAGGGTCATGTGATACATCAAACTTATTGAGAATTTCACAAGAAAAACAATGGTGTGCTTGGTTTTAACGTAACTTTATTATTTCATGAGTTATTTACAAGTTTCTGACCACTTATAAAATGTGTTCAAAGTGCTGCCCATTGTGTTGGATTGTCAATGCAACCCTCTTCTCCCACTCTTCACACACTGATAGCAACACCGCAGAAGAAATGCTAGCACAGGCTTCCAGTACCCGTAGTTTCAGGTGCTGCCCATCTCGTATCTTCACAGCATAGACAATTGCCTTCAGATGACCCCAAAGATAAAAGTCTAAGCGGGTCAGATCGGGAGACCTTGGGGGCCATTCAACTGGCCCACGACGACCAATCCACTTTCCAGGAAACTGTTCATCTAGGAATGCTCGGACCTGACACCCATAATGTGGTGGTGCACCATCTTGCTGGAAAAACTCAGGGAACGTGCCAGCTTCAGTGCATAAAGAGGGAAACACATCATCATGTAGCAATTTCAAATATCCAGTAGCCTTGAGGTTTCCATTGATGAAGAATGGCCCCACTATCTTTGTACCCCATATACCACACCATACCATCAATTTTTGTGTTCCAACAGTCTTGGAGGGATCTATCCAATGTGGGTTAGTGTCAGACCAATAGCGGTGGTTTTGTTTGTTAACTTCACCATTCACATAAAAGTTTGCCTCATCACTGAACAAAATGTTCTGTGTAAACTGAGGGTCCTGTTCCAATTTTTGTTTTGCCCATTCTGCAAATTCAGTGCGCCGATCTGGGTCATCCTCGTTGAGATGCTGCAGCAGCTGGAGTTTGTAAGGGTGCCATTTGTGAGTAGCTAATATCCGCCGAAGGGATGTTCGACTGATGCCACTCTCCAGTGACATGCGGCGAGTGCTACGCTGTGGGCTCTTGCTGAATGAAGCTAGGACAGCCACTGATGTTTCTTCATTAGTGACAGTTTTCATGCGTCCACATTTTGGCAAATCCAACACTGAACCAGTTTCACGAAACTTGGCAAGCAGTTTGCTAACTGTAGCATGGGAGATGGGTGGTCTCGTAGGGTGTCTTGCATTGAAATCTGCTGCAATGACCCGGGTACTGCGTTCACCAGACATCAACACAATTTATATCCGCTCCTCACGTGTTAACCTCTGCGACATGTCAATGGCTGTAAACAAAGAGAAGCTTGTAAATAACTCATGAACGAATAAAGTTACGTTAAAACCAAGCAAAACCATTGTTTTTCTTGTGAAATTCTCAATAAGTTTGATGTGTCACATGACCCTCTTCCCATTGAAAAAACTTAAGTTGGATCCAAAATGGCCGACTTCAAAATGGCCACCATGGTCACCACCCATCTTGAAAAGTTTTCCCCCTCCCATATACTAATGTGCCACAAACAGGAAGTTAATATCACCAACCATTCCCATTTTATTTAGGTGTATCCATATAAATGGCCCACCCTGTATATTAACATCTGAAAAACCCCTGAATGCCTTTTCTCACACAAACACAAATACACACCACCTACAAAGGTTACTTTAGCACAGAGTGCAATCAGGGTCATCGATGATTTAGAAGAGAGCAGAGCAGAAGTGCATATAATTCACAGAACTTTAGGTTGTATGTCTCATCATATTAATGTTCAGTATATCAATGAGCCACGATCTGGCTTGCATTATATTTCCATACACACATAACAAATACACATTATATTGCCAAACGTATTTGGACACTGATCATGACATTGTTGGATATCAAGTTTCAAAACCATGGTCATTAATGTAAACATTTTATATTTTAAAAAAGGACTTTTACACGACTCCAAGTGTCTCTTAGAAAACAGCATATCTGAGCTCAGCCGCTGATCTTGGGCGAGAATGCCAAGCCTGCAAAAAACTTTCCAATTCATCTCAAAGGTGTTCAGTGAGGATGAGGTTAGGGGTCATGCTGAACCAGGTATGGGCCTTCTTTACACTGTTGCCACAAAGATGGAGTTTAGCTAAAAAAAGCCATTACTATTTTAGTGGACAGTGGTAGCCTAGTGGGTAGGACTTTGGGCTATTAACTCAAAGGTTGAGAGTTCAAATCCCAGCTCTGCCATGCAGCCACTGTTGGGCCCTTGAGCAAGGCCCTTAACTCTCTCTGCTCCAGGGCCTCCATACAATGGCCGACCCTGCACTCTGACCACAGCTTCCAAACAAGCTGGGTTATGGAAAGAAGGAATTTCATTGTACTGTACACATGTACATGTATAAATGACAAATAAAGGTCTTCTTTTTAATGCCTAATGTGGAATCCCATTTGGAGTTTGCCACAGGCCAAGACAAGTCAGTTTAAATGTATTTTAATAGTGCTTATTACGATGGACATTGTCTCAAAACAACTGTACAGAATCCAGGACCAAAACCCCAGTTCAGCAAGCCATGTTAAGAGACTACACACTTTTGTCTTTTATAGCCATTAATAAAGTTTTGGGTCTTGCTGTAGGGTGTTACATTTGGCAGAAACCCAACACTGCTCATCACCCCAAGAACGCCATCACCACAGTGAAGTATGGTGGTAACAGCATCATAAGATTGGGAAAATGGTTAGGGTAGTTAGAGATTTCAGCTTGGGGCAGGGGTTAAATCCAGGAACCTTTGTGGTGTAAGAATGTTTAAGCCCAATTAAAGACCATGGATTAATAACCGTTGGTAAAACTCATGCGTGTTGTGCCACCTGAGTGCCCAGGCATCTATATCTTAATCCTTGCAATTGCAGTGAAAGGTAGTTTGATCAAGTAATTACTCATCAGGGTGAATTCTTATGCAACCAAGAAATCTGTGGTTCCTTTGTTAAATAAGACTTTTTCATCTCAAGACACAGTTAGACATATTGTGTGGACAACATGGTAAAAATCCAATTTTTATTACATTATTTGACATTTATATTTGTGACATTTAACAGATGGTTTATCCAAAGCAACCTTCTGATTACTAGTCCAGTATCATAACTGAGCTACCACAAATGTTCAGGAGGAGGGATAGTTGTGCATCGCCATGTAAAAGTTGTGTGACTTATTTTCAGAAGAATTCAGTCAATTCTAGAGACTTGTACCACAGTATACAATAAAAGTCATGAGAAAGTGTCATCTAAGCAAGCATTTTACTTCCTGCATTGGTGAACGACGATGAAAGAGAGGGTGAGGCGAACAAGAATAGAGGAAGAAAGCACCACATCACTCCCCACTTCCTATCTCTGCCTGTTCCATGACTCGACAGATCGGGGAAGTGGAAAGTTTGTGTCTGTGCGAGCTGAAATTAGCCTGAACTCAAACGGACGCTGCTATTTTTAGAGCTGTGTATAAATCTGTGTGTGAGATGACACTCCTCCCAAAAAAAAAACATCTACTATGACATTATGTTTGTGATCTGTGAAAATAAAGTGTCACCAGCCTGTCAGGCAAGAGGACCGAGTTTAAGTGTCGTGGTGTTTTCCCTTAAGGTCATTCTAAATGCTGAACAGCATTGTTTATATAAACTGGTAAATGTCAGGGCATTTATGTCTTGAGATAAAAAAAAATTCTGCAACTGAATAATTGGAACACCTGTTTCTTTCATAAGTAGTTGGATGTTCTGAACAGCAGTTTCTTTAACTTATTGTTCTGGTTCATTCAAGTCATTTACCTTTGTGGCATGGTCCTCCAATTCCTTCAGTCAAGCATTAAGAGGTGGATTTTGGAGGCTTCTTGCTTGCACAGCAGCCTCTAAGCCTATGGGAATGTGAAGCTTGCTTGACTGTGGACAGTGTCAGTGGTTATTCAGCAACATTTACTTAATGGAAGACCTGTTTTGATGATGTACTTGAAATACGTCTGACCATTTGGGCAAATTATCTCTTGGTTTCTTTTCAACCTTGGCAAAAAAATACTGGTATTTTAAACTGATCTGATGTCTAATTATAGGCATTACTTAAATGCTACAAAAGTGTTCACAGTAGAGCCAAAACATTACAACCACCCTCCAAAAAGTGCATGGCAATTCCTTTTCCATGTCAATTGTGCCTGCCATGGTCATGGATGTATTAAATATTGGGCTGATGGTATTTACTCACACACTTTCATAGGAATTAAATCATACTGTGCAGATGACTGGGTTGTTGGATCTCCCAAACAGTGGTCCGAGGGGGCCAGGCGAGTCTCATTGATGCCAGAGGAGATGAAGGCATCTAGTACAGATCAGTAGAGGAGCTACTGTGGCTCAAATTGCAGATCATTTAAATTGTGGTGTTCGGGTGAATGTGTTACAACACACATTGCATCAAACTCTGCTGTGTATAGTGCTGAGTAGTCACATGCCAGTCAAAGTTCCTATGCAAACTCCTGTCCACCATTGAAAGCCCCTGCAATAGGCATGGATTGGAACTGGACACCAGAGACTGGACATTTTTACACAGGTTGCTTGCAGTAACATTTTTCCCAGAAAAGTCTTCATCTTGCCAATCCATTAAAGTTATAGACTGCTTCTTCAGATAGTTATGTGTAGAATTGTGTATGTCTGTTACAAGTTGTAACTAGACAAAAGAACTGTATAAATATTGTTAACATTTAATTTAAAAAAATACAGAATAAGGTGATGTGTTACTCAATATACTTGGACTTGAACCTAGAAGATATATAAACATACCAGAACTGAATCAACCACATTTTACTAAGCTTGTCTCAGCACTATTTAATTGTTAGCTATGTTCGGCTGCTCATCATGCCTTAAATTGTTCAAACTGGTAAGGCATTAGAGTCAGTAGTAGAGCATAAAAGAAGCCAGAGTAGATTCACGTCATACCAATGAATAGCATGAAAGGCTTTCAAGCCACCCCACCCTGTCACCCCCTCAACTTTAGCTGTGTGTTTAGTTGACGTAATCAAGGCATGGTTTAGTCCTGACACATCAATAGTGATTCACCAAAGCAGCTGGAAACTTGGCTTGTCTCTTGCGCTCATCTTCACTGGTTAATGAAACATACACCTTATAGCTTTGGGGCTTTTTTTTTTTTTTTTATCAAAATATCTATGCTGAATCACTGTCATTATTTATTGACGAACTTAAGCATCACATTAAGATGTTCTAGGTCAAGTAGTGTGTCAGTTGTCTCTATTGTTTTGGCAGTGTGTTCTGAATTATTGTCTTGTTGGAAGACAAACTTTCATCCCAATTTAAGCTTTTCTGGTAGAGGAAAGCTGGTTTTTCAGATTTCTTCAGTGACCAGATTTCTATCCCCTACTGCTGAAAGTTATCCACATAACATTATAATAACTCGACTATAGTTTACAGTGGAACACCATACTTACAGGTGCAATCAGAAATATTCACACACCCCAACCCCAGGAAAATAAGGATTAATAACTCTAAACTTTTCTGTACAGTTAGATTTTGCTTTAATTCAGTGTTCATCAGTTGAATGATGCAGCAAATGAGCAAAGAAGAGAATAGTGTATGTTTTTTTTTACAGTATTGTGTTTGTAGTGCCATGTCACAATTATTTAACCCTTACATAATATTGCTGATCTTAAAACCTACTGGTAGTCAGTGTGACCTTGGGTTACAGCAAGTTGGGTTACAGCATGACTGATAGACCTGGGTGTCTTACAATAACTGTGGCCATTAAGAATTTCAAAATCTTTGATTCTCTTAACTTTTTCTGAAGTGTTTAAAGGCTTTTTCTATTTTTCTGTTATGTAATTCATAATGTTATAGATTCACTGGGGAAAAGTACTTTTAATATGTTTAAATAAAAAAGTTTAATAAAAGTTTAAAATGTGCAGTCTGAGATATAAAATTGTACAAGTGTATGTGTGTGTGTGTGTGTGTGCGCGCCGCCCTGGCCATAGAAGGGTCGAATAAGGCTCAGTATGTGCAGAGGCGGAACATTATCACCTCCTGTTCTTAGACCTGAAGGCCTAAAGGTCACATGACCTCATAAAGCCAGGTCTCCTAACTCCATCTCACACACTTAATCACACAAGTGCACACACACACACTCATACACAATGATACACACTTGCTCGAGTCTCATCCTCTTGTAATTGAGAGATATCGGGCTCCAGACGGTGCTCATTACTTTCACCACTAGCACCTGTCATGTAAGCGCTCATGCGTACCTCTAGTAAAAGGCTATATGAATGTAATTGTACTGGTAAGGGTGTGATATAGGTTGCTATATAAAAATGACCTATCACTGAGGCTGAATATGACCTTTTTCTTTTTGACTTGCACTTTCACACTCTCCCACATGTATTTGCATGCAAACATTCACAGGCCACCACACTTACACAGACACACTTGTTCATTCCAGGATGTGGCTAAGTAAAGTGTTGTGCTAAGTGTATACCAACGGGATTTCCCTTTTCACCGCTGCTGCATTTCCTTTTTATTTTTACATACATGTTGTCTTTTTTACTTCTGTGATTGAGACACCAAACAGTGAAAGTTTTGCTCCTTAACCATGTTTCCTAATAATAGCATCTTCTTTTTCCTTTTCCTAATAGCACATTTCTTGGTTCTGTGCTGACAGATCAGATGTTACATTTCATGCAGGGTAAAAAGAACACAGTCACAGTTAATAAGTGGCAACTCTGACCGACAAGGAGCTTAAAGCACTATCAACTGTGACTCATGTTTAGCGAATAAAAAGGCAAACCAGGCACAAGCCTACCACTTACGATGAGCCAGCTTTTTCTCTACACTGGATATGAAAGTGTGTTCCACTATAACACTATATAAAATTAATTGGCTAGTTCTGGGGTTTATTCAAGAGTCTACACCAACTCACAGCATCCATCACTGTCAACCTGATGCATGTCACACAGTGGTGACAATATTGAAGCAGAATGTACATTTGAATTTAGCTTTTTTTCTCTTTTAAAATGAATGTAGCCAGTGTGGTCCAGGAAACATGCAAAGCCTTACATTTTGTTTTATATTCTTGCTTTGATCAGCAAGATCATTAGACAGCTTATTGGGCTTCAGGGATTGTGTTCTGTTCTGTGTAAACACTTTTGTAAATTTTGTGAGATTAAATCTCAAAAATCATGCCTACACTTCGTCATTATGGGTGATCAAGTGTAGATTGATGGGTCAGAATGATAATTATGTCCATTCAAAATCAATCCACTGAATCTGAATACTCTCTAAATTTATTGTACATGTCCCCTGTAAGTGGACATACACTTTGACTTCATTTGTATATAGAATTAGACTCAAGTAAAAAGAACATGTTGGTACTAAACATTGTGTGTTGGTGTTAAAATCCACTGGAGAAAGAAGTGAGCAAATTCAGATATCATAGCAGCCGGAGCTGTGACTGGTATTTACTCACTTGTCCTGCCAAAAACCCTTGTTCTTCTGTTGCTACCATCAGCATCACAACAGCATGTGTGTTTAATTTAGACCTGAATTTAGTAATTTAGTTTTACAGAACAGCCCGGCAATCCGGTTCAAATACAAATAATGTCTTTATTTTAAAATGACCAGTTGATATAATCTAATAAAAGCAACACTTGTTCTCTCTGTGTCCAAAGACATGTAGTCAGGTCAACTGGAGCTACTAAAAATTGCTATGAGTGTGTGTGTCTGCCCTGTTATGGCAGAAAAACAATCCAAACAGGTCGCCAGTCCTTTTGCCCAACGAATCAGACACACCAACACCCTAAACAGGATAAAGCGGTACTAAAATTGTGAATGAATAAATGAGATTTGACACACAGATTCATATAAGCAGCTAGAGACCAAATTCAGCATTCCAAATGCTTGTATGAACTGTAATTGATTGGTTTTCTTGTTGAGACTTTAAGAATGATAAAGGAAGTTATAGTACTTACATTGTTTTATTTTCTGTTTTGTTTTTGTCTTTTAAGGTAAATGGGATCCACAAGCATTTGTGAAGAAGTTTGGACTTATCAGCCCTGTGGCTTCGCTCCAGTTCCTTACCCAAAACTATAAGGATTAGATGACCCACCTGTTAAGCAACTAGTCTACATATCCTAAACAATACAAATACCAACAGTATTTTTGTTCTTTAATTATTGAATAGTAACATATCTGCATTGCACCTATAGTGAATACTTTGTCATTTTATTTCTGTCTAATTGGCCGTTTCTGAAGCCCCCAAACCCCTGTAATAAAATACCTACTGTTACCTTCTGGTTTTTTTTTTTCATTATTAAGTTAATCAACATGTTTTGTAAAATGCAGTAAAAATAAGAATCTGTGATTTATTAAATCTCTTAAATCTTTATTAAACTAACAAAAGTATTAAGAAAATAATTGCAATGATTTTACCGATCAGCTTTATTGCAGTTTGTAATTATAAACAAATGTAGAATACCTGCAACACACTCCGAAATAGTTGGGACAGAGGCAAAATAAGAGTGAAAAGTTTATAGAGTATTGAAGGTACATTCCACAATAAGCAGGTGAATTGGTAACAGGTGAGGGAATCATAAGCGAATAAAGGAGGATTCTTCTTTGGTGCCAACTGCTCAGTCTATACTATAAGAAAATTGTCAGTTGCATTTCTCAGTGCAATTTAGGTCTCTTACCATCTACCTTACATAATATTGTGAAACGATTCATTGATCAGTGAAAACACTGGATTTTTTTCAACCTTTTTTCTACTAATATCAGTTAAATACAAATCCAAGAGAATTAACAAATCACAGATGCCCCAACTTTCTGGAAATTAGGTTTGTAAAAAATATGAACATGCTACAAATCTTAAACTCTTAAAGCCTTTAATAGCAGGATCTTTGAGTATAACAGGTGAGGTATATTCACATATTCACAAATGTTTAATCATGTGTTTTTCATTTGGTTTTAAAGACAGTTATAGATTTTGCACTCCTAATATCCTGAAATTCTTCCACCTCCCAAAAACATGCAGGTGGATTGGCTGCTTTGATCTGATTGGTCTGGCTGAGTGATTAAACAGATAAACGTGTGGTGCTCTATGATGAAATAGAAGTATATGAATAAATAAAAAATGTAAAAAATTCATAAAATATGATAAACTACAAGAAGTTGAAACCACTAAATGTATTTAAATATGAGCCTAAGGCAGGATATAAAAGGTTTGTTTGCTTGCATTAATCATTGAAAGGATGAGTAGTTTGCAGCTGGCCTGAACACAAACTATTCCCACACGTATTACAACAGACTGTATTCATGTTTGCTGTGTGGACACTACGGCTTTTCAATCTACTCTGCCAGTCTTGCATAATCCACCCCTCACTTCCAGACCACCGCTGCGGTGCATTCCTGCTTCCTTCCAAACTCCTCCAGTCCATTTCAGCACTTCTTCCTCGTACCCTGAGATCAGCTCTGCCAGTTTGGTTTTGGCTCAGTGGATTTCAGGCCTTCTTCCAGGTTCAGGTTTGTGTGAGAGAAAGCCAGATAGAGGAATAATCCAGACTGAGAACTGGGTAAAAATAATAAAGAGAGAGTACTGTACTCACAAGTGTGTGTGGAAATATTTGAGCTGGAAAGGAAATACGTCAGGGCCAATAAAGGAAGTGGGGGGGAGGGGGTGAGACCCACAGCGTAGAAGCAGCCGGAAGCCACAATGGAACTACGACTAAAATACTCACTTAGCTACTTTTGGCCAGACGGTCCTAAAGTGAGTGACAGGGGAGGGCATAAGTTCAGACCTTTTTTCATTTTTTTCTCTTTTCATGTGTGAGAAGAGCGTCATGTTTGTAAATGTGACAACCAAGTTTCCATTTTGCAGTTTCTGTCTCGCATGCACAAGTCATTTCTGTTTATATTCAGCAACAAATTTACATACAGCACTAATTCAGGGAGAGCTAATAATGTCCTGTTACTTCATATGGATAGATGTGAAACTTTCAAAGTTGTATGGTCTACTTTTAACATTATTAGGTTTCAGGGCTTGAAGTACGGAGGTTACAAAGCATGAATCAATAAATTAAGAAATGCTCCTTTCCCACAGACACACTTATAGAAAGGCTTTTCAGAAGAGTGGTTGATATTAAAGCTCCAATTAAAAAGGAAGCAATTTAGTGTAAATGCCCATTGTTTTGGATTGGGATGTCCAACAAGCTCATGGTCAGGTGTTCCAATACTTTTGTCCATATAGTGTACTTATAACATACTTTGGCTTTGGGGTGGCACGGTGGCTCAGTGGGTAGCACTGTTGCCTCACAGCAAGAAGGTCCTGGGTTTGATTCCCAGGTGGAGCGGTCTGAGTACTTTCTGTGTGGAGTTTGCATGTTCTCCCTGTGACTGGGTTTCCTCCGAGAGCTCCGGTTTCCTCCCACAGTCTAAAGACGTGCAAAGGAGGTGAACTGGAGACACTAAATTGTCCATCACTATGTTTGACATTAAAGACTTAAGATTAATGATGAATCTTGTGTAACCAGTAACTACCTGTTCTGTCATGAATATAACCAAAGTGTGCAAAACATGACGTTAAAATCCTAATAAATAAATTTGAATGTAAAAAAAATCCAACTGAAAAATCCAAACTGTCACCTTATGCTAAGTGAAAATGTGTTTGTGTTAACCCAGCACCACCGTTGCCATCGGCCTGCCAGGCATCTACACAGACATGATTGGCTACGTCTGTGGAGGATGGATGGTCGAAGCCTTACGATTGATTGGCACCCTGTCCAGGGTACTCCTGCCCTGCGCCCTGTGTTTCCCGGTAAAAACCATTGAACTTAATGTTTCATATTTTAAACATGCAGAGCTTTTACTTTGTTGGAATAAGTTTTGTTACACAAGTACTCTACAGCTGTGTTTTTAGGTTAGAACAACTAAATATTTTTTTTTACATTGTGAACTCGCTGCTCTGACAGCGCTGTTTTCTCCTTATGTAAACTTGGGTCATGGCAGAGCCTCGCTGGAAACTAAGTATCGGTTTTGTTTCTGCAGTTCTGTCTCTGAGGAACGTTCGCTATCAATACGCCAAACATGTGCAAAGGGCTGCATTTAGAAAAGCAACAGCTTTGATGTGCCAGTGATCAATGATCCCATAGGTTCTTTTTTAGCTGCTTTGCATCTTATTTCTCTCAGCTGCATTATGTACATACATTTCGTCATGTATATGTATTTATTCAAACCTCATACATGCACATTTTAGTTCACGCTCACACACAAAAAGCTGTGAACATCAGAGTTCTTTGTTGGTCCGGTACTTTAGCCTGTCCTTGCTCCCGGATCCCTGTTGTGGCCTTTGTGTGAACTCGACCAGCTTTGTGTGGTTCTTAGACGAAATAATGTACAACAGAAAACCCTCTCAGTTTTTTGAATAATCTGACATTTGACTCTCTTGGTCACAGAAACATTCACTACTCGCATACGACCTTAGAAAGAATCATCAATGGAATCATAATGTCGTGACACCAGGAAGTTTAGGATGGTGTAGAAAGTTAAAACTGTGTGTGTGTGCGTGTGTGTGTGTGCGCGCGCACAGTAGTGCAAAACTGCTTTAATTTTGGTCCCCTTGAAATTTTAACAATTACAAAGTAAATAATTAATATCACAATTGCTTGTTCAGACTAGGACAATTTGGAGTAACAAATCCACCTACTGGCATTCCTCCCAAGAGTGTATGTAGATGTCTTGCAGCCTATTGTACACGTGTGGAGCCAGACCCACCGCAACTTTAAACCAGGACGAACCGGTTAGTACAGAAATGATTAAATGAATCAATACTTTCAGGGCAATATATTCACTGTTTAGGCATGAACACTATTTCACCCAACCCTGTTCAACCATGTACTAATATTGCACAGATCTAAATAAATTATATATATCGATAACTCTTTTAAAAACAGATGTTTTATTTTACTAGTAAAATTTTATACTGGAGAAGCAAAAGTCTTCAAAATAATGTGCTGTATTGTGTCACTGTTACTTTGTGGTCACAAAATACATTTCAATAATCTCTTTATCAATATTCCAGTTTGGAACCAGCAGTGCGTATGCCTGTGATGTATTAACAACGAGGAACAGTCATTTAAATTGGCCTGAATTCAGCCTGGAAAAAAAAACACAACTAATTTGATTATGTGCCCGTGATGGCTCAGAATTTTTCCGCCCCCTAGTTCAATGAGCAGGTGCTCGATCTGTGACAGCTGAGCCATTCCATGGAATCCCTGCATGCAAAACAAACCTGAGGGAACCCTGGTCATGGTGATGCAACAACTGAATGATCTTAACGTTTAGATAACAACCAGCAGAACAGCCAGTCATTTGTTCATAGATCTACAACAGACCTAAACATAATAGGCTGGATAAGGAAATGCAGTTTCGTAGTTTGGCAGGTGTTGTGTGTGATCTTTCCATTAGTCACTCAAATACAAAGAGGTTTCCCAGGATGGAAACTGCCCTGATAGTACCAGCTCAAACTGAATTCCCTCAGTGTTAGCTATTTAGAGAATGTCCAAAACTTAAACCAACTTCAAGATAAAGATGCAGTTTACTGGTAATAGTTTTCAAATTTAAATGATATAGGTGCCTGAAACTATTCTACTGTAGAACAATTGTGTTTTGTTCCCTGAAGAATACTTTTATAGATCCCCGTAACAGGTTAATTTGATAGTGCAACAACACCTGGATAATTCATGAAGTATGATAAATGTTTATAAAGAATTAAATATTATAATTATTAGTAAACTATTAATAAATATTTTAGCACCACCAAAATATGAAGCACAATGAACTGATGGGTTCTTTAGTTAACTTAACATGGTTCTTATATGACATCACTGTATAAATTTATACAGCAAATACTGAAATAATAAAATGTTGGTACAGCTGTCTAAGGTTTTGCCATATCACTGAGGAATTTCAAAGTCAAATCATTTTGGGGTGGCTGAGACCCAGTGATGGACTGGCATCCTGTTCTGGTTGTGTTACTGCTCTGAGCCCAGTGATTCTGGGAAAACCAGACCCACCACCACCCTGACCAGGATAAAGTGATGATAAAACATGAAAATGAAATGAAATAGAAATAGAGAGATATACAGTATGTATAAATGTATGAGAACAAGTGTTTTTTTCAAAGAATTTGTCAGGAAAAATTAATCTCTTGGGTTGTGGATCAATTAGATTATATTTGAGAACTGGGTGTGTTTCCAAGGCCACTTTAACAGGTAAAAGATGTGTAAAAGTATTATTTTATATTAATATGAAAGCCAGGTTTATGTGGAAGAAATTTGGAGTGGCACCCACCCCTGAGTTCTGTAAGATCTACTGTATACAGTAACTCCAGAGTTCCCTCAAGAATGTTGAAAATGTTTTTTTTTTTAAACTGCTATTGTACTTTATTTACAGGGGATGAGTGGAGCCATAGTACGCCAGAAACCAGGTATTGTATGAAATGGGTGTGGCAGAGACTGGAGGATTTGTAAGATGTATCTTTTTATTTTGGTGCACTTAGCAAGGTAGACAGAACTTCACATTCCACTATAGCTCGCAATATGTTTCTAAGATATATAGGGTACAAATTCATGTTCTTTTTGGAAAGGTTTTTTGTATTTGAAGTATGTTGCCAGTCTGTTTTACTTCCCAACCAAGTCCAAAATACTTCCCTGCAAGCTGGCTAATTTAGCATAAACAATAAAAGATACATGAGTAAATGACTGTCGCATGTACAAAGGCCCCTGACTCCAAATCATGATGCTGATGTTTAGGAGATAATTGTCAGGTTGTTAGAGTACGTCCCTTAGCTCTCCATTTTCCCCAAGTCTTGTTATTTTACCCCGGTCCCTTTCTGTGAGTGTGTTGTGTGTGTGTGGGCGTGTGCAGGCTTTCAGGGATCTATTGGTGGAGCGAGTTGTCTTCAGAGCACCAATCAGATCTTCTAGCCACTGCTACCTCTCACCTGATCCTCATTACCTCCTCGTTAAGCAGTGCATAAAGACAGCAGCTTTCTCTCCACTCCTTGCCAGATCGTCTGCGCTACGTTGCTGGTATTGTGCTGAAGCACGAAATGCTAAAGCTACCTTTAGGCTCCTATGCCTGTTGTATTTCCTGGTTTGTTCACTGCTCTTGTTTTTTGCCTGTTTCAGTTCCTACCTCCTGCTTAACTCCGTGGTACCACCTCCCAGCTGTGTTCCTCGCCGCCAAGACCTTCCTGTCCTGACTGTCCGGATTCAGTCGACCAGCTTCTTGTCTCGTCCTGCTACGCCACACTCTCTGCCTCCTGCCTGTCCGTCCGGCTCTGCCCTCCTGGCCCCCTTACCATGTTTCCAGCCTCGCCAGTCAGCTCCCTGTTCCCATCCAGTCTCTACCAGTTCCTTTACCCCCCTTGTATTTGCTATAGTTGTTGTTAATAAACTTATCGCCCCGTACCTGGTCTTAGTCTTATTCTCTGCATTGTGGTTCCATCTTTCTGTCCAGTTGGTCTCAGACCATAACAGTACGATCTGGCCACTTGATATGGAACCCGCAGAGTCTCAGTCAGCTGACCAGAGGCCCCTGGAGATGGCTGTTAGCCGCCAGGAAGCTTGGCTGGGCCAGCACGATAAGCTACTCAGGTCCCTCTTAGAAGGTAACCGCTTGCTTGCTCAGCAAATGACTGACCTCTCCAGGCAGGTCGCCCAATTTTCCTCTGCCACCCCTTCCTCCCCTCAGGTCTTTGGTAGTTCCCAAGCTCCACTGTCCTCCTCTAGTCAGCCCACCGCTTCTGTGCCTGTAACCCTGGCGTCCCAAGCACCCTTGCCCCAGTCCCCAGCCATGGAGCCACCTACCATCCACCCAGAACCATATCATGGGGAACTCCACAAGTGCCGGGGCTTCCTATTCCAGTGTAGTCTGGTGTTTGAGCGGCGACCCATGTCCTTTGCCTCCGAAGCCAGTAAAATTACATATGTTATTGGTCTTCTGCGTGGGAGGGCATTAATGTGGGCAGAGGCCGCCCAGTCCCAGGTAAACACTGCGGAGGGCTCATACACCGATTTCATCCGTCGGTTCCGGACTGTGTTTGACCACCCGGACCATGAGGGTACTGCATCCAGCCGGCTTCTCAACCTGCACCAGGGTTCCCGGGCAGTTGCCGACTACGCCGTTGAATTCTGGACGCTAGCCGCTGACTCCGGGTGGAATGATTCCGCCCTCCGTGGGGCATTCCGCCGGGGGTTAAGCGAGCAGCTCAAGGACGAACTGGTGGCCCGCGATGAGCCCCTGGAACTCCATGGCCTGGTAGAATTGGCTATACGCCTGGATGGACGTCTCCGCGAACGTTGATTGGAAAGGACTAACCACCCTGTCCATGCACAGGCTTATTCTTCCACCGGACCCGCTCGATCCCAGACCCCGGATTTCGTCACTCAGGTTCCGGTTCCTTCTGACACCTCCGAACCCATGCAGCTAGGAGGGGCCAGGCTTTCACCTGAGGAGCGGACAAGAAGGCTCCGGTCAGGCCTCTGCCTTTACTGCGGTCAACCAGGACACCTTCGCTTTAACTGCCCTGTCCGACCAAAAGGGGTAGCTCGCCAGTAGAAGTGGGGGTACTGGCGAGCACTTCTTCTGAACCTCCCCCCACCACCAAACCCCGGCTCCTCCTACCTGTGACCTTGCACCTACGTCATGGGCCTATTGCCACCACCGCACTGATCGACTCGGGGGCTGAGGACAATCTCATGGATGAGGGTCTAGCTACCAAGATTGGGGAGCCCCTAGAGCCTCTGGAACCACCTCTCCGTGCCTGCGCCCTGGACGGCAGGCTTATCGCTCAGGTAACGCACCGCTCACCCCCTATAACCCTGGTAGTGTCTGGCAATCATCATGAGACCCTGTCATTCTCCATAATCCGAGCTCCTAAGACCCCTTTGGTTCTTGGTTACCCATGGCTGGCCAAGCACAATCCCCAAATAGACTGGAGGCGAGGTAAGATCAGTGGTTGGAGCGATTTCTGTTATCAGTGCTGCCTACAATCTGCCATTCCCTCTCTAGGGCCAGACTCCCGCACATCTCGCCGAGAGCCTCCATTGGATCTGACCAGAGTCCCCCAGGACTACCATGACCTCCGGGAGGTTTTCAGCAAGGACCGTGCCAAGGCCCTTCCTCCACACCGGCCCTACGATTGTGCTATTGACCTGTTCCCAGGTGTTTCCTTACCTAGCAGCCGTCTGTACAACCTGACCCGACCTGAAAGAGAGACCATGGAGGAATATATTTCCGAGTGTCTGGCCACAGGCCTTATCCGCCCGTCCTCCTCTCCTCTTGGTGCTGGATTCTTTTTTGTGACCAAGAAGGACCAGTCTCTTCGGCCCTGCATCGACTACCGGGGCCTGAACCAAATCACCATTAAAAACAAATATCCATTGCCACTCATCTCGTCTGCCTTTAATCTTTTGCAGGAAGCCACCATTTTCTCTAAACTGGATCTCCGTAATGCTTACCATTTGATGCGCATCCGGGAGGGAGACGAGTGGAAGACGGCATTCAACACCCCCTTGGGCCACTTCGAATATCTGGTCATGCCCTTTGGCCTCACCAATGCTCCGGCTGTTTTTCAGGCCATGGTAAACGATGTCCTGAGGGACTTCCTGAATCGCTTTGTTTTTGTATATCTAGATGATATATTAATCTTCTCCAGGTCCAAGGAGG
Organism: Trichomycterus rosablanca; assembly: GCF_030014385.1. Taxonomy (NCBI): domain Eukaryota; kingdom Metazoa; phylum Chordata; class Actinopteri; order Siluriformes; family Trichomycteridae; genus Trichomycterus; species Trichomycterus rosablanca. Next base: position 36,030,656 of record NC_085994.1, read on the forward strand.
AACACATCTCCCATGTCCGTCAGGTGCTCACTCGGCTTCTCGAGAATCGGCTATTCGTAAAGGCAGAGAAGTGTGAGTTCCATGAAGACACCGTGACTTTCCTGGGGTTCGTAATTCGAAGGGGATTCATCCAGGCAGACCCGGCCAAGATCCAGGCAGTGACTGAATGGCCAACCCCCTCGTGTCGGAAGGAACTACAGCGATTCCTGGGGTTTGCCAATTTCTACAGACGGTTTATCCGTGATTACAGCAAGGTGGCAGCCCCCCTGACCCGGTTGACCTCTACCAAGATCCCTTTCTGCTGGTCCCCAGAGGCTGCCAAGGTTTTCCTTCGCCTTAAGGTACTGTTTACCTCTGCCCCAGTCCTTATCCAGCCTGACCCCGGCAAGCAGTTCATAGTGGAAGTTGACGCCTCGGACACGGGTGTAGGGGCGGTGCTGTCCCAACGTTCCGGCCCAGGAAACAAGCTTCATCCATGCGCTTTCTTCTCTCGCCGCCTTACCCCTGCAGAGGCAAATTATGATGTAGGAAACCGGGAACTGTTGGCAGTCAAGCTTGCCCTGGAGGAGTGGAGGCACTATCTGGAGGGCGCGGAACAGCCCCTTGTTGTCTGGACGGATCACAAAAACTTGGCCTACATCCAGACCGCCAAGAGGCTGAACTCCCGACAGGCTAGGTGGGCTCTCTTCTTCTCGAGGTTTAATTTCACGCTCACCTACCGCCCAGGCTCACGTAACATCAAGCCGGATGCACTCTCCCGCCAATTCTCCTCCAACGACCTTTCGACACCCCCGGACACCATCCTGCCTCCGGACCGACTTGTGGCTAGCCTGACATGGAAGATTCAACGCACTGTCCAGAATGCCCAGACTCAAGAACCTGACCCAGGGAACGGACCCCCTAACCGGTTATTTGTCCCCTCTTCCGCGAGACCCGCTGTGCTACTATGGGGGCATGGTTCCAAGTTTGCCGGTCACCCTGGTGCCAACAGGACCGTCTCCCTCTTGAAAAGACATTTCTGGTGGCCGTCACTGGAGGCCGACACTCGGGAATATGTGATGGCCTGCCCAGTCTGCGCGCGCAATAAGACGCAGCACTTACCTCCCTCAGGTCTGTTACAACCACTTCCAATCCCTGGCCGCCCCTGGTCGTGTATTGCCGTGGACTTTATCACGGGCCTTCAAGAGTCTAAAGGTAAAACGGTTATACTCACAGTTATTGATAGATTCTCCAAGTCAGTTCGTCTCCTAGCTCTCCCCAAGCTCCCCACTGCTCTAGAGACCGCAAACCTACTGTTCGACCAGGTGTTTAAAATGGGATACCCTTGGACATCGTTTCCGACCGAGGCCCACAGTTTATTTCCCAGGTCTGGCGAGCGTTTTGCAAGGCAATAGGTACCAGTGTTAGCCTTACATCAGGCTTCCACCCACAGTCTAATGGACAGGCGGAACGGGCCAACCAAGAGCTCGAAACCACTCTGCGCTGTCTAACTGCCAAAAACCCCACACAGTGGAGTTCCCACCTAGCCTGGGCTGAATACGCCCACAACACCCTCACCTGCTCGGCCACAGGCCTGTCTCCATTTGAAGCATCACTTGGGTACCAGCCCCCGCTTTTCTCAGAACAAGAAATGGAACTGGCTGTCCCGTCTGTGCAACATCACCTACGGCGGTGCCGTAAGATTTGGAGGATGACCCGAACTGCACTCCACAAGGCCCGTTTCTCCGCTCAGCGCTCTGCCAACCGCCATCGGAGACCTGGACCCCAGTACTCCCCTGGTCAATCAGTTTGGTTATCATCTCGCAATATTCCCCTTCGTACTGAGTCCAGGAAGCTGGCCCCACGCTTTATCGGTCCCTTTCCAATAGAAAGGATAATTAATCCCACCGCCGTCCGTCTCAGATTACCCAGGCATATGAGAATTCACCCCACTTTCCACACCTCCCAGATAAAGCCAGTTCATTCCTCTAATCTGTGCCCTCCTTCCGACCCCCCACCACCCGCCCGACTAATTGATGGTCATCCTGCTTTTACGGTCAGTCGCCTGTTAGATGTCAGACACCGGGGTAGGGGCCTCCAGTATTTGGTCGACTGGGAAGGTTACGGCCCCGAGGAGCGATCCTGGGTTCCCCGCTCTGCTATCCTTGACCCCAACCTCATCCGTGAATTCCACAGGGCAAATCCCGGCAAGTCTGGTGGATCGCCTGGAGGCGATCATTGAAGGGGGGGTACTGTTAGAGTACGTCCCTTAGCTCTCCATTTTCCCCAAGTCTTGTTATTTTACCCCGGTCCCTTTCTGTGAGTGTGTTGTGTGTGTGTGGGCGTGTGCAGGCTTTCAGGGATCTATTGGTGGAGCGAGTTGTCTTCAGAGCACCAATCAGATCTTCTAGCCACTGCTACCTCTCACCTGATCCTCATTACCTCCTCGTTAAGCAGTGCATAAAGACAGCAGCTTTCTCTCCACTCCTTGCCAGATCGTCTGCGCTACGTTGCTGGTATTGTGCTGAAGCACGAAATGCTAAAGCTACCTTTAGGCTCCTATGCCTGTTGTATTTCCTGGTTTGTTCACTGCTCTTGTTTTTTGCCTGTTTCAGTTCCTACCTCCTGCTTAACTCCGTGGTACCACCTCCCAGCTGTGTTCCTCGCCGCCAAGACCTTCCTGTCCTGACTGTCCGGATTCAGTCGACCAGCTTCTTGTCTCGTCCTGCTACGCCACACTCTCTGCCTCCTGCCTGTCCGTCCGGCTCTGCCCTCCTGGCCCCCTTACCATGTTTCCAGCCTCGCCAGTCAGCTCCCTGTTCCCATCCAGTCTCTACCAGTTCCTTTACCCCCCTTGTATTTGCTATAGTTGTTGTTAATAAACTTATCGCCCCGTACCTGGTCTTAGTCTTATTCTCTGCATTGTGGTTCCATCTTTCTGTCCAGTTGGTCTCAGACCATAACACAGGTTGGGTAATAATGTTTAACAGATCATGCTTGAACAAGGCTAGTTAGCTTCACCTCCAATTTGTATCTGTCTTTTCTGGTATTGGTTAACAAGCTTTGTTTAAAATGTATTATCCATTTGCTGCATGATATTCCATTGAAATGAAAGTAATCTGACTTGCCAACAATCATTTTGTTATACCACCGTGTTTTTACAAGAGTTTACAAGCAGGCATTACTTCAGTGTTAGAGTTTGCAGAGCTGAATGCTTGCTGCCACCAGCTGTCTGACAAAGCCCAGGCTAAGAAAATTACAACCTACCAGACAGGCACGGTGGTTAAGTGGGTAGCATTGTCGCCTTACAGTAAGAAGGTCCTGGGTTTGATCCCCAGGTGGGGCGGTCTGGGTCCTTTCTGTGTGGAGTTTGCATGTTCTCCCCATGGGCACCCTCCGGGTGCTCCGGTTTCCTCCCACAGTCCAAAGACATGCAAGTGAGGTAAATTGGAGATACTAAATTGTCCATGACTGTGTTTGATATAACCTTGTAAACTGATGACTCTTGTGTAATGAGTAACTGCCGTTCCTGTCATGAATGTAAAATAGTAAGGTGTAATAAAGTGTAAAACATCACTTTAAAAAATCCTAATAAACAAACAAACAAACAACCAGACTCGGTATAGTTAGACACTATGTAACAGTGGTAGCTCAGTGGTTAAGGTACTGGACTAGAGATCAGAAGGTTGCTGGTTCAAGCCCCACGACTGCCAGGTTGCCACTGTTGGGCCCCGGAGTTGTATACTGTCACAATTGTAAGTCGCTTTGGATAAAGGCATCTGCTAAATGCCACAAATGTAAATGTAACACACTTGACCTGGTTTAGGATACAGTCAGGGAATTACACCATGTGGGCCTAGCAGTTGGAAATACAATTTTCTAGCTAGATAATTACTGGTCACATGGATTAGTGATCAGATAGTTATGCTAATCTCCAACTACAACAAACTAAATGCCAACATGTCCCAAGGAACACATTGCCTTCCGCTGTCTTTATTAATCAAGAAATGCTTAGGCACAAGACTAATTTTCTGAATTTCTGCTGATCTGATTTCCACAGACACATAAATTAAATTATGACTGGCTACATTATAGGGCAGGACAAGTGTAGTAGCAAGATCAGTCAACACAGAAATATTTCAGGAAAAAAAATGACAATGTATGTTTTTCCTCCTCCTCAGGGTGGCCAGAAAAGGAAGAAAGCAGGGAGAAAAAAGTATAGAATAATAACTAAGACTCATGATGTGTTGCACTCAAGCAAAAATAAGATTGAAAATGTTATACTGACAGAACTAAAGCATTCTGATTTCTGACTTTTGATTCTTTTCTGTCTCATGTGTCCCACAGAACAAGCTGGTATGTTGAGTTTTACGGTCGGTGAGCTTGCCAAGCCGTACACGTCATGGCATCAGTCAGTGGAATAAAAACAAAAAATGTACTTCCTCTGTTTTGTCTATAAAAAGTTATTCAAATGATCAAGGCTCCATTCTCACTTTCAGTATTTGCTTCCATGCTGGTTTAACCACCACTCAGCCACCACCGCTCAATGAATGAACAGAAATACTGTATCTGTGACATGGAAATATGTAAATTACTCCCTGAAGCCAGTGGCTGGCTGATATCACAATGTGATAAAATTATATGTATCTACTGCTTTATTCTGGTTAATATTGTAGTAGATTCAGTGCCTTGTTTTTTGATAAATATGACAGTATGAGGCTAGTGTGCACCAGCAACACTACTTACTTTGCCATGAAAACGTTCATATAAAATCACTTTTTGCTACATCACCAAGCCCTACTGTTTACTGGTTTAAAGATCACATGATCAACAGTGCCTTTCTGCACAGCAACATGGGTCCTGTAGACCTGGGTTTGATCCTTGTCTCTCACTGTGGATGGTGATATCCTGTGATAAGTGTTGTTCATGTAGATCTTCTTCCACCTCCTGGAATTATGCATCATGTGTGTGATTTGGCTGCTCTAGGTTGACCCTAAATCTAGGTAAAGGAGAGAATGTGTGTATTTTCAGCTTCACTGAAAATACCGTTTCTATCCTGATAAGATCGTTTGATCATTCTGATTTCGGAAAAAGGAAGAGCCCATAGGAATCCCAGATGACAGATCCCGCAGTGTCACGCTAGCTTAGTGCTATCACCTACACATGTTACAGACTGCTCATGTTGTGGCACTACGCCATCGGATTCCCCCGGTAGATGTGTGGTATGTATCTATTTGTGTCTATGTTTACCATGGCCTGATACACTTATGATTCAAACCCCTCTCCCACTCAGTCTATTTTCGCTTCATTAAGGCCAAGTCTCAATGTTTCTAATGTCTGTTCTGCTGTCAATTGCCAAGGAAACAATTGTGAGAGGTGATTTGGCCGTTTGTAAACAACGGTTGTAAGGGATAGTAATTAACTTGAATCAGGTGAAGGTAAAGGTCAGTTTAGTATAAGGTTTAAACCTTTTCAGCTAAAATGCAGAACTGAGGAGTTTTATTTTGTATAATGGTCACTGCCAGTTCTTAGTATTTATTACTCCATGTGCTACAGGACACTCTGACACTCTAAAGAATAATAAAATCATTCGAATACCAACTGCTAATCAGGTTTTACCATCCAATATAAGTGACCAAGCTCACAAATGCTCTTGTGGATCAATGGAAGTAAATCTCTAGAGTTGGTAAGGGTCGTGGTGAGTTCGGTCTTCATTTTTTTCAGTGGGCACAATGCAGCAACACACCCTGGACAGGACGTCAATCCATCACAGGGCCTCAGCCACCCTCTCAGATATATTCAATCATGTCTGTATGTAGACGCCCAAGCAGCCAATAGGTTTTCATAAATGTATTTGTTTTTCTTTTTTTAACTACTTGTTTTGTCCAAGGCCACAGTGGGTCCTAGAATCACAGAACACAAGCATACACTCTTAACACCACAGGGCATCCCGCAGCTACTCACACACACACATTTACACATGGAGGCAATAATGTAGGTGACATATGAACAACAGTCTTATTTGAGCTGTTACCCAAACTTAATTGTTAACTAAAGTTAGGAGCAGGTAGATTTGTCCACCTGATTAAAAATTAATGTATGATTTGCCAATGTCATATTTCTGTCTGTAAAATGTCACCTGTAAGCACACAAATCCAGTCAAAACTCGAAGATTGAATCTCAGCTCAGCTATGCAGTAGATGTTGTTTGGTAGTTTGGAAGGTCTCATAGGCCTCTAGAGAGAGAGAAAAAAGTGAAAAGTTATTATTCTCATTATTCATCTGTGCATTTCTGGCCTATCAGTTGACAGGCTTGTATCCAGCATGCACATGTCAAGCTGATTTGCAGTCCAAATTGTAACTTTATCTTTTTTCTCTCAATCTCTCACTCTTTTGTGTATTGCATCAGCATCCGCTCAGGCGCATGCATGGCAGCCTGGAGTTTTACTCAGTGTGGGTAATAAGAATCCCCGGCTCACTGATTGGACCGGATAGGGAGCGGAGAATTTTAGCTGGACACATGAGCGCTCTCGAGGGACACTCCGGCCTCCTAATTGGACTGTGTACAGTCAAGTACAGTGTATCACAAAAGTGAGTACACCCCTCACATTTCTGCAGATATTTAAGTATATCTTTTCATGGGACAACACTGACAAAATGACACTTTGACACAATGAAAAGTAGTCTGTGTGCAGCTTATATAACAGTGTAAATTTATTCTTCCCTCAAAATAACTCAATATACAGCCATTAATGTCTAAACCACCGGCAACAAAAGTGAGTACACCCCTAAGAGACTACACCGCTAAATGTCCAAATTGAGCACTGCTTGTCATTTTCCCTCCAAAATGTCATGTGACTCGTTAGTGTTACTAGGTCTCAGGTGTGCATAGGGAGCAGGTGTGTTCAATTTAGTAGTACAGCTCTCACACTCTCTCATACTGGTCACTGAAAGTTCCAACATGGCACCTCATGGCAAAGAACTCTCTGAGGATCTTAAAAGACGAATTGTTGCGCTACATGAAGATGGCCAAGGCTACAATAAGATTGCCAACACCCTGAAACTGAGCTGCAGCACAGTGGCCAAGATCATCCAGCGTTTTTAAAGAGCAGGGTCCACTCAGAACAGACCTCGCATTGGTCATCCAAAGAAGCTGAGTGCACGTGCTCAGCGTCACATCCAACTGCTGTCTTTGAAAGATAGGCGCAGGAGTGCTGTCAGCATTGCTGCAGAGATTGAAAAGGTGGGGGGTCAGCCTGTCAGTGCTCAGACCATACGCCGCACACTACATCAAATTGGTCTGCATGGCTGTCACCCCAGAAGGAAGCTTCTTCTGAAGTCTCTACACAAGAAAGCCCGCAAACAGTTTGCTGAAGACATGTCAACAAAGGACATGGATTACTGGAACCATGTCCTATGGTCTGATGAGACCAAGATTAATTTGTTTGGTTCAGATGGTCTCAAGCATGTGTGGCGGCAATCAGGTGAGGAGTACAAAGATAAGTGTGTCATGCCTACAGTCAAGCATGGTGGTGGGAATGCCATGGTCTGGGGCTGCATGGGTGCAGCAGGTGTTGGGGAGTTACATTTCATTGAGGGACACATGAACTCCAATATGTACTGTGAAATACTGAAGCAGAGCATGATCCCCTCCCTCCGGAAACTGGGTCGCAGGGCAGTGTTCCAGCATGATAATGACCCCAAACACACCTCTAAGACGACCACTGCTTTATTGAAGAGGCTGAGGGTAAAGGTGATGGACTGGCCAAGCATGTCTCCAGACCTAAACCCAATAGAACATCTTTGGGGCATCCTTAAGCGGAAGGTGGAGGAGCGCAAAGTCTCGAATATCCGCCAGCTCCGTGATGTCGTCATGGAGGAGTGGAAAAGCATTCCAGTGGCAACCTGTGAAGCTCTGGTAAACTCCATGCCCAGGAGAGTTAAGGCAGTTCTGGTAAAAAATGGTGGCCACACAAAATATTGACACTTCAGGAACTTTCACTAAGGGGTGTACTCACTTTTGTTGCCGGTGGTTTAGACATTAATGGCTGTATATTGAGTTATTTTGAGGGAAGAATAAATTTACACTGATATATAAGCTGCACACAGACTACTTTTCCTTGTGTCAAAGTGTCATTTTGTCAGTGTTGTCCCATGAAAAGATATACTTAAATATCTGCAGAAATGTGAGGGGTGTACTCACTTTTGTGATACACTGTATGTCCATCCTGCACTCACACACAGCTATATATAATAATCATTATTAGCATCGTGTCTGTGCTTTTTTCTGATTTGTCATTTTTCTTGATTTGAGTATTGTATTTCATTGTATTTATTTGTTGCAACAAGTTTTGGGCGCAAGGGAGGGATTTCACAACCACGAAGTTCCTTGAGTGTCCCTTGGATGGTCAGTGTCTAAATGTTTTCTCATGTGATCTTACCTTAAAGTGTTGAACCAGACAACCCTACATTAATTCATTTATTCATTTCTTTTCTTGTCTTTAAAAATAGAGTTGCGATGGGTGCAGGATCTAACCTAGGCACAAATCATGATGACAGTCTGGATTATGCTAATTGGAGTAATGACATTGTTGGAAGGTAAAATCCTCATGAAACCTACATAGAAATTCTACACTTCTAAAAGTTTCTATAAATCTTTGTACGTTTATATACAGACAAACAAGTGGAAGCACCAATGTAAATTTTCCTGCTATGATGTTGGACCCTGACAAGCCACCAGAACTGCTTAAATGCATAGATTCTATATGTGGAACTATACTAAAGGTGTAGAATATCATTCTTCCAAAAGATTTATGTTGTTATGAATTTTTGTTATACATTTAAAATGGCTGGTAGAGTAGGTGCTGCACAGCATCATGGGTCCTGGGGATCTGGGTTTGAACCTTCCCTTTAGTCACTGTCTGTAAGAAGTTTTTCTAGATTTTTTCATGTCTGTGAGTTTTCTCCTCAAAGGTTAGGTTGCTCCTAATTGCCCTGAGGAGTGAGTAAGTGAGCAAGTGAGTGAATGAGTGAGCAAGTGAGTAATTGTGTGAATGTGTGTTGGCCTCTGATTGACTGGCACCCTGTCCGAAGTGTGTTCCCAGCTTTACTGCAGCCAGTGTTTCTGGGCAGGCTTCTAGACCTCAGTTTGATCCTTGCATCCAGTCACTATTTTATCACTGTTCATGTGGGTTTCCATTGGACACTCCAGTTGTTTTTTAAGATGCAGAAGGTGAATTGGCTGTTCTAAAATGTCCCAGGCATGAGTTTTAGGGTGGCCACATTTATAGTCACAAAAAGGAGGACATTACACCCCAAAAGGAGGACGTCATACCAGGAACCATAACCCATATAACAGAGTTTTTTACCAATTTAAGCAAGAATTCTATAACAAATTACTGTTTTACTCACCATGTTGTGTCTACTTTTGATATTTAAGTCCGTTCCTCGCTGCCTCCAACAGTTTACTAATTGACTCAGGTAGAGGTGTATGCAGAACAGAGCGAGCGGGTGAAATTCAACCACCCAATCACAGACTAGCATTTAGAGGGCGGACCTTCTGCGATTGGCCAGTGGTGGGCGAGCATTTGCTTTGACATGTACCTGAGCCAATGACAGATAATATTGATAAAAAATTTAACCAGTTCATTCCAAAAGGAGGATTTTTAAGTGTCCGTCCTAGCGTTGCATGGGCGGAGGACTGGCAGCTGAAAAACCGGACTGTCCGACCTAAAGCCGGACGGCAGGCCACCCTAATGAATTTGATATGTGCTGCTGTGGATTGGTGTGACTGACCAGGATGAAGCAGTTACTAAAGTAAATGCATAAAAACAGATCAGTCATCTCAACCGAGTGTTATTGTTTGAGGTGATTAATGAATTGCTGTGTTTATATTGTTATTTTGAACCATGTGAAATATATTGTAGTTATTTGGTCCATATTGATGGTCCTGTTTGAGTTTTACAGTATCTAGCTTGTACAAGTATACTGTACAAATACAGTTCAAATACACAATATTAATTTGCATTGTGACAGATAACAAATGTATTTTCTGCTCTGGAGTCTAAACAAATGAAATATAGCCCGCTGAAACCCATGACGTTTGACCTCTGCAGTTTATTTAATGGCGGCGAGTTCCGATCGCTTTTCCACAGGTCGCTTAACCGGAACTTTATTACCATATAAGGGTGAATATTGGGCGGGGGCGGATATAAACGCCTTATATGGTGTTTCCACTTCAGCGTGGCGCGCTCGATCAGCGCTGTTTTTTTTACAAGCGCTCAACTCTGGTTCTACTACTGTCACTTTTCATTGCAGACTGTCCCTGCCTCCAGTAGCTGCTCTGTTCTCATGCTGGAGCTTCAACCTGAAAATCACTTTGCACTGTTTGCGATCCTTACTATGAAAACTGCCAACTTTATTTTGAGCAGCAGTGAGTCTCTGACCGCGATGCACACTCACTCTCTCTCATACACACACACACACACACACACACACACACACACACACACACACACACAGAGTATAAAGAAATCAAGTGCATTAAAAAGTGAGTTGTAATGTTTACAGACTACTTCATCCTGGTCATGATCTCAGGTACTGTGTGTCCTGGAAATACAAGGCTCAGGGTGTATGTCCTGTACAACAACACACAGCATTTTGGGAGGTGGAGAACATGCAAAACTTATCACAGACAGGGCCTGGAGGCGAGGATTGAACCTGTGTCTACAGGAGCCATGCTGATTTGTGTTCCCTGACAGTAAATAAATGAATAAGAGTTTGACATAGAACATAGTTGTGATGGCATTGTTTGGGTCTGCTCCTCAATGCAGAAGAAACGTTCACTGTAAAGTAATGAAAATGTATGGCTAAGGATCACCTTATAATATGGTGCAATATTTCTATAAATAGAGAATGTTCTTTTCAGGATGATACTGGCCAAATACATAGGGCATGAGGGGTCAGATAATGAATTGATGAGTATAGAAATCTCGTAAAATCATAGGCTATGTCACCACCAGATTTCAGACCAAATAAACACCTGTGGAATATTTTGGAACCATGTGTTAGGTAGCAGCTTCCACCACTATCATCAAACAAACCATCGAGGGAACATCCTTCATCAGAATTATTTTCCATTCTTACTGAACAGCTCCACACACTTGTATAATAGGCCCGACACTCTACTAAAATACTTTGTTTTATTTAATTACTTGTGATCTGATGTCTTTTTTCTTCTAGTGAAAGAGATATTATTTTACATTAATTTTAAAGACAATGCAAAATACATACTCTTGAGGTTACTAACCAAGCAGCACTTACCTGGACTTTTGAGAGTATGGGCTCATGATTTCTTTTGTTTCATTTCCTCTATGGATCATTCGTATGGATCTATCTATCTGTCTGTCTGTCTGTCTGTCTGTCTGTCTGTCTGTCTGTCTGTCTGTCTGTCTGCCTGCCTGCCTGCCTATCTATCTATCTATCTATCTATCTATCTATCTATCTATCTATCTATCTATCTAGATAGATAGATAGATAGATAGATAGATAGATAGATAGATAGATAGATAGATAGATAGATAGATAGATAGCCTTTTTATATACTCAGAAGTGTCAGTCAATACTTTAAAGTTGTTTAAAAGAGTTTCTAGCAAACATATATTCTTATATAGGCCATTTGAGTGGACATTAACATCGTGTACATAAGTTGCACCTGTCAATGGAAAATGCCTATATGCCTAAAGCAAATGCCTAGACTCGAATAAACGATGTGCAAGTCTTAAAGTCAAGGACTTCAAGAAGATTTTTATTTTTTGAAACAAACTTCGACTGCTCTCATGTGTGGACACATTGTTTGAAAATGTTATTCAGTTCTGCTTAATGACAACAGTAAAAATAAAAAATGTGTAATGATGAAGTGGAGTTGATTACCAGCATTGGTTAGTGTTCATCACTGTGATCCATGAACAGTATAAAGTTATTCAAAAGGTGACGGTTTTGCTTTAAAAAAAAGTTCCTCCGCTCCTGTATATTATAGCAAGTCCTCTTCTGTACCCCGAAGCTTCCGTCCCAGTCTGCATGCTATCGTTTAAAGTCTATAGTATGTTCAAATAACCCGACCAACATTTCGCCACAGAGCGCGGTTTGGGACGCGGTCTCTCTCGAGCGCGAACGTTCCACTACGAGGTGCTTCCATTGTGACGTCGCGCCGTCGCGGCCACAGTTCCTTTGTGAGTCCATATATGGTCATCTACGTCACGGTCTTGTTCCGTCCCCCTTATTTTAACGAGAAAAAGCGTTGGAGTTCCCTCGACCAAGCGACACAGCGAGCTGCCGCTGCACTTGTGCAATTACCTCCACCAACAATCATCGCTCCGCTTGTTTGAGAGACTTTTAAACCAAAGAACAATGCAGACCTAGAGCATAAACAATAAAAGAACAAGTGGGTTAGAGTGAATTTCTGCTGAAAGAAAGAAGAACTTGGATCTAATCACACTTGCGGGATATTTTTTCGTGGCTGAATTTTTTTATTTCCACTTTTAGATAAAGCGCGACTGGAAGGCTGGAGACCGCGGGCAGATCGAGCCCGTGCGCAGTCGCCGACACAACCCACCTGATTTAACTTGCTATGACAGGTAAATTAGCGGACAAGCTTCCCCTTACCATGAGCAGTTTAATTAACGCCATACCCGACAGCCTTTATCCAGAAGAGGACATTCCCACTTCATCCATGAATATCTTCACCAGCACCGACTCCGTCTCGCACTACTCGCAAATGAACACAGGTAAGGACCAAACTTTTATAATTGCTCCTAATTGACAATGGGACCTGAGGTATCATACAGTACAGTATATTGGTTATCGACTGTATTGTTCTCTTATTATAATGATCGTTTATAGATGCGCATGGTGCATTCTCAATGCTCTCAGTTTCTCAAGCACGCACTACACTGGATGCGAGTGGTGAGTTTTGGAGCACCTGTGTAGTGCACTGTGTTTTCAACAGTTCAGTATAGTTCAGCTGATGCTATAAAAGAACCATTTGTGGTTCCATAAAGAACCTTTTTATAGGTGTCTTTTTAAACGTTGATAGAACTACATAATGAGGCGGCGGTAAATAAATCTTTAGTTTATGATGGTCATCAACAGGTTATTATAAGGAGCCAAACTATGGCATCAGAGTGTATTTAATCTAAATTTTAAGGACAGTATTGCTGATTATAAAACAGGTGCCACATGAAACAGGAGGACAGTCATGGACATGTATGATTTATAGTTTGTGCTACAATCTACTAATATTTTACACCAAGATATGCGTCAACATGTTATTGTGGCACCACTTCAGTTTGGTTAAACTGATATCCACTAAGAGGTTTCTTCATAACTAATCATTGTTGTACTAGTGCATCACTGTTAAGAACTGTTTTCTGTAACATGTAAGAGTGAGTGAAGTCTGTTTATTACGCAGGCTGTAGCCTACATGTGTTTTAAGTTGGTGATTTTTATTGGGAAAGCTTTTAGTACTCATTCCGAATTGATTAATTAATAAAGTTTACTGGTTCTATTGATTTACCCTCTTGCCACCAGGTAAGCCATGTTTTAAAAATCACGTGATGAGACTCTGAGGGAGCAGCCAGGTTAATTCAGCCAACAAGTGCTGAATTACCACGATTATTACAGTCAGATGCATTGATTGTGTAAGTTTAGGTAATCAGTGAATAAATAAACACGGATCTAAATATTAAATTAGGTTTAATCCTCTGTAACCCACTCACTCACGCACTCAGTGATAATTCTTGTGAACAGAGCTCACGACATTATTGCTTTATTGTTTGTCTAAATGCCTCTAAATAAATATCAATCTGAAAATAGCATTCACAGTATCATTTAGGTTGAACTCCCAGTTTTCCCTCTTGGCACTCTTGGTTTAATGAAGGAAAGTTTTCGTTAACAAAAAGTGACAACATGAGATTATGGCACTCTGCGTGGCTTACAAACATCCAGTAAAATACATCTTTTTCTTTTTGGTGGTCGAATGAAACAAATTATGTTTATTTGAAAGAATCCCAGATTATACAGCGTTATACTTTGGAATAGACAGCAATGAAATCAGTGAAATAATATAAATACTACAAACCCTACGCAACTATAATAGACAATAAAACATTTCCATAATTTTTAGTTAAAAGCCAAAACTGTTATTTTTAAAACACTGATGTTTTGAGCTTTTTCGTTAGAGCACAAAACAATTCTATTATAAAGTGAATTCAATTCCATTCAGCCGTCTTGCGCTTTAAACCCACACAGCAGATTTATTATTTGGATCTAAAAACGTATCAAGAGTTCTCCAGGAGTTCTCAGTGAGAAGCAATATGGTTAAAAGAGGTCCCATCCTCCAAAAAAGTGATATTTTTATATTAAGATACAGTAAATATAGTAAAAAAATTTAAAAAAACAAACAAACCACAAGCTAGTATTATTTTTAAAAACTAATATTAATGAAATGTATAATATTAGAATGAGTTTATTAAGGAATATAGATTACACATGCACTGCTCCAAATATTCTAAGTTCCGGTTTCTTTTAAAAAATAAAAGCCAACTAAGGCAGTTCAGTTGATTTTTTTCGGATGAATTGAAGATATAGAACTGGTGCGGTGTAGGAGTATTTGATTAGTCAGTGTTTGTTATTAGGGTTTTATATGGAGAGGATCTGGTGGGCGCTGGTGGGCGGGTTGGTGCTGCCAAAAAGCTTCACACGTGCACCAGGCACCAAAACTGACTCAAATATAGAAACAAGCAGGAGAAAATTAGAATCGTACCAGAATAATCCTACAAGCAGCACGTTTAGGTTTGTTTGAGATCAGAATGAGATTAGATTTCGATTTATTTTAGTGTGTATTTTTCACAGTCCAATAATTCGTTCTGGTGAGTTAAGACATTTTTTAAGAAGTGAAAACTCAAAGGCTATGAAACCTGTCCTAAAATATTGTAACAATATAGGCACATATAATGCGATACAATATTAACATATATAAATGTTTATATATTAGGTCTATATAAACAATAAAACAGTAGGCTATAATAATAAAGCGCATACTTCAATTAAAACTTTTATGGCAGTGAATGTGTATTTTTATGTGTAACGTTTTATTTAAATTAAAATGTAAACCTGATTATAAACATTACCTGAAGGTAATTTAAATCTGTGTATGAAATAAGCGTTGTATTAATAAGATGACTTTTGAAATAATTACCGCGTATAATATTGGAAATGAAATATAATAAATTATCCTCTTTAATATTAAATAGGATATAAAAATAATCATGATTATTATAAGCCACTCTGAAAAAAAAACGTTCCACCACAAAAAAGATCAACAGCCGTAATAATGCTGGACTGATTTTACTCTGCATGATTTTACAACAAGCGCACCGTGTTTTTATTATTCAGGTATTATTTAATCATTTTTAATAATGACAACAACACAGCTGCTTCAGAAAAATGGCAATATTAATTGCAAAATAGAGTACTGATACCATATTAACAAGCAAAACATTTAGATTGTACAGTATATATGTAAGTAAGTATGTATGTGTGTTTATAAAATCATGCCTTTATAACGAAGTTTGTAATTCCAAAAAAAAGTCCTGCTTTAAACACTCAAATAATTATGAGAGACAAAAATAATTTAAAACAATTGTTTATCTAAAATGTATCTCACTTTTACACATTTCCCTACAATGATTTTTTTTTTTTTCTTTTCACATTTGTAATTTTAATTCTTTACACCAAAAGCAAGACTTTATTGGTATATAAATACATACTGCATGTGACCACTGACTGTAATTTGGGTTTGTTTTGTTCTCATGGCCAATCAAGATTTAAAGAAAAAAAAATCTTAATTACAATTATGTGATTGACAATAGCATGTTCACAACCATACTTCCAGCACTAATTACTGTATGTGTGTTAGATTTAGTATAAGAACACTACACAATAAAGCAAGTAGATATACCCTTGCTATGTGTTTAGTTATTCTGGTTAATATGTTATTGATGAATTTCTTATGTTTGGTTTATGTGGATCAGAGATGCAACACTGTTGTACAGGGAATCTTGTATATGAACGACATGTTGTGCTTTAGAATCTCAGGGAGGAGACCGAATAAGAAAGGGAAAGAAAAAGAGTAGGAGGAAATATTAACTCTTAAGTCAGTTAACAAACTCTTTTCTCCGTAAGATATAGAATTTTTCTTTAGCATTTCTTGAAGGAATTTTGTAAATATAGAAAGCTTGGGTAGGTTTTCTCTGTAATGGAGATTTTTACTAGAACATACTACAGCCTAACAAGGAACCTGTCTCATAAATTCAGTGTGAATATTTGGGAATTCTGACTTCTTGTCTCTTAAAGTAACCCTGTCATCTCTTCCTACAGATAATATCATGGACCTAGGCATGGGTGGTGAGAAGAGCAGCAGTGAGCTCCCGTATGCTTCCACTAGTTTTCAGTCAAGTCGAAGTGGCCAAACAGTGACATATCTAGGCAAATTTGCCTTTGACACCCCTCCTTCAGGAGGCATCGCCGGCTCAGGATGGTGTACGGACAACAATATCATAAGCTTGGTGAGTGCTGGCATTTTAGGTGTATCCCCGTCTCCTGGGTCTATCACAACACAAACATCGTCGTCGGGCGGCATGAGCATGCAATCCTCAGACATTGATCAGGTATATGCCCCACCCCTGTCCGCCTACTCCTCCTGTGGGGACATGTACCAGGACCAGGTGGCCTTTCACCACAGCCCAGCAGCATCATCCTCACTTCCCTACGCTCCCTCTGAGTACCACAGCACCACCAAAGCAGTGGATGCGAGCCTGTTCTCTATGATCCCAGATTACAACTTGTTCCAGCACCAGGGTGGCACAGGGGAAGTAGGAACTATGGAGCACAAGCCTTTCCAGACTGTTGAACCTCTTCGTGTCAACCCACCACCAATCACGCCACTTGAGACTATCCGAGCATTCAAGGACAAGCAACAGTTGCAACCAGGCTTTCTGGGTACACAGCAGCACCATGTTTCCCAGCATCATCACCATCAGCCACAGACTCTCACCCTCAAACCAGTACGCCCTAGAAAGTACCCCAACCGACCAAGCAAGACTCCAGTGCACGAGCGTCCCCACGCTTGCCCAGCCGAACACTGCGACCGGCGGTTCTCACGCTCTGATGAGCTCACACGCCACCTGAGGATCCATACAGGCCACAAGCCCTTCCAGTGCCGCATCTGCATGCGCTCGTTCAGCCGCAGCGACCATCTCACCACACACATTCGCACACACACCGGTGAGAAGCCCTTCTCATGCGACTTCTGTGGACGTAAGTTTGCTCGCAGTGATGAGCGCAAACGCCACGCCAAGGTGCATCTCAAACACAAGGACAAGAAACCTACAGAGAAGGCAGGCAGCTCGAGTGCGACTGCCTCAACAGGCACTCGATCTCCACCAGGTTCCTGCGGGAGCACTGGACCAAGTGGTGCCAATATCCTGACTGTTACCACATGCGCATAGTGCCATTAGTGTTCGAAAAGAACCAGGGTGGAACACTTTATCATTCAATGACTCTCAGACTTTCCCTCCCTTAGTTCTTTTTTGTTCAAGATGGTAGCCCTATTGGCCCCTTACCAGTGCTTTGCTGGTAGGGAAAAGCACTTGTATTTATGGCAGGGAGAATAGCAAAACAAGGCAGCAGCTGGTCACCAGTCAGGTCACCCCAGAATATGGGGCATATCTTTGGGAAAGCATTACAGGCTCAGGGAGTCCACGGTTACATGGGCTTTCCTCAATATTTTAAACTAGGTTAAAATTAGCTCATTACACTGTCAGAAATAAAGGTACTTAATTGCCACTTCAAGGGCAGTTATAATAGCTAGAAGGTTAAAGAAACAGTTAGTGTGTGTACCTTTCAAACAGTTACAACTTCATGACCAATTGACTTACATTTTGTATATCTTAGGAATAAAAAAAACTCCTAAACTAAACCTTTTAGGCCACCAGTGAATGCCACCTAAGTGGTACCCACGAGTACTTTTCCTTTCTTTTATTTCTTGACCCTAAAATACCCTGTTTAGTACAGAATTGGACCACTGTATGTAAGTACTTTTTAATAAGTTGTACTTTGTTAGGGAACTCAATTTTAGTACCGTTCTTTCTGACAGTGGAATAAATGCAAGGTAAGATGCAGTTCATATTTTTTACAAAATATCTTAATTTGAAAAAGTGCAATTTAATTTCTTCATTGTTAATACCTTGTTTGCGCTGCACTTTTGTTCCTGTTGTTTGTTTTTAAATACTTGCTTGTTATTATTTAATTAATGATATTTTTTTAAAGAATGTGCCAAATCTGGTGAAATACTAAAGCCAGTTTATCATACTCATTAGTGTAGCAAGGGTTTTAGTAAAGCTACTGGACTTTTTCAGGCATCGACTGTAAGGAAAATCTTTCAGCACTGAAAGCCTCAGCGAGTTCGAGCTCCAAGTGGGTGTTTTTTGTGTAATTAGACTGCATTATCTTAATATTAAAATCCCATCAGAACAATTAAGGGGATCTGGAAGCTGTTTGGTAAACAGCAACAGATTGCCTGTACAATACAAAAAAAGCTAATGTTTTTTTTTTGTTTTGTTTTTTGGCACCCGAGCTCACTAAATGTGGTTAACTTATGAGCATAAAATTAAGACAAGATCTGATGTGTTTACTTTAAGCACTTAAACTGGGCCAAATGTGCTCTATTTATCTGTCCCTGGAAATGAAGTGCGCAGATTTGATTCAGTAAATCCTCCTGGCATTTCACTTTATTAATTTGCTGCCTGTATGCATATAAGCCTGCATGCGTCTTGTGTTTAGCACTGAAACAAGGGATGCAGTTGCCATTTCTGGGAACCTTTCAGCAATATGCACCCGTCTCAACCCTGGTGTTAATTTTTTGAAATGTGAAGTATGCGACGTCCATATTTCACGTGTACTTTCTGTTGTTATGGTATTTATGTCTGTTGTAGTGTTGTTGTTGCTATTTCCACTCAGCACCCAGTTGGTTCCCACTGTCCCATCTTCCAATGTTGGTTTCCTATTTTCATGTTTCAACTCAGCATACCAGTAGAGATGTTTTTTAATGAAAACAGTATGGACATTTTACAGCTCTGAGGGGCAGAAGCAGTAATGTGGTATCTCCACTTGGAACACTCTGAGATTGTGATGATCCGAGAGGCATCGTTTTGTATAGTCGCCTATTAAACAAAAGAATTACTACATGTTTTCTACTAAGAATGTACAGTTTAAAGAAAAGCAATGCGCTTCAGTATTAAAATGTGTGTCTGAGAACACACAAGCCTGCGCTCTCAAGACTGAATGTGGATGCAAAAGGTCTTCATGTCTTCACATTTCTGGAAAACGTGACTGTGTACATAGCTTATAATTTCTCTTTTTTAACTGTGAGAAGAAAGAGAGGTGTTGTCTGACAGTGTCAAACCTGATGCATCCTACGTCCTTTCTGCAAAACTGTTTTGTGTATTATATACAAAGAATGAAATGGAGACACATGAAATGATGTGTTTATTAAAGAAATAAACCTAAAGGTTATTTGAAAATCATGTATATGTTTTTGTCTTTTATTTAACAGTCCTCACTGCCTGTAGCAGTCGTTGTTTAGTTGTCATGTTTAACACTGTAAATGAATTCTGAACCATACAGACCATAATGCAGACACATTATCACTGTTAACGGTGACAACACAGTCTACTTGAGAAGGAGTAAAAAATGTCACACTGCTAATGAATTCACATCATACTGCTAATAAATTAACCCATTCTACACTTAGTCCATTCAGTATTGAAGCGTACCATGCAAGCCCTCTTGCTTGGTTGACCAAATTAATCACTTGACATAATCAAGCAACACATCTTTATCAGCATGAATAGTACCACAAAGGGCACTAGTAGCTATAAGCATGTAATTCATATGTTATGTCATATTTATACTCTATTAAGTGTTAAAAATAGATTTTCCGTTTAATGTTTTGACCACATTTTGACTTTGATTCAAATATATTGTAACAGCATAATTGTCTCTTTTTTAAATTATTATTTTTATTAGTAAGTAGTATTGTCATTATTATTATTATAATTATTAATAATTATAATAATAATTATAAAAACAATAATAATTTAACAACCCAGATATGGTTTAAACACTCAGTAATATAAAATATAAAATACATGCTGGCCAGTGTGCTGTACATTAAAGTCAATAACAATACAAATAACACAGAATGACTAGTCAAAATGGCACAACAAATTTAACAAGGAAAATAGTATGCATATAAATAACAAAAACAAGTAACAAGTAAATATAGGAGCTACTGACAAACCAAGACAAAATGTAGTACTAATACTACTATTATTTGTAATAATTACACTGTGAAAAATATGTTAAACTGATTTTATATACTCTATTTCATACATTTGAACCATTTTAACATACTGGACTACTAGGTACTAACTGGAGCCTAATAATAATCAGCTAAATAGTAATCATGGCTAACTGCTTAACAACCAATGCATCTAGTGAAGCTGCATTATCTAAGCCAACTTAGCCGTCTAACTCTAACTGCTAGCTGCCTATTCTAACTAATGTTGCTAATTAACTAATTTAGCTTAGGCATAGAACAGAGGACTTCCTTCCTTTTTTTCTGAGCATGAATGAGTGAAAATCAGACATGACCCCCTTACATCAGACAACCCATTCATAACTAAGTTTTGACCACAAGCAGCAGTGAGCCATCATCCTGTGCAAAACCCCAACACTACAGGCCAAGCTGGCATGCTGCCATCCATTCTCCAATTATCACAGTCCTGATGGCAGCACAGTTGTGTCTACTGTTTTCATGTATGCCTGAAAATGTAGGAGTTCTGTGAAAATGTTGGTTGACGTCGGCTAATCTAGTCACCTTTATTTATCAAAATAAGTGAAGCTATAAAACGCAATAGCATGTAATTTAACCATTTAAAAATAATGCTTTTCTACACCTGAGTGAAACTAGAAGTGTGCACTATTCGCTGCAAATGTAATTGCTGCAAATTACCACCTTCTTGTCGTTAATGTGGGAAGGTTACTGCTAATATGGGCTTTTAGATGCACCATTAATTAATAGACCTATATACACAAGTCTGCAAGCAAGGGCAGAAAAATAACCCAACCCAGCATAAGATGCCATTGCGAATTTCTTTGGTGGATCCTCCTTTTATACCTAATCATGATTCCCTCACCGGTTGCCAGTTCATGTGTTTAAATGTTAAATGTTTCAAAACATAAAAGAATAACTGGAATATTCTACAAACTGTCTTATTTCACTCATCCAAAAACCCATTTCATTAATAGTAATTTGTTTGTATTTTTGTCAATCAAATAAAGGTTCATTAGGCTCAAACAAATCACAAAATAAAGTGATTTAAATATTTGCAAAATGGCCCATTTCTTAAAATAGGGTTTGCACATGGTCTAAAGAATTGAACTTTTTATTGAATTATATCAGTGTAATGAAGTCTGCATAAAAACAAACCTGCATTTTGGGACTCCTGGGTATTTGAGTAAAATGTGAAAATAGCTTAATAACTTTTAAGTGTTTAACAGAGGTATTTTGCAAAAGATTAAAATTAAATCAGTTCAACATCTGATCATTATATGTAAGTT
This sequence comes from Trichomycterus rosablanca, assembly GCF_030014385.1. Lineage (NCBI taxonomy): Eukaryota > Metazoa > Chordata > Actinopteri > Siluriformes > Trichomycteridae > Trichomycterus > Trichomycterus rosablanca. The sequence continues at coordinate 36,052,375 of NC_085994.1, forward strand.
TCATATAAACAGGTTTTCTGATCTTTTCTCATTACTGGGAGAAACATGCTAAAATGATTTAAATAATGTGCTAATCACCCAAAAGATGCAGTTGATAAAGATTAGGCTGAAAACACTGGAGTATTGCTTGAAGTGTGTAAAATCCTTGCTGTAAGAGTAAAATTTAAACGTGAATAGGTTAGCTGCTCTGTTAATGATCTCTGAGGATTTGGCTTCTCTGCTCTTCCACAGCCGCTTCTTCTTTGGAGTGATAGCTTCATTTCAGACATGGGTTATACATGGTATGGGAACTGTTGTTTTTTGTTGTTACAAAAATAGCTTCTGGCATTGGTGCTTTTTGTTTTTTTCAATTTTATTTATATATTTATTTAAAAAACTTATTTATGTATTCATTGCCAAGAACGATCAGATGGCAGGGCCAAAGTGAACCAGGAAAACAGACAGAGAAGCCGTTCTTCACTGATCAGACGCAAGCAGAAGCCTTTGGGTTCTTTCTGTGTGTGTGTGTGTGTGTGTGTGTGTGTGTGTGTGTGTGTGAGTGTGTGTGTGTGTGTGTGAGTGTGTGTGAGTGTGTGTGAGTGTGTGTGTGAGTGAAAAAGCCAGAGTCATGTTTACATATATATAAAATAGTTCAGATTGTTGAACTCAGAGCAGATTCACAGTATCACACTGGAACAGAGGGTATACCATGTCATAAGTACAATAAAATAGTGAAATAAATAAAACCATATACACAGTAGATTTAACAAATAACATAAATATTGCAATACAACGTTGATATAGCCGATTCACCATGTAACATAGATATAGTTAAAAAAAAAAAAAAAGATTAATATAGGAAGTAATTTAATATGATGAGTATGATAAAAATACTATATGATACAGGTACAGTATATACTGTATATACAGTGGGGGAAATAAGTATTTGATCCCCTGCTGATTTTGTAAGTTTATTCCCTTACAAAGACTTGAACAGTCTATAATTTTTATGGAAGGTTTATTTTAACAGAGAGAGACAGAATATCAACTACAAATCCAGAAAAAAAACATTAAATAAAAGTTATAAATTAATTTGTATTTAATTAAGGGAAATTAGTATTTGATCCCCTACCAACCAGCAAGAATTCTGACCCCCACAGACCGGTTATGTGCCCATGAGGCACACAAATTAGTCCTGTCCCTGTATAAAAGACTCCTGTCACAGAATCAGTTTCTTCCGTTCAAATCTCTCGACCACCATGGGCAAGACCAAAGAGCTATCAAAGGACGTCAGGGACAAGATTGTAGACCTGCACAAGGCTGGAATGGGCTACAAGACCATCAGCAAGAAGCTTGGTGAGAAAGAGACCACTGTTGGTGCGATAATTCGAAAATGGAAGAAATACAAGATCACAGTCACCCTCACTCTGGAGCTCCATGCAAGATCTCACCTGGTGGGGTAAGAATGATTCTGAGAAAGGTGAGGTCAGTCCAGAATTACACGGGAGGAGCTTGTCAATTATCTCAAAGGAGCTGGGAGCACAGTCACCAAGAAAACCATTAGTAACACACTTCGCCGTAATGGATTGAGATCCTGCAGTGCCCGCAAAGTCCCTTTGCTCAAGAAGGCTCATGTACAGGCCCGTCTGAAGTTTGCCAATGAACACCTGAATGATTCAGAGAAAGCTTGGGAGAATGTGATATGGTCAGATGAGACCAAAATTGGCATCAACTCCACTCGCCGTGTTTGGAGGCAGAGGTCATATCCAGCATTTCTCTGCTCCCAGCTCCCTTGAGATCATTGACAAGCTCCTCCCGTGTAATTCTGGGCTGACCTCACCTTTCTCAGAATCATTCTTACCCCACCAGGTGAGATCTTGCATGGAGCTCCAGAGTTGATTGACTGTGATCTTGTATTTCTTCCATTTTCGAATTATCGCACCAACAGTGGTCTCTTTCTCACCAAGCTTCTTGCTGATGGTCTTGTAGCCCATTCCAGCCTTGTGCAGGTCTACAATCTTGTCCCTTGTCCCTTGTCCCGGAGTCTTTTATACAGGGACAGGACTAATTTGTGTGCCTCATGGGCACATAACCGGTCTGTGGGGGTCAGAATTCTTGCTGGTTGGTAGGGGATCAAATACTTATTTCCCTTAATTAAATACAAATTAATTTATAACTTTTATTTAATGTTTTTTTTCTGGATTTGTTGTTGATATTCTGTCTCTCTCTGTTAAAATAAACCTTCCATAAAAATTATAGACTGTTCAAGTCTTTGTAAGGGGGTAAACTTACAAAATCAGCAGGGGATCAAATACTTATTTCCCCCACTGTATATATATATATGACATGCTGGTACAGTGAATAAACAGCTGTGTTGTTAAAATGAATAGGCCTTTTTTGGTAAAAGGAAATCATGACAAGTACTTGCACTGTTCTGTTTCCTGGTTGTGTCTCAACAAGACTGCTTGCTGAGAGCTTCATCTGTGCCAAAGTGTGCTTCAAGCTTGACTGGATAAAAGCAACATGTGGTAAAGACATAGCTTCAATATAAATGTGACCTCAGTTAGTCAGTCGGTCATCGCTCTCAGCTGGAGTCACAAACCAAAAGTCAAAAACATCAGTTAAGCACCACACTATCAGTAGTGTATAACAAACATGGACAATAATATCAACACATTTTCCTTTACTAAGAAATTAATATAAAACATTTATATATTAACACCAGTGTCCTGCACAGTCATGACCTCAACCCAGCTGATCACCTTTATAATTTATTACATCGGATTTGATTTGCATTGCAAGTCAGACCTTTTGTTTAACATCAATTCCTGACCTCACAAACACTCTTTTAAGTGAATGAGGTGTTATGAATGCCCATGGTTTTGAAATTGGATGTCCAACAAGTTCCTGGTCATATGTATACATATCCCATAGCGATGAACTGGCTGCTTAAAATTAACCCTAGGTAACTGAGTAAATGAGTAACGTTGACCCAGCGCGACCCTGACCATGATGAAGTTAGTGGGAAATTACTAAATATGAAAAACACAACAATCATTAGAAATCATATTGGCTCCAGTGTAACCATAATTAGGTCAGTGAAAATTCATGTTTAAGAAATAAAAACGCATATTACGTCTAGTGCTCTGGAGGAGAGTGGATATGACGCCGGCCCCAACTCGACCCTGGTCAGGAGAAAGTTAGTGAGAATGAATGAATAGTGAAAACCCGGTTAGGCATACGCGTGACACATTTGTAAAAAAAAAAAAAAAAAAAAAAACAACTTATATGTATATTTTATTTATTAATATTATGTAAATGGTTTTACATCATTAGAAATATTTATGAAACATGATGGTTTTTTAAATATATTTAATTTAAATGTACCGTGTATTATTTAACAAACACACACTCCTGTCCCTTTAAAGCTCCCACGGCTTTCAAATCACCCCATACACCCTACATAGTGCACTACACATACTCTAAATTTTGCTCACTATCTAGTGCACTCAGCATTAACTCCTTAGTATTTTGGATGTGGTCAGCCTGTGACTTTAGCAACTTCGCTAGTTCCTGGTTACGGTTGTTGTAAGTAGAAATTAAGGCGATGCTTTTGGATATAAAGTTATGTTTATCTGTTAAATTGGAATAAAAACGACACAATGAGTTGGTAAGTGTTCATATATAATGTGCTGCAGGTGAATTTAATTCACTTTTGGGATGAACATTGTGCTGTTGGTGTTTGTTTGCTTGAAGTAACTTGGCTAATTAGCTAACGTTAGCGTCTTGCTACTTTCTTAGTGGTTTATTATTATAAATATTGTAATGGAGTTTCTTTATTTACTCACTGTTTACTCTATATGCTTAAATAGGCTTAAATGCTGGGGTTAATATGAAGGTACAGTATTTAGTAACTGCTTTACACCTCTTCACTAAAGCTAGGTTGCTACCAAAACCAAGGCTACGTATTCCTACAGTACTAAACAAGATCAACAACTAATGACCACACATATGGTCAGATGTTTGTGGACGTCTGACTACGAGCCTGTGGGTCATCCTCTTCCAAAATCATGGTCCTTAATAAGTAGTCTTGGTCCTTGATTGGTCCTTAATAACAATCGCCACTCTTCTGGGTAGGCCTTGTTTTGGAGTGTGTCTGTGGGAATTTCTTCCCACAATGATAAGAGTATATTTGCGGTCATATTGGACATTCCAGCACTTTTCAAATGTGTTTATTTACGTTGTCAAGGCTCTGTGCATGTTACTGGAGTTTGTTTGTTTATTAGGATTTTAACGTCATGTTTTACACTTTGGTTACATTCATGACAGGAACGGTAGTTACTCGTTACACAAGATTCATCAGTTCACAAGGTTATACAGGTAGAACACAGTCATGGACAATTTAGTATCTCCAATTCACCTCACTTACATGTCTTTGGACTGTGGGAGGAAACCGGAGCACCCGGAGGAAACCCACGCAGACACGGGGAGAACATGCAAACTCCACACAGAAAGGACCCGGACCACACCACCTGGGGATCGAACCCAGGACCTTCTTGCTGTAAGGCGACAGTGCTACCCACTTAGCCACCGTGCCGCCCACCTGGAGTTCATTTACAACAAACTCATCAAACTCTGTTTTTATAGATGTCTCTTTGTATATAAAGACTCAGACTCAGCTTTATTTTCATTCAACCACGTACATGATAGAACGAAATACAGTTACCCACGGTGTGTGCGACATGAATGAAATAAGAATAAACTAAGATAAGTATAAAATAGAATAAACTTAGAAACTGATTAATACAAGTAAAAAGTATTTACATTTCACAGTCATGTTGGTGAAGGAGAGCGACCTTTCCCAATCTGTTGCCACAAAGTTGGAAGACTTTTATTTGGTTTATATAATTAATTGAACACAACATTGCTGTACATAGTTGTGGCTTTTACACCTGAACTAATTTGTAGGTGTGTACACATACTTTTGGCAGTATATTGTATATAACGGTGTAGTCTTATTTGTAGAAAACTGGATGCTTATTGTATATATTACTGCTTGGATTTATTATTAGAAAGATCTAGTGTGTCCTTTACCTTTCAATTTCCACTGGTGTTTATTTTTGGAGAACTGTCTCATGCTTCTCTGCCATGTTCCTGGAAAAACAACAACTTTGAAACACTCCTACAGGCGATTTGAAATAAGCAGCACAGCTTTGTGCTAGTTTAGATTTAATAATATATACATACTGTTAAGATACAGTAGTTGAATTTTATTGGTGCTATTGGCTGGCCCGGTGTCTTCACAAACAGGATTGGCTTTGTCTATGGCTGAAGCCCTGCGCTGAATTGGTGCCCTGTCCAGGGTACTCATGCCTTGTGCCCGGTGTTTCCTGGTGGAACCACGTCCGCTGCAACTCTAATCAGTATAAAGTATTTAATTAAACTGAAGTGAAATTATTTAGCCATATCTCTACCAGTAGTAGACTTTCCAGAAGTCAGATTTTTTTATCAGCCATTTTATATAATCATATTGCTCAGCCCTAGTGAGAACTTGCACATGTCTTTTTAGAGACCTCTAAATCCGACCATAACCAATCTTTTCAAACCACGGCTTAGTCTGTGCGTTCAGAAACCTGGCTGGATGTGGTCACTAATTTCCCTCTTTTGTACACTTGAGCTCACAGATGCCCAAGATGTGGCTAATGTCACTGATGAGAAAACAGCAGTGCAATACCTTCAACAAGGGGACGAGGTAGTTAGGCTTGTCAGGACTTTTGGTCACAGATTGTTATGCCTTTATTAAGGCTCAATCTTGGAATGAAGAGAATCCGAATCTGTTGTGACGCTTATTAGTCCAAGTTTTTTACATTGTTGTTTGATGAACTTTGATTTAGTTGTGTTGTTTAATCTTTAGATACATAAACTTATGTGGCAACATAACCTCAGATCGTGGTAGCCTACCAACAGTCAGATAGGAATCTGAGCGATGTTAGCCTTCCAATAGACAAATTGGAATCTGTGCGATTTGTACGTCAGTGCAGCTCGACGTTCGTCATAATTTTGCGCTGATGGGTGGAGTGTTCCTTTGTACTTGCAAGTCAGTTCAGGAGCCTGACCTGTTCAAACTAGTGCCAGATATTAGGCTTGCAGTATGCCCTTAATTACCCAGATCTGCCCTGTTGAATTAGGGTTGGAGCTGAACAGGACTGTTGAAAGCCGGTCTAATAGTCATCGTTTTTAGATGTGGTGTGAATACTGGCAAAACTCGACACAAAATTTTGTGTGACTGGAATAAATCACAACGTTTACATCCAGTAATTAAAAATACAAATGAATAAATGCTGAACAACTTTTAGGTGCTCGAGTGGTGCAAGAGTAAAGTGTACTAGCCCACTACCGCTGAGATCCAGGGTTTTAAAGGCTGACATGAACAATGGGTCAAAAGAAAATAATTAAGGTTTTTGTTTATTATGGATGCCTAAAATGTAACCTTGTTCACATTATGTTTTTTTCATTAAAAATCGTTCCCACAGTTCATAAATGGGGTTCCCTTGTCCTGTGGAGATGAAAATCAATCTGCAGCATAATTAGGGAAGTTTCTGACGTTAAGGCTTATAGGATACAGATCTTCTTTAGCACTCTCTGTTTCTTTAAGATACAGCTTTACATATTAAGCGTATACATTTGGGCAACACTGAGGCAAATGTGATGTCACTGCAGCACCAGTGACGTCAGCATCTGGCAGAAGTACCCTCCCTATTACACACACAGCCAGTGTTGGGGTGCCAAGCGACAAGGACACATGCTGAAAGGATCTTTTATTGCCTGAGCTGACCGTTGCATTCCATGCAAGGCAACCAACTGGACACAGTGACGCGGTCACCATGACACCAGGGTCAAAGGGTCATGCTTGGCATCAACTAGGCCTGTGTGCTGTTCAATGATAAGATCACAGTGTTAGAAATTTTAGTTGCTGGCTTCTCCACGCTTGCTGATATGGCATAATGCATATCGTGAGTCAGGCTCATCTCTCCTTTGTGTAATTGCTCTGGCAAGTCTGAAGGAAAGCTTTGTTGAAGTGGACGAGGATGCTTTTTCAGATTCTTGATGGTGCTTTGTATGTGTATGGAGTTGAAGAAGGAAATGTACTTGTTTTTAGGTTAACTAATTTTTTAGTAAATGAGAATCTTGAATTGTAATCGCATCATAAAAATCATTGAGAGCAGCCAACTATATAATAATATAGGATTTAGGGCTTGTTGACAAAAGCAGTATTGTTTGTGTTTCACAAAATAAATATGCTTCCGTTCATTCTTCAGCATTAGTTTACACACTCTGTTTCTTTGTGTTTATGTAATAGGAATCTACAGTCACACTTTTGACTGTGAACAATGTGTTTGTATAGTAATTTAACTTATTACAAAAATACCGTGTTTACTGCCCTGTTGTCTAGTCATGTATTCACATTTCTGTTCTGCTTGGGTCTGTACCTAGTGTTTATTCATTTTTAGTTGGGTAGAGGAATCATCAGAGCAGGTTTGCTTTCACACAGTTTTTTTTTTTTCAGAATCACAGCTTCATCGTGCAGTTCCATCATCAACCCTGCAGTTTTTTAAAACCCCTTATTTATTATTTATTAGAATTTGTATGTCATGTTTTACACACTTTGTTTACATTAATGACAGAAGTGGTAGTTACTGGTTACACAAGATTCATCACAAGTTTAATGTCATACACAGTCATGGCCAGTTTAGTATCTCCAATTCACCTCACTGCACGTCTTTGGACTGTGGGAGGAAGCCGGAGCTCACGGAGGAAACCCACGCAGACACGGGAGAACATGCAAACTCCACACAGAAAGGACCTGGACTACCCCACTTGGGGATTAAACCCAGGACCTTCTTGCTGTGAGGCGACAGTGCTACCCACGTTGTTTTTGTTCTCACTTTGTATCTACTTCTACCTAATTTCCATATGGACTCTGGTTAATAACAAAAGTGTTTGTATGGAAACACAGTGTTGGAATTACAAATGGCCCGTCTGTACCCCACCTGCTCTGTCTTACTCACCCACAGAAATGGTGAAAGGGTGGAGAATAGGTCATTATGCTACTCATTTATCTCCTATAAGACACACCCAGTTTGAATTTGAGATTTGTTTCTGGTGGTGTTAGTATTGAAAATGTTTTGCCAGATTTAAGATGTTATATTAATAAATGTAAACAAAGATGTTTCTGATGAATATCTGTTGTATCCTTCAATAAGATAATTTTAGTCTTTTGTGCAACAGTTTGTGCCAGTAGTTTTGTGAGGAGTATAAGCCCACATTTTGAAAATCTTTGTGAAGCTTGATAGTTAACTGTAATGTATATATTTGGGCGATACGGTGGCTAAGTGGGTAGCATTGTCGCCTTACAGCAAAAAGGTCCTGGGTTCGATCCCCAGGTGGTGTGGTCCGGGTCCTTTCTGTGTGGAGTTTGCATGTTCTCCTTTGACGGCGTGGGTTTCCTCCCGAAGTCCAAAGACGTGCAAGTGAGGTGAATTGGAGATACAAAATTGTCCATGACTGTGTTCTATATAACCTTGTGAATTGATGAGTCTTGTGTAATGAGTAACTACCGTGTCTGTATGTAACCAAAGTGTAAAACATGACGTTAAAATCCTAATAAACAAACAAACAAACAAAAAATGTATATATTTACTTAAATAGAAGCAGGTTACATAGGTGAGGTGTTTAACCTGGTTAGAAACTAATGCAACTTTATTAGATTGTTTTATTTGTTGTTCTTTTGAATTATGATGTTGTCATGTTAAGGAACATGAGTCAGATTCAGCCTTTGGCATTGGGAACTGTGTATAGGAACAGGGTGTATTTTGTATTTGGTCTAGTTTTTGTGTGAGGGTTGATTTTGTGTAATTTATTGTACTTTCCCATTCATTTACATCAATCATTCCTTTTGTCGGTGCATTCAAGTAAATATGAAGGTCACTGGTGTCATTCCTGTGGTAAAGCCCCTCACCGCTGTACCTAAAAACCCTTGCTGACATTTTTCCCATCTTTTTCTTTCGTAGTGTTTTTTTTAAGAGCATGGGATTAGTTGTCTTGCCCTGACCGCTTGTCCTGTGTGTATGCATCTGTAAAAATGGCTTAGCAAGAGCATTCCCACAGTACAAAATCACTGTGATTATAGCAAGAATAAGATGACTACATGATCAGCTCACAGATAACATTTGGTTATTTGTAATTATTTTACATTAACTGTTTTAATAAAAGTAGCAAGTCATGCTTTTACACCACAGATTTATGTTTGTTATACAGCTCAGATTTTTCAGCAGATTTATACTAGAGTAATGAAATGTTTACCATTGAAGACTCTAACTCGCTTTAGATACGTCTTTGCTAAACACAAAAACTGTAAATGTAAGGATGATGCATAGTTCACCTTTATCCCATTTCTGATTTAGAATTTTCCCATACCATACTCTCAGATTTTTTTATTGTTTAACGATTGTTGAGAAAGTTGAGAAATACTTTGACGTGCAAGTTTCTGAATCGCGATAAACCTGTCTATCTACAAGTGGATAAAAAGAAAAGTAGGTTCATGCAACCTATTGCGTCAGCACATGAAAGAAACAATTGACTGCCACCCTCGGTTCCCTGTCTCTCCCTCTCAGCTAGACAGGCGGGATTGCTGTGTAGATAATATTGGCTACAGCAACATGCCAGTTTGCGTTTGGAAGGTGAGTCAGCTTTCGAACTTGAGGAATTTTAGCAGTGATGATGCAAACTTTCCATGATGACAGAGTCACGGTGTGGCCAAGTTGAAGACTTTTCCTTAAGGCTGATTTCTCTTTAGTCTTCCTGTCAAACATTCACTGGGAAATGAGTGCCATGTCCATGCTGAATTTAATCAAGACAAGAACAAAATCTAATATTAGCAAGAACAGGGGAAGTAAAAAGTGTTCACGCATGTGCGAAGATGCCCACATAGCACACGCAGTGAGTGTTGTGTGTCCTGTCAGGTAATAAACTTCTATGGAAATAAAAAGTGAAAGACTGAAAGATTAAAAATTCACTCTGTAGTCCCTGATTGAGCCATCATTACAAAAGACACTCGCACTCCCTCCTCCTAGATGACTACACCTGTCATATGAGGCATGCACACATACACACACCTTTGCTCTCTCTTTCACACCCTTTTTTTCTCTCATTAGCTCACACACCTTTGCTATGACGCAGCTGTCGGCTTGGATCGGCTGTCATCGTGAGCCGTCCATCATTCTGTAGCCATGTTATTACTGTCATATCAGTAACAGCCTGTGTTTCAATCGACTGTAACATTAAAAAAAAAGTTTCCCCACTCAAAAGGTCTTCCTTACTCACAGTCTCAGCTATAATTAAGCAACAGCTTGGTGTAAGAATGCATGCAGATATTTTTTTTAGGACTTCTTCAATTTCTGATTGCTACCTTTCGTTAATCAAAAGCTCCAGGAGAAGAAAATCATTATGTAAAAGGTGCTTAGCCAGGTTGGGGTGAAAGCTCCTACAGTTTGAAGCTTCAAACCCTGATTTGGTCAGTCTTGCCAAATTTCAGCTGCATTGTAGATTGGTTGACAGAGACACCAGATCAAGTCTGATGATGATTAATAGAATAGAATAGAATAGAATAGAATAGAATAGAGCGCCTTTATTTGTCATATATACATATACAGATGTGCAGTACAACGCAATTCTTTCTTCGCATATCCCAGCTTGTTTGGAAGCTGGGGTCAGAGAGCAGGGTCAGCCATCGTACAACGCCCCTGGAGCAGAGAGGGTTAAGCGCCTTGCTCAAGGGCCCAACAGTGGCTGCATGGCAGAGCTGGGATTTGACCTCTCAACCTTTCAGTTGATGGCCCAAAGCTCTACCCACTAGGCTACCACTGTCCCAAATTTCTGAGCAAATGTGGTTGTCTTGCAACGTCTCTTAAACTAAAATTAGTTGGTGACCCATGAAATTACCCATCAAAAATCTCATTACTGTAAGTGACAATGACAAAGAAGCAGCACTCAGAAAAGTGTGTCATGTTACTGCACCCTAATCAGCTGAAAAAGAAAATAACTTCAGAATAATAAACGAATTATTTATTTTATTCAGATTATCGTTCAGTCACCTGTAATACTTGCTTTATCCTGATCAGGGTGGGTCTGGATAGGGTGTCATTCACATATAAATTACACATTTTAGTGAGGCACCTATAATCAAACTATAAAGCAGTAATGATCACCCCGATTTGCCTGTGAACCAGTGAAATTGTTGCACTTAGCCTGCACGCCCACTGGCTGACTAAGCCGATATCCCAGGTTTAAAGCGTGGGTGAGTGCATTTTGACCTTCGGGTTAGAGATATTATGCTCTTTGTAGAATTCCTTATTGTCTTAGTCATCAGTGAATGGAAACTATATAATAATAGTTAACCTTTTTTTCATTTACTTGATCTTATTGTTTACCCTGTTTTGACAATTGCTATTATTAAATTATGTACATGAGAGTTAAAGCTTTCTATGTTTCAGAGCCGTGAATTTTTAGTGCCCTGCAGAATTAATCCTGTTATTAATCACTATGGTGGCAAAATCATAAGGCTAAACTTAAACCATGATCCTAATTACTGTTGCTCCTGGTCTCCTAGTCTTTTCATTCTTAAGTTAACATGTTGTCTTCAATATTTAAAAATTATGTTTCTGTTCCTGCTGTTGTCATGTCACGTTGTCATGTATAAAAATAATAAAATAAAAATAATTAATAAATAATAAATAATATAATAAAAATAAATAATAAAAGTACATCTGACTGAATGCACTTGTTGCATGACAAGTGGCACAGCAGTATTGTAGCACAATGTAATTTGGAGGGAGCAGCAGACTGCACAGACTATAGCTGGGTCTCACATTGTGTTTGTGTAAAATTTTTACACATGAGCGATAAAAATTAAATATAAAATAAAACCAAAATATAAAATAAGGCAGGATACAATAACCAAATTGAAACATAATACGGATTATGTCATAAAAATGACACAAATATGTGTTAATATGGTGTTAAAACCCTAATTAATAAAAAAAATGACATGAGGATGACCCATGATGGAAACTTTCTCCCTTCATAAATAAATATTTAAGTGATTCCCGGAAGGAATTATATTATGAAACAAAAACCCCGTCATAGAATGTAATAAGCATGTAAAGTGTGTATAATGGAGTTTAAGAAACTAAACTATGACTCATAGTGTGTAAATGCCCATTCTTGAGAATTGAGTTCAGGTGTATAAACTGCACACATAGCTAACACATAGTTATATAAAATAAATGATATGCTTCCAACACAGCAAAACTGAGCCCCTGCTTATAAATAGAAGGCTGTAAAGTCAAGCTTTGTCGTGTTTGGTATGAAGAAACACAGAACCCTGTCTTCAACCCCAATACACACATTTAAATAAGTAGCATTGTTGACGGGTGGAAATGAAAAATGATTAATAAATGTTATTGCAGTTGCAAAATATTAAATGAGCACTTATTTTCCTAACGTAATGTGTGTTTTTTTTTTTTTTTTTCTAGGATTCCATTCAAGATCGGACAACCAAAGAAACAGATTGTTTCAAAAACGGTAGGGTCATTCTAACATTAAGCGTTTACATCTACTCACTTGCCAGATGCTTTTTTTTAAAGTCTAAAAAAGCTGAGGTTTCAACAATGCAGATCCAGGAACAATCTTGAAGTACTCAATAGTCATAAACAGAACTAAGCTGCATTACTGCCACATCTGTTAGATAAACAAACAGAGAATCACATGAATGAAACCAGTTGAAACCAATTTCAGAGTCTACAGTGACTCAGTTTCATTGATGTAAATCACCGGTGTGAGTAGTCCAGGCACAAAAACTATTACAGTACCCCATGCTGTGCATCTAAAAAAAATCTGTAATTACTAACACCCAGTCGATTCAGTTAGGCTAACCTAGCATTTACTAACTACAACACATTTAGCCTGCACTTAAGACTATGCCAGAACGCTGTAGAGTTCTGTGCTGTCCTACTTTATATTTAGTTCATGGGGTGAATTAGTCTAATAATTTCTGCTGAAAAATACAAAGGTATCTACATGTGTAGGAGTCTGCAATATCTGGATCTGGATTTTTAAAAACTTCAACTGCAGAACAGTCCATTGTCACTGTTCATGATGCACCATGTATTTTTAATAGGAGACAGATCTGAATTGCAGGCAGGCCAATCAAGCACTCTCACTCTGTGTCGGCAAAGCCACACAGTTCTAGTGCACAGAATGATGTCTGGCATTGTCTTGCTGAACAGCAATTCACAAAAAGACGCCTCCATCCCTAGACTTGCTATTCCCAGCCTTAAATCAAATCAAATCATAGATTTTAGTATTTTTATGGCAAGAAACTAAAATCTCTTCATGGTGGGAAGTGACAAATAGTAGCAGGCAGTCACTAAATACATGATAGAAACGCACATTGGCAGTTTGTTTTTTGGCTTCATAAAGCCTTGTGGCATTGCACTGTCCCTGAGTCTGCCCGGAACATGACCATATCCAGAGCTGGTGTAGCTGAAAGCTTTTTCCCATGCTTGTACATTCTAAACCCCACTGTTTAACAATACCCATCCAGCTGATCAGCTAATCAACAAGCATTTTAAGATGTTAAAGCAGTGACGTTGATGCAGAGAGAGTCCCGAGTTCACCAAAACACCAAAACTGACATTGAAACAGTAGATAATAGTAGATAAGACTCCCTCTTTGCTGTGAAAATGATTTCACATTTAGTCTGTGCTTTATAAATAAGTTATTTAAAGCAATTTTATATCCCGGAAGATGACCATAAAGAGAAATTTGGCCCCAGTCATTTTTAGACAGAGACTTGATCTGTGTGGCCTTGGAAATGAAGGCCTTGTAATGGTTTCCCAGAGTGCTCACTACACAACGGCACAGGTTTTTCAGTGTTTATATATGTTTGAGAAGTGTAATTACTGTTAGTCTGAACATTCTTGTTGTCTCTCCAAGACCGAGATATACAGTGGGGCCAAAAAGTATTTAGTCAGCCACTGATTGTGCAGGTTCTCCTACTTAGAAAGATGAGAGAGGTCTGTAATTTTCATCATAGGTACACTTCAACTATGAGAGACAAAATGAGAAAAAAAAATCCAGGAAATCACATTGTAGGATTTTTAAAGAATTTATTTGTAAATTATGGTGGAAAATAAGTATTTGGTCAATAACAAAAGTTCAACTCAATACTTTGTAACATAACCTTTGTTGGCAATGACAGAGGTCAAACGTTTCCTGTAAGTCTTCACCAGGTTTGCACACACTGTAGCTGGTATTTTGGCCCATTCCTCCATGCAGATCTCCTCTAGAGCAGTGATGTTTTGGGGCTGTCGCTGGGCAACACGGACTCCACAAATTTTCTCTGGGGTTGAGGTCTGGAGACTGGCTAGGCCACTCCAGGACCTTGAAATGCTTTTTACGGAGCCACTCCTTCGTTGCCCGAGCGGTGTGTTTGGGATCATTGTCATGCTGGAAGACCCAGCCACGTTCCATCTTCAATGCTCTCACTGATGGAAGGAGGTTTTGGCTTAAAATCTCACGATACATGGCCCCGTTCATTCTTCCCTTAACACGGATCAGTCGTCCTGTCCCCTTTGCAGAAAAACAGCCCCAAAGCATGATGTTTCCACCCCCATGCTTCACAGTAGGTATGGTGTTCTTGGGTTTTTCTTCTTCCTCCAAACACGACGAGTTGAGTTTTTACCAAAAAGTTCCATTTTGGTTTCATCTGACCACATGATATTCTCCCAATACTCTTCTGGATCATCCATATGCTCTCTGGCAAACATCAGACGGGCCTGGACATGTACTGGCTTAAGCAGGGGGGCACGCCTGGCACTGCAGGATTTGAGTCCCTCTCGGCGTAGTGTGTTACTGATGGGTAGCCTTTGTTACTTTGGTCCCAGCTCTCTGCAGGTCATTCATCAGGTCCCTCCGTGTAGTTCTGGGATTTTTGCTCACCGTTCTCATGATCATTTTGACCCCACGGGATGAGATCTTGACCCCACGGGATGAGATCTTGACCCCAAGGGAGATTATCAATGGTCTTGTATGTCTTCCATTTTCTTACAATTGTTCCCACAGTTGATTTATTCACACCAACCTGCTTGCCTATTGTAGATTCACTCTTCCCAGCTTGGTGCAGGTCTACAATTTTCTTCCTGGTGTCCTTCGACAGCTCTTTGGTCTTGGCCATGGTTGAGTTTGGAGTCTGACTGTTTGAGGCTGTGGACAGGTGTCTTTTATACAGATAACGAGGTCAAACAGGTGCCATTAATACAGGTAACGAGTGGAGGACAGAAGAGCTTCTTAAAGAAGAAGTTACAGGTCTGTGTGAGCCAGAAATCTTGCTTGTTTGTTATTGACCAAATACTTATTTTCCACCATAATCTACAAATAAATTCTTTAAAAATCCTACAATGTGATTTCCTGGATTTTTTTTTCTCATTTTGTCTCTCATAGTTGAAGTGTACCTATGATGAAAATTACAGACCTCTCTCATCTTTCTAAGTAGGAGAACCTGCACAATCAGTGGCTGACTAAATACTTTTTGACCCCACTGTAAAGGAAGCTTGCCAATAAGATAATGTTAAGAAATAGCAATAGCTATGATCCATCTTGGGGTGCTAAGTGAATCGTAGACCTTAAGATCTATTCTCATATGCATTAATGTGTTGTAGTTAAGATCAAAACTCCTGGGTTTATGCATGCATACACGATGGGCTTCTGATGGAATGCCACCAGTACCACCAGTATTTAATTTACCTCCACCTAGTGTCTTTACACATAAACTGACTCTCAAATTTGTGGTATTTAATCGAGAAAGTGTCACCACTGAGCTTTGAAGCCTTCAGGGCTGAGCACTAAGGACAAGCATGGTTGGTTAGTCTACACAGAGAACATCTGAAGAGTGCAAAGCTGAAATACCCTGAATAGGGCACCAATCCATTGCAGAAATTGGCCATCAGACATAGTCAATCATGTCTGTGTAGACACCCTGCCGGCTGATAGCACTGTTGATATTCAAACCCGGATCTTGGCGGTGCTGGGCGGTAATAGACCGCTGCACCACATTCCAGATTTAATGTTTTCCAATATGTTTACTTTGATAAATAAAAAGAAATTGTCCATTAACATAAAAAGTGTCACATTCATTACCTAATTTTACTGGAAAATATGGCAAATTTTGTCAATTTCTTTTAACTGATAACCAACCGTCATTAGTCGATGGTTAACTTACAAGCTTATAGCACCCCTGGATTCATATAAATACATCTTGATGCTTTATTAAATAAAAATACAGTGTAAAACAGAAACATCAACATAAACACTGAGCAAAACTAGTTAAGCATTTAAAATGTAGATTTTTTACATTACAGCATTACTCAATTTATTTTGGTATCACACATCATCCAGCTTTTTATAATCAACAACATACCCCAATATACTTTTATTTAATCAAAAAAGAAGTAGACACCAATGTTAGCTAAACGTACTATACTGGCATTGCCAATTTGTCAAACTCAGATAAACATCAGGAGATGCAATGCACAAAACCACATGTACGCTCACATCTGTGTGTATGTGTGGGTGCTTCCTCTCTCCCTCTGTTCATGGGGCAAAACCACTTTCCTCTCCGTCTTCCTCTGTCCGCCTCGTTCCTATCCATGGGCTCCTTCCTGTTATAACAGGGCACGCTGGAGACCCCGTGAGTGGGTAGTTCAGAGGATGGGCGCACAACCAAAGCAGTCTGCTTGGCTACCACAAGGTACCATCCTGTAAACTGTTTATTTACAGGATGAGCCCACAGAACCACAGGACAGGAACCCCTGCCGCTGTAGTTACAACAAAAATGCCACTTTACACACACAATCCAAACACACTCACACTGGCATTGTAGCATTCACAACCACAGTCAGTGCCTCCATTATAAAGAGACTGCTACATTTAAGGACAGATTTGTTTGATTAGGTTTAAAACCCATTAAAAAAAATTTTTTTTTGTTGTTTACATTAAGCCAGATGCAATGGTACACACCTAAATTCTTGGACAACTATGATCAGTTTTACCATCGGTTTGCAATTTTACAGAGCCAGCAATACGCTGGATACACTAAAACATACCATGGAAAACTAGAGCAAGTTTTCCCTACATCTCTTTAAACTGTTTGGTATTTCTATTCATCTTGTTCAGTGTTCTTATCTCCGTCTACATGTGTGTGTTCTGTTTCCTTCACAGGTTGAAAGAGACTTTGAGCGGGAATATGAGAAACTCCAGAAGTAAGTTGACAGGGCTTCAATGCCATGCTTTAAGATGATGTATTTGTGCAGACAGATTTATTTTGTTAGCTCATTCTTGTTATTCTTGTTTATTTTGGTAATTCATCCTTGACTGAAACAAACCAAGGGAAAAAAGGCAATACATTTTATTTTAAAGAAACTCAATGAGCTAACCAATCAGTTTTACCTTCAGTTACTGCTAAATTGAAGAGGGTTTAATCTGCACAACACTGAAACGTTTTGTTTATGATAACTGAAGCTGTGCTTTGTTTCATTACGTACTAATCCACTACCAATCAATTGTTTTGACACCAACCAAACCAAGAGATGGAAGTAAAAAAGCCTGAGACATGTAAACAAGAGTCTGGCTTATTACACTGTTAAAGCATCATTGTATTCTATTTCTGAACCTGATCAAATTTAAAATCTCTCAAAATACATACAGACATGATTTAACAGCACAGACACCCAACAATTCATCTTCAATCACTTTTAATTTACTAATTTCAAGATCTTGATCCAGTTAGTTTTAGCTGGTACTTTTAGACAATGAAACAGTGTTAATTGGATCACTTCTTTAACTCTTTAATGGTTTTGCCATTTCAAATAAAATGCAAGCGATTTTATAACTAAAATGTTGCACATAACCCTACTCCCTACCTACCCTTAAAACTGTAAAAAGATCTGCATTCTTTTCAGATTTAATTATCTCACCTGAAACATTTACCGTATGCCCATGTACACATGTCCACTTTCATTTACTATCCTGAACTGCTGAAGCAGCTTTTTTGTTTACAATCAGTCCCCCTTTTAAATGAGGAATTTCTTTGCTTCTGTTTATATAAATATAATTTAAACAAATATAATTATAACTACATTTGAAAGGTGAATAGGGCTATTTAATAATAATAGATGTTTTTAGAATATTTTCTTAAGGAAGGATTTTTTAAGAAGCAAGATACATGTACATTTCTGAATTTTTAAAATATTTCTTACTGTAATGTTTTTTTTAACTTAAAAACTGAACATAGAGTGAATCAAACCGTCTCCGATAATCGTCTGCTTTAAGTAAATATTCCAACAAATGTAGTAACACGAGTCAGATTAAGATATATTTTTTATTTCAAAATCAAAATTACATAATATTACATGGGACAGTGGTAGCCTAGTGGGTAGAGCTTTTGGCTATCAACTGGAAGGTTGAGAAATCGAATCCCAACTCTGCCATGCAGCTACTATTAGGGCCCTCGAGCAAGGCCCTTAACCCTGTCTGCTCCAGGGGAGCCCGTACAATGGCTGACCCTGCGCTCTGACCCCAGCGTCCAAACAAGCTGGCGGTGACATGCTATTTTTAGCGCAAAATCAGCAGTAAATAATAAAGTAACCAAACAATTATTTTTTTCACCCACAGGAGACATATCTTATTAGTCTAACTGACCACACACACACACACACAGGTTTAATGTTATCCAGTTTAGTCTGAAAAAAACTTAAAAAGAGCCTCACAGTGAAAATAAACCGAAAGCAACAGCGTGTGTGTGTTTCTTTAAAAAAAACGCTTTGTTCACAGTGTCGCTTTAAATGATTCTGATTCAGGAGTCGAATGTGACGCGTAAGTTTCTCTCTCCGTTTTTACTGTTATTAATAAATGCTGTGGTTTTAAATAAACACCAGCTACTACAGAACATTTTGTGTGACTTTCTTACATTAAAAAGCTTAATTAAAAAGCTTAATTAAACCGCTATTACCACAGAGCGGTCACCGAGTCAGACTCGTTCCGTCTGTGGAGCTAAAAGTTCTGATTACCCTAAAAGTTTAGCAGATGATCCTGAACTAACGAATTTGGTAATGAATAAACTTTTGCCTCGGATTGGCTCTGTAACGTTTTCTGTTCTCATCTACATCACAAGTAAGAACCGCTCACGATTTACCAAAGTGAACCAGGAGTTTATATAACGTGCTGATAGAATCGACTCAGATGTGACCGGGTTGAATTATCTTTTTAAAGTAAATATTACAATCAGCAAAATTACATCGTATGTATGATGCACAACGTTAATGATGTTATTTTAGGTCATGAAGAGCTTTCACTGTGGTTTCTGTACGATGGTTGATGAATGGTGATGTGATGGTTGGCGCGTCGTAGCTCAAAGTCTGGATCAATCCACTGAGCTGTTAACTTAACGTGATCTTTATATATCACACGATCGGATCGGCTACTTTTAGGAAATATCGCCGATCGCCGATAGCATATTTTGATTAAAAATCGGCCGATACCGATTCATAGCCGATCGATCGTCCCATCTCTAGTTTCCACCATGGTGGGCTGATGCTTATCTAAATGGCAGTGTATAAGTAGTTTGCAGAAGCTTTATCAAACGAATAATATATACATTTTTGAAGTTTCCTGTTGTTTTTGGCTTTATTCTATCTCGAGAACCATAAAATTATAGACATCTCTTTTAAGAATGTTGTCTTCACCTATTCTCTTTTAAAGTAAATTATATTGTGTTATATAAAAGTTTGGACATTAGGCAAAATGCAAATAAAAATGAAAAACAGTGATTTGTAAACTGTATTGTTTATAATCACAGATGTTGTACCTTTTAAGCTTTTGTTGATTTTGATGCCTGCAAGTTGAGATTGAAGTTGGTGGAATAATTAAAAATGCCTGTTGTGGAACATTTTACAGTTAAATAGGTCACAGGTGATGCCATCAAAATTGGATTGAAAAGCAACTCATTTCTTTTCGAGCAAGGATGGGTTGAGAAACTGCATCAGAGAAAAGTCAAATTTAAGAACATTTTCTAATGTGCAAATGCAGGAAATGTAGGAATTGTATTTACAGTTCATAACATTAAAATATTTAGAGCATCTGGAGAAATCTCTCAGGATTTCAAATCAAGATTGAATGCCATGGCCTTTAATTCTGTTAGGTGGCATGCTTATGAATACATATGACAAATTGGAGCCTTTACGCAACCTCTGAAATAAAGCTAATGTTATTCTGTGACCTGTGGTAACACCACATGTCATTCACATGTTGGAATAAGACTTGCTGTTGGCATGCTGGTGCACAGAATGGGGCAGCTGGCAAATTGGAGGCTGATTATCACTTAGCATGATGAGGCCTCTGCCTCATCTGGCGCTTTTACTCCTGCATGTGAGTTAAGCATTTTATCTTTTCTTTTAGGTCCATATCAGTTTTCTTTGTTGTATTTTGCTCAAACAACACTGTATATTGTAGCACTAGCTACTTTCCCCTCTGCACCCATTTGCTGTAAATTATTTTAATCTCAGGCATGAAAAAATAGTCATTCCACTTCCTCTCTGCTTTTTGCCTAACCACAGCTTTTACATCGCACTGATCGGTGTCTCATGGGACTTTCCCAACCTGTGTCTCTTTTCCTTCCTAATTGATGTCCTAATTGATATAATGAACAGCTCCCGCATGACAAACACTCACAGCAGGCAGACGCAACAGTGTTCTAATTGCAGATGTTAGCACCCCGAGTGTGTGTGAATAAGTCACAGTAGAGAACTAACTGAAAAACGAGCTCTTCTGCTATTTCCTATGTGAGAACATGTGCGGAAGCATGAATAAATCTTTTAAACTCTTGTCACACAGTGCATCATTTTTTTTAAAATAAAAAGATCTTATATAAAATGACTTAATAGGTTAAAATATTTGTTGCATACATCTGTTAAATATCTTAAATTAAGATAGCTTGCTGTCTTATGATGCTGGTAATGCCAATGTTAAAACTTTTACCTCAGAATTCAGATCCAAGCTAGTTGCCACTGTAAAACCTATTACTTCCCTACATGTTCTCAGCTTTCAAATCAGTAACGGGCTGGGACTCGCCAAGAGGATCGTCCTAAATGGCCATTACAGGGCAAATCCCAGTCACTGTACTCTACACCAGGCCTCACTAGCAGCCTTTGTCTTTATTTACATTTACATTTTTGGCATTTAGCAGACGCTTTTATCCAAAGCAACTTACAGTTGTGATAGTATACAGTCTAAGCAATTAAGGGTTAAGGGCCTTGCTCAAGGGCCCAACAGTGGCAAACTGGCAGTGATGGGTCTTGAACCAGCAACCTTCTAATTACTAGTCCAGTACCTTAACCACTAGGCTACACCTGCCCTGGTGTGCACTGCCATCACTACTGCAGAGAAAGATTAATCTCCTGACTGGACCCAGGACAGCACAAGCAGCAGTCTTATTTCTTTGTGCTCTGTGGTTGGTTTGATGTATTGTGTCACATATTGGGGAAGGTCTAACAGAGCCCCACACTAAGCTTAGACTCTAAAGCCCAGGGGCTCTTTCTTAAGGACTGTGCTTGCAATGGGATGACTTGCATGGAGTGATGTTAGCAACTCAGAGCTCAGGTCACTTATGGTGATTACTTTATCGTCAAGCGAAAGTAGTTTTTAATAGTAAAAGAAGTTAACAAGCTTAGACTTTTAAGATAAGTAAATATTATGATGTCACTTACAAATATTCCTTGTTGTGCACTGTGATGTCTTAGTGATGGTTTCGCATGTAGTTTGGCATTAGAACTGATCCTGGGAGAGGTGAGTGGGGCAGCTGGATATTCTGTGCTGGGATTCTAAACTCTCTGAGGTTGAATCTCAGCGCTGCAAGATTGTCCACTAGTCTGCTGGGTGGGGGAAAAAGTCCAGACTAAAAAAGGGGTGGGGTCTTTGAAGTTGTGTAAGGACCCTGGTTAGTGGCTCGGGGTGCCTGTATAAAAGTGGAGGAATGGTAAGATCAGTGTGTGACTCTCCATGCGCAAGACTGGCCTCATGTGTGAATCCACCGAAGTTTGGGCGAATAAGAAGGGGTCGTGGATTGCGCACGCTTCTCGAACACGAATGGGGTATCCAGCAGCTGAAGACTACTAGAAAGAGAGTTTTTGATTGTCAGTGTCTCTAAGCTCTGGGCACAGAATTGAGGTCTGTTTTAAAACCAAAGGGAAGGAGAGCTGTATAATATTACCCTTGGTTTTAAAATGAAATGTCCAATAAGCTCCTGGTCATGTGTCCACATACCTTTAGCCATGCCGTGTATGTACTGCATGGCAACTTCATATTTTATATTGTTTTCCTGTAGATTTATAATTCTATTTGAATTTATTGTATGCTTGGGTGAACACATCCATATCATTTATTTGATTATATGCAAAAGCAGCTTGTTTGGTTATATGTATCGCCTCCTTTTTTTAATGACCTTAGAAGTGTGAGATTAATGATGAATTAAGACTCGTGCATATTCTGTAGAAATTCGGTTTCACAAAACACAGTTGAATCCTGTTTTAAGTAAAATAATTTCATGATTAGGGAAATGCTTTTCACCAAATAATGGTGCTCTAATACTTTATTTGTTTGTTTTGAGGAACTGGCTTGTAGCCCACATCAAATACATCTGCAGTGGCCGACTTGTCTATAACCAAACAGCCTTTTCATTAGTTGTGTTCTATTGTCAGGTTGGAAGACCAAACAAAGAAGCTGCATAAAGACATGAAGAAAAGCACCGAGGCAGACATAGGTGTGTATCATAAAAGTGCGGATGTGTTTTGTTCATTTAGCAATTTGTCAAACAAACAAAAGACACAACTGCACCATTATTTTACTCTTTTCAGTGTAAATTTGCAGTTTTACATGAAGGCCGCTTTTAATCTTACAAAGGGTGTTTTAAGGTGTTTTTTTTTTTTTAAACCTTTAAAAACTCAATCAAATCAATGCCATTGGGTTATTTTTTCTTTGCGAAATGTGGGAAGGTCCAGGACTCTATACATACTCACAAACATTTTATTTATTGGTTAGAAATGTTTTCAGCTTCTTTTGTAATGTATTTTCTTTTATTATAATAAAAAAATAATAAATCAACTGAATGCTTGATAATACATATGAATACTTAACCTAGGTTTGTATTTGGCATCATAGTCCTGCCACTTGTTAACTTGCTTGTCTGCAACCCACAGTACATTGTATGCTTTACTTTGGTTCACTTGTTTAAATTGGCTTGAAGGGCTTAAATGTAAAACTCTTTAAAACTGTATTTGAACTGGATAGCTTCTCTTAAAAGTAAACTGAGGACTCGTTTAGTCCTAGTCTAGTACAATGGCAGTTTTTTTACCTGTTGTAACAAACCTCATGATTGGGAGAAATGGACTATTGATTCTCAAATCCCAGTTTCTCCATCTTAAATCAAACCTTTAAGTTTTGGCTGATACCGACACTGGTCCTTAACCTTTGTTGTGGCAAATTAACTCAAGATTAACTCAAGATTCAAGAATTGTTTGTCACACAAACACAGATATATACAGTATATGACATGCAGTGAAATGTAAAACCTGGTTTAAACTCATCAGACTGTGCAAGAATGAACAGTAGTTGAAAACAGAATTGCAGCTTGCACAATTTGCGTTGAGCCACCCCTTTGCAGGCACCTAAATCGGTCAGCATAGCAAAACATTTGAAAAAAGATTAGGAAGTTGAGATTAAGGATGTAAGGCCAGGATAAAAGGTCACATTATGTAGTAAGGAGCGTCTCAGTAATAAGTGTGCGCTGACTGTTGTGTCATTGTAATTAGTACAGTTCATCTGCTAAACATGCTGCCGTAAGTCAGCTTCACAAGTAGGTGCAGCTGTCAGACGTAATGAGCAGGAGTGTTAAATCCTCACCGAATACTCTCTGATTGCGCACCATTGCCTCTGTAGTGCCAACTCCAATTACATTTCATGCACATAGCTGCTGCGGCTGTTTTAACTCAGGCTGCTGATCAGATGCAAGTGTCGGTGTCAGCCCAAATCAGACTCAGGGGAGGCAGATAACATCCGGGAATGCCCACCCTCATCATTTCACTCACCACCCCAAATCAAACCCATTTTATTATGCTAATGGAGTCAGACTTCTGCACAAAAGTTTGATGTTTTTGAGGCCTGCGTGAGACTTGGTTTAATTGAACGAATTACATTTGCTCATCTCAGTCAGTGCCAGTGTGCTTATTTATTTGTTACTGGTCTAAATACATGCCTGCATTTCTGGTCTTTTCTGTGTTTCAGCCATGTCCAAAGCAGCAGTAAAGATTTCTGGTGACTTGTTGAGTAACCCTCTGTGTGAGCAGGACCAAGCCTTCCTGGAGTCTATGATGGCTTTTGATACAGCCATGAAAAGAATGGATGCATTTAACCAGGAAAAGGTGAGAGCTAAAATAAAAAGTCCTAAAGAAACTGCCATTCTCACATTTTACCATCAACATGATCTTTTATATTGCATCAAAATGACTTTTTTGCTTGTTTTATTGATACATTTAACACGGACAACTCAATTTTAATCTTATTTAACAAGAACAGATAAGACATTATACCGCAAATACCAGTACTTCCTTTATCCTTTTGCCCCCAAATAACAATAATAAAATGCAGCTATGAAAGCTATGGCCTGCTGCCCCATTTCATAGTGTAGTGACTTATAATAATTGATATTAATAATCTCTCAATCAAAGCCTTTATTGCTGTTTTATATCATTCGCAAGGTGCATTTTTGAATTAGTTTATTTGGGTGGCACGGTGGCTAAGAGGGTAGCACTGTCGCCTCACAGCAAGAAGGTCCTGGGTTTGATCCCCAGGTGTTGTGGCCTGGGTTATTTCTGTGTGGAGTTTGCATGTTCTCCCCGTGTCTGTGTGGGTTTCCTCCGGGAGCTCCGGTTTCCTCCCACAGTCCAAAGATGTGCAAGTGAGGTGAATTGGAGATACAAAATTGTCCATGACTGTGTTTGACATTAAAAACTTGAACTGATGAATCTTGTGTAACCAGTAATTACCTGTCCTGTCATTAATGTATCCAAAGTGAAAAACATTACATTAATATCCTAATAAATATAGAAATATGTAGATTTAAATAATCTCTCAATTGTTACTGTTTTATTGCACATTTGCATTTTGGAATCAGTTTATTTATGCATGCAGGCATGAAGGTGGCACAGCAGCCTAATTCTCTTTTTCACTGTTTGGGGACCCAGGTCTAAATCACAGCACTTTCACTGGCCTGAACGGGCTCTCTACAGACACGGTGTGATTGGAAGACCCCTGCAGCAGTAATGCAAACTGTCTGATTAAAGCTTCCTATCGGAATCTGATTCAATAGGGCTGGTGCAGGAGCAGGTGTGTGCTGGCCGGCAACTGTTTATGCACATATTAAGAGCAGTTCAAAAAATGATCCATTGATAACACACTCAATAATATTTAAATATGGTTCAGTACAGAAAAATTGCTATTCTACATTCCAACCTCCTCTAACCCTTGTTTACTTTGCTTGGGTTTTTGGCAGGGAAAGCAGTTTATAACAAAGTTGTTTCTCACTTTGGCTGAAATAAACTCAGTCCACCAGCAGATTGGGTATGAGTAAGGTTTTCTCACAACAGAACCCCCCAGCTATCCTCAGGCATTAAAACCGAAAAAAAAATCTGCACTATGCTTGTTTTTCTCCACTGTTTTTAATATACTGTAATGTTCCTGGATGTTTTCCATCATTTAGGTCCTAAACAAACCCTGAAGTGCTTCATGTATTACTAGTGTTGCATGCAACCTTGTAACCCCTTTGACCTCATCAGCACTAATCATTTGGTTTGAAACACACGGGGGGTAAAGCCAGCAGGTAGAGGAGCTTGGTTTATGCCTCATTACTAAAGCGTCTGACAAGTGCAGAGAAGCCTTGCAAAGGTTTTTTTTTTTTTGTCCATAACACTACCGCCAGTATGCCTGCCATTAGGTACAGTGTTGTTGGGTTTGATTTTTTTTTTTTTCCTTTAAATCTGGACGAATAACTAACCACTGACCACAAACCTCCTACAGATGACTTTTTGGTTTGTTAAAGAAGCAACAAACTTTACTCAAGCTTCAGTTTGCTAAGTTTGAGGATTTCTATCACCCTCTAAGCCCTACCCGTGTAAAGCTTATCTGACTTGTAGACAGTGACACCTGTGTTTCAGGGCAGACCTGTTTTTGCTGGGTCTGAGGTGACGTGATCATTCAGACCAAGTTTCTTCTGCTGAAATGTGACAGGTAATGTTGTCAGTGAGCAAATACAATGTAAGCAATTAATGGTTAAGGGTCTTGCTTAAGGGGCAGTGTTGGGGTTCAAACCAATGACCTTCTGATTTCTAGATTAGTACCTTAACCGCAGAGCTACTGCTGCACCTTAAATTGATACTCTGCATTGATAGCAGAACCCTTAATTGCCGTTTATTTTACATTTACTGAATTAGGCATGCACTTTCATCTGAAGCAACTTACATTGTGACCAAGTACAATTAAGTGTTTAGGTCCTTGCTCAAGGGATCAACAGTAGTAGTAATTGCACTTGAACCAGTGACCCTCCAGTTGCTAGCTCAGTACCTTACCTACCAGTACCGTAATCGGTACAGCACGTGTGACTAAACTTAGACTGAAACTTTGAAAAAAATTTAAGGCAAAAGTATTTGTTCTTGTAATTTAAACACTGAAGAAAAACAACTGTTGCCAAAAGCATTCTAATCCCCTGAGCACCACATACCTCTTATAACTGGATCTAAATCTCAACTGTCAATATAAAGAGAGCATTTATAACAGCAGTGCACATCACTTATTTCAGACAAAATTTCCATATCTAGGTTGCCCTTCCCTTGATGATATAAATGCTCAGATATCTGCATGCATATATCAACCTTTTGTGAGGCGTTCTATAAGCACTGCTAGATTTAATGTGTTTTGCTGTGAAGCAGATCTATCTCCGACAACAGATGTGATGCAAATGTGCTCTCTGCACTGACCTCTCTGTCAGTTCCGCTAAAACGAACACTTTCAGCAGCGCTCCTCTCTCCAGCTAAGCTTTACGGCCTGCTATTTCACTATATAGGCACTTGGCAGGCGAGCGGCGCGTTAGCCGTGGGCGACAAGAGATGTTAGCACAGCTGATTTTTCCAGCTCGCCGTTTCTTGCTGCGCCTGTGCGAATTACCACCTCGGGATGCCTGAATGGTTAATGAGACTTCCATGAATCAGACGCCAAACCTGCACCAAACCTTCATTTGCTTTTCAAAATGAGTTCCAGTAAAGCAGCTAACTAAATCTGGCTAGCGTTTACTAAGAACAATAAAACATCCCTTCCTGTTGTATGTTTTGTTTGTGTAAAAAAAATGAATGGCTTCTGGGCAGATAGAGGGTGAGAGAGGAGAGACATGCTATGGTAATGAAGGCAGCTTCAACTCGGCCCTGCGTTGTGTATTTAAAGTCGTTGTTTAAAGGGCTTTAAGGGCTGCAAAGCAGAGCGGTTTGTGGTTAATGACTAGCGGCCATGACGGCGGGGGGAAGGGGGGTTATTGATTTTATTTTTTCCCAGTGTTTGTGGGTTCTTTTTGGGCCTGCTGTGTGTGAGAGAGAATCAGGCTGATCTTTGCCCTCTGATTCACACTGATACTAGTGCTTCAACGATGCCCTCAGGCTTTGTTCTTACCTTGTGGAATACTCACTGCACCCCTCCACCAGCTTTCTACATCAAGTGCTTAAGCACTCCAACTCCACCATCGTCTCTGTTTCCTCTGTAATATGCATGTCCTGTATTTGGCGGCATTCATTCGAGTATCTTTTTCTTTGTTGTCCTTCGAGTGGGCTTTCATATGAATTTTACTTAACAGTGGCTTCTATTAAGACCTGATTTATGAAGTACTGCAGAGATGGTTGCCCATCCAACAGGTTTCCTCATCTCTACACAGGATTTTTAAAGATGTTTCAGAGATGTTTTGATTGTTGGGTGCTTTCTTAGTTTTTCTGACCAAGGATCTTCTTTTCCAGATGCCTAATTTGGACAGATGGGCAACTTTATGAGGGTTCAACCTTGTCATAATTAGATCAAATGTTTATAGGGGTTTATAGGAATATGGCAAGAAGTTATGTTTTTAGTTGTTATCCTTATACACCGATCAGCCGTAACATTAAAACCACCTCTTTGTTTCTACACCACTTACCAGTTATCATCTATTTCTCTACATACCCTTTTAGCCTGCTTTCACCCTGTTCTTCAATGGTCAGGACCACTACAGAGTAGGTATTATTTGGGTGGTGGATCATTCTCAGCACTGCAGTGACACTGACATGGTGGTGGTGTGTTAGTGTGTGTTGTGCTGGTATGAGTGGATCAGACACAGCAGCGCTGATGGAGTTTTTAAACACCTCACTGTCACTGCTGGACTGAGAATAGTCCACCAACCAAAAATATCCATCCAACAGCGCCCCGTGGGCAGCGTCCCGTGACCACTGATGAAGGTCTAGAAGATGACCGACTCAAACAGCAGCAATAGATGAGCGATTGTCTCTGACTTTACATCTACAAGGTGGAACAACTAGGTAGGAGTGTCTAATAGAGTGGACAGTGAGTGGACACGGTATCCAGCAGCGCTGCTGTGTCTGATCCACTCATACCAGCACAACACACACTAACACACCATCACCATGTCAGTGTCACTGCAGTGCTGAGAATGATCCACCACCCAAATAATACCTGCTCTGTGATGGTCCTGTGGGGGTCCTGACCATTGAAGAACAGCATGAAAGAGGGCTAAAAAAAGCATCCAGAGTAACAGATGGACTACAGTCAGTAATTGTAGAACTACAAAGTGCTTCTATATGGTAAGTGGAGCTGATAAAATGGACAGTGAGTGTAGAAACAAGGAGGTTTTAATGTTATGGCTGATCAGTGTAGGTACTATATTACCTGATACTGTTCATTATTTATTTTTTTGCAGTTTTTAACTTTCCTGCCAAACTAGTAATTTTCAATTCCTTATTGCAATACCTCTGTCGCTTGCACCACCCCCACGCTGGCTAAGGAGAGCTGCAGACCAAATGTCAACAGGAAATATCATTTAATCGTTAATCAGATTTAAAAGTGTGCTAAAAGTCCTTGATCATGACAAATCCACTTCAGTTTTAAGGCTGCATGCTAGAAAAAAGAACTGTAAATGTTGATCATAGGTTTTTGTCCTGTTGGGTTTGGGTTCTCAGACTGACTTTATTCTCAATAACGTGTGAGATATTTGTTAGCTACACAAGCGTACAGTCTTCTGACGGGCCTGTCAGCTTGCATATGGTGTCTTTTAGTGATAAACGTTTGCTCTTTACTCGTGTTATTTGCCGGTCTGCCAGAGCTATGGCACATCCTGACACATTAAATCTGCAACGTATATGATGTTTGAAAAAGGTTGCAATTTTGTCAGCCAGCTCGAGTTGAGCCTTTGGCTTAAACAAGACATTCACCCCACCCCCGCGCTTCAATCGAACAGCGATCACCCTGTTTTTCTTCCTTCCCTCCGTCCTATACCCTCAGCATCAACTGTGCTGCAAATTAACAAAGGGTAGATAAACTCTTATTGTTAAAAATGTTTCTTTGCGAAGAACTTTTATCTTGTCGGGGCATCCCACCCAGCCAGGAATTTGCTTTTATGTCTCATCCCCTGACGGTTCTGTTCTTTTGAATTCTGTGCTTAATGAATATTCACATCCTCATCTGTCTCTTCGGGGCTCCCAAGCACAATTAAGAGGTGACATCACCAACGTTGAACTCCCACATTTTGGAAGAAAACCTTCAGCAGGGAGGAAAGTGATGCTGATAATTGGCAGGCTATCCTGTATCCTGATACCAATTAGCTGCACTAAACAGGATTGGAGTCTTGTTTTCTTTGTAGTGACTGTTTAAGTTAATGATCAACATAATACAGTTTAGATGTTGGCAGCCGAACTCCCCCCCCCCCCCCCCCCCCCCCCCACAAGTTTAAATATGCTTTCTTTTTGTTTTTAGGTCAATCAGATTCAGAAGACTGTGATTGATCCTTTAAAAAAGTAAGTGTCAATTTCTTGTTTTATTACACTTTTTCCTTCAGGTCTGGCAAAAATGATAAATTTCCTAAATGTCCATGTCCAAAAGTATGTGTGCACATCCTTTTGGAGCAGCAATTCTTAAACTTTCAATAGCTGGTTACTTTGGTTGAATGGCTACAAACGTTTGGGACCTTTTTATTAATTTTACTAAGTGCATCACCCTGAAGTGCAAATTCCACAGAATATAGTCAGTAGCCTAAAAAATAGCCTGTGCTAAGAACTGATGTGATTTATATTTTAAAATGACTGGCCCTGCCATGACCCTGACCAGAATGAAGCTGTGGATGAAAATAAAATGGGAAAATTTTTATTTATATATGAATAAATGTACTATAGCAGCAAAGGGAAACCTGCTCTATATTAATGCTCATGAAATAATTGTTCAGGTTGTGGCTGTCCACTCACTTTTGGCCATGTAGTCAGCATATCTAAAATAAGTTTTTACCAAATGTTGTACTTGTGCAAAAGCAACCACAAAACCAAGGGTACAAATGCGTGCGTGTGCGTGTGTGCGTGTGTGTGTGTGTGTGTGTGGCTGCTTAGTTCGTCTCGTCTGTAAGTGATTGAGCGAATGAATGAGCGCTTCTGGAGGAAAGTTTATTTGGCTGTCCGGCCCTCCACTCCTCTTTCTCGCCCCCGTGAGTGCTATTCCATTTATCCCAGCTCTCGTGGGAGGGGCCGGAACAGGAAGCAGGCCTTAACGAGCAGACAGGAAGAGGAGTGGGAGCAGAGACACTCCCTACAAAACGCCTCTGCTTGTGTGTGTGCTTGGCTTAAGAAGGAATGTTTCAGTCATTTATAAAAACAGCTATTGTTTGAACTGTTTTTTGTTTGAATTGTTTGTTTGAAATTACAGATGAAGTTCTAAATCTTCTGAAGTCTTTTGAGCTAAACACTTTTGAGATATTCAAGCAGTCATGGATCTACATATATAAAAGCACTTATAGCCAGCTCCATAATTATTAGCACCCTTGGTAAATATGGGTAAAAAAAAAAAAAAGCTAAATCTTACTCTGAAAATGAGAGAAATCTAACATTTTCTTGAAGAATATTTATTCTTCAAAAATGAATAACATTTACTGAGGGTTTGATTGGCACAATGGTGAAAGTCTGTTATTAAGCCATTTTTGGTGACATGCAGTCTATGTAGTTTGTTGGTATGGGTGTTGCATCGGAATGTCGGCTAGAAATTTTTTTTCTGTTTTATTTTATGCATTGTTCTCCCATTTTCTCCCAATTTAGCGTAGTCAATTTGTCTTCCGCTGCTGGGGATCCCTGATTGCAGTCGAGGTGGGTATATTGCGGCTCATGCCTCCTCTGACCCGCACGCAGCCCTTAGCGGAACCCCTATTCACCCATGCATTCTGCACAGGTGCCTCTCTATCTGCCAATCAGGGTCCTTACACAGTGTTTGAAGACCCCACCCACATAGTCCGGTTGAATACCGAACTGATAAGTTCAGAATCTCTGCGCCGCTGTGCTAGTGGAATATCCCACTGTGCCACTTGGGCTCCGGATTGTAGCTAGAATTCTGCCATATTCTGCAAATGTCCAACCAGTATGACAGAAAGTCTTTAATGTCTGCTTAAAACATTAAAAAACTTATAAATTAAACCATGCTCCATTGGCATGTTGTTTATTAGAATATCTAAGGGTATCAATAATTGGGGCATAGTTAAAGAAAAATAAGGGTTGTCTAAGTTTTCTTAGAATAGATATCCTTTTCATCAAAAGTTGGATTTTTTTCTTTATTTTCAGTGTGAAATTGAATGAATAAACCAAATAGACATTGTAATACTGGTTTTGGTCAAGTTTTACCCAGGGTTCCAGTAATTATGGAAATCTGCTTGTGTGCTATTGATAAAATTGTGATTGAGGTTGTATGTGCATTTTTAACCACTGACTAGACTTTGGTGTGTGTGTGTGTGTGTGTGTGTGCACGCGCAGTGGCAGGATGGAATGGGTCTCATTTCCTTTTGCTAGTGGGTGTGTGGCGGACATGTGTGTAGGTTCTTAGCATGGCTCCAAGCCCAGACACACACACTCTTACTCATTGACAAACACCAGGTCCACAGGAGCAGAAGGGACAGGCCAGAATGAACGCAAACACACACAAACATAAATCTAACTAATTTTCTTCCTGCTCAATAAAAGCGAGTTTGCTTTTTTAAAACACTGCAGCCAGTATTGTCATTTTCTTAATTTTCCTCTGACCTAAACATAATCAATCAAAAGTTTACATATACTTGGAAGCTTTTGGCGCAGCTTTGGTTGAACCTTTGACCAATCTTTTATGCTCTGCTGGGAAACCTTTGGTCCTGGCATTCTTGTGTATGATGCGCACATGCTACCTAAACATTATTACAGACCAACACCCCTTTATGGCAAAGGTATTCTCTAATGGCAGTGACCTCTTTAAGCAGGGTAATGCATTCTGCCACACTGCAAAAAAAATTTCCGATTTGATTCGAGAAACATGACCGTGTTCAGAGTGTTGACTTGGCCTTGTTCTCAAGATCAGAGTCCGTTTGAGCATCTGTGGGATGTGCTGGGCAAACATATCCAACCTATGGAGGCCCCAGTTCTTAACCTACAGGACATAAAGGATCTGCTGTTAGCGTCTTGGGACCAGATACCACAGGACATAAATGCTTAATAAACTACATGCCCAAAAGTATGTGTACACTCTATTTATTTATGCCTTTTTTTTCCTTTTCCCTCCGATTTAGCGTAGTCAATTTGTCTTCCGCTGCTGTGGATCCCTGATTGCATGCGCAGTCCTAGCAGACCACTTTCTTTACCTCTATCCGCTAACCAGGGTCCTTGCACAGAGTTTGAAGACCCCACCCACATCGTCCGATCATTTCCCCACCCAGCAGACATGGTGGCCGATTTGTGTTGCTGCAGGCACTGCCAATTGTGCACACTAGATGGTGCCCAGCCGACTGGTAGCAGAGCCGAGATTCGAACCGGGGTGTTCAGAATCTCGGCGCTGGTGTGCTATCGGAATATCCCGCTGCGCCACCTGGGCGCCATGTGTACACTTCTTATTAGAGCAGGAATTCTTGAACTTAATAGCTAGTTACGTTGTAGTAACTTTTGGGATCTTTTCGAGATTTTAACTGAAGGGCATTACCTCAATGTGCAAATTCCACAAAATATTGGCTCAGTAAAACACTAAACAAGCCACTAACAGTAAGTCAGTAGCCCAAAGTTACATTTGCAGTGCTAAAACTCATCAGATTTATATTGTAAAATGAATAACTTTATAATAACAGTTAAAAGTCTTGTGGAGTCAATGTCTATATAAAATATTTTAGAAATAAATCAGATCTGCTCTCAAAAAGACCTACACACGTCACTGATAAAACTTATATATATAATTTATTAGTGAAACTACGGTTTACTTTTTACATTTTCTTAGATTTGACAAGTCTGTGCAAGAAAAGATCTGATTATGATCTCTGTAAGTATGAATGGGTATCTGATCAGATTACACATTTTCTAATCTGTTCGTCCTGCATGACCTAAAACTGAGACGGGATTTAACTTGGGCAATTGAGAATTAAGAGCCTTGCTTAGGGACCCAATCGTGGCTGCTTTAAAGAGCACATGTTAAACTGCTTGTTTCTGGGTCCACCTTAAATCTTTAGCTGACCGGCGCCGGTCTCGAACATGCACATCTCACACCAAGGCATCAGTAATTTACTAGCTTAATGTGAAATGTAATCAGTGCATCTTTCAGTAGTTCAGTAGTTTTGCACCAAAGCTATGGGCTAGAAAAGCAAACATCAGGAAATGTACATGGCTCATTGACTGCATTTGGGATAAATAGAAAAACTTGCAATTTGGTGTTTGCTGATCTATTTTTTGAGATGTTCCTCAGTAGATTTTTAGCAAACTAAATTGCTCAAGTGCAGCTTTTAACCAAAGTTGTGTTCGTGTAGCCGGCTCGACAACTTACCTTTCTGACCATCGGCTTTGTTTCACGCTGAGCCAGGATGCACTTAGCCAACCATATGCTTAGATATAATAAAGGACAAGATTCCATTAGTGTATGAGGAACTAGACGGGTGTTTGTTTGATTAATTATTTATTTTTGCTCTCCGTTCACGTATTCAAATGACATTCTTAATGCGAGCTGTAAGAAAAGGTGTCGAATCTCTAATGGATTTAGCCATCTGTTCAGCTATCAAATCTCTAAATGCAGCGATTCATTTGTGCACTAACAAACTTCCTGTGGATCTTCCGTCTTCTTTTAGTCTTCATGCTATAGACTGCAGCAGCATGCAGATCCTTCACAATGTGCATTACTGGTGCCGGCTTTGACCTTTCCGTGTTTCTTTTTGTTACATGAGATGGAACAGAAGCTCGTATTGATGGGCTTCATACAATAATGTGAGAGCACTCGCAGACGCATTTACGCGCTGCGTTTGTCTAAAATGGCTTTCATAGGGATTAGAAAGGATTTTAATTTTTTAATCTAAAGCCAATTCCATTTAACATAGAAGAACCAATAAATTGGTACACACACACACACACTATATTACCAAACCTTATAGATAAAGTATAAATACATTTTTCATGTTTTTGTGAAGCTATTTATATGTGGAGTGGCAGGGTGGAGTAGCTGGTAAAATGGGTAATCCAGTCTTGGGGGTTTGTGGGCTGATGTTTACAGAATGGGGCACTTAGAGCCTTTTTTTAGCTGTACAATCTTTCAGAAGAAGCTTGTGTTAGTCCTAACCCTTCTAAGTTGGCAGTGTTTTTGGTTTAATGAGAAGACTTACTTGTTGAATAGGAAATGGCCACTTGATGCACTCCTTGACCTGGGTTGGCCAATGGGTTGGCCTAAGCCCTGTAATGGATTATCACCCTGTCCAGAGTGATCTTGCTTTGCGCCCAGTGTTTTTGTGAAAGCAGGCCCTTGTTTTCATCAGATTTTGTCATTTCAGTTTTAGTTGTAGAATCATTAAAATCTAAAGATGATAGACCAGAGGATAGTTGTCTCCTACAGGTATGCGGAACATTTCCTTATAGCACCAAGTTCTATTTTGACTTGATTTTACATAGTACAATCAAGCCCTAACCAAAACTATAACCACTATATTTGTCTACCCAGGCCTAAAAAAGGCCCAAAACAAATGCCTTATTACTTTTCATAATTAAAATTAAGGACCAGCAGTCAAGTCAGGTGTAAATAGACCAGCTCATACAGTAACATCCCTCTTCTGTCGTTACTTTTTTTTTTTAATTTTTACCCCTTTTTCTCCCCTTCTAGCGCATCCAATTGTTCAATTAGCATCGTGCTTCCTCTCTGTCTATGCCGAACCCTGCCCTGACGGAGGTGATTGAAGCTAACCCGTATCCCCTCCGAAACACGAGCAGCAGCCAGATGCATCTTTGCCACCCACACATCGACGAGTTTGGCGCCACCTAGCGTTGCATGCGGAGAGACACACCCTAAGGGCACCCTCTCCCATCTCTGTGTAAGCGCCTCCAATCAGCCGGCAGAGAACGCAATCGCATTCTGACAGAGAGAGAACCACATCCGGTTCTTTGTCCCACCCCCCACATGAGCAACCAGCCAATGGTTGCTCATATAGCCACTCAGCTTCGAACCGGTAAAGCAAGGCTGGATTCGATACCACGCTTCTCAGAATCCAGCCCCGGTTGCAGCGCGTTTCCTTTTACCGCTGCGCCACCTGAGCGGCTTCTGTCGTTACTTTGACATGCAGCTTGAGTTAGCTATAGTAGTCAATTCATCCTGACTTAGGTTTGACTGACCAGACCGGGACTTTGTGTTTGTGTATCTCTGTAAACTGGCCACCACACCCTCAGCCAGTGTAAAATTATACAGCTGACCAGTCAGTTAGTGTCTGTCTGAGCATTTGTGTGTGTGTGAGTGTAATACTGGACCTTTAAGGATGTCCATTAAAATACTGAGGGAGCAACTTTATAATCCTAGTTATTTTAGAGTTGCTGTTTTCTGTTTTTCAGTAAAGAGAATTAAAAATGTTTCAGACTGCTCCCCTTTTAAGAGCAGCAGTCCCACACAGGACTTTTTTGCTCATTAAGATACAGTGTATCACAAAAGTGAGTACACCCCTCACATTTCTGCAGATATTTAAGTATATCTTTTCATGGGACAACACTGACAAAATGACACTTTGACACAATGAAAAGTAATCTGTGTGCAGCTTATATAACAGTGTAAATTTATTCTTCCCTCAAAATAACTTAATATACAGCCATTAATGTCTAAACCACCGGCAACAAAAGTGAGTACACCCCTTAGTGAAAGTTCCTGAAGTGTCAATATTTTGTGTGGCCACCATTATTTCCCAGAACTTCCTTAACTCTCCTGGGCATGGAGTTTACCAGAGCTTCACAGGTTGCCACTGGAATGCTTTTCCACTCCTCCATGACGACATCACGGAGCTGGCGGATATTCGAGACTTTGCGCTCCTCCACCTTCCGCTTGAGGATGCCCCAAAGATGTTCTATTGGGTTTAGGTCTGGAGACATGCTTGGCCAGTCCATCACCTTTACCCTCAGCCTCTTCAATAAAGCAGTGGTCGTCTTAGAGGTGTGTTTGGGGTCATTATCATGCTGGAACACTGCCCTGCGACCCAGTTTCCGGAGGGAGGGGATCATGCTCTGCTTCAGTATTTCACAGTACATATTGGAGTTCATGTGTCCCTCAATGAAATGTAACTCCCCAACACCTGCTGCACTCATGCAGCCCCAGACCATGGCATTCCCACCACCATGCTTGACTGTAGGCATGACACACTTATCTTTGTACTCCTCACCTGATTGCCGCCACACATGCTTGAGACCATCTGA
Source organism: Trichomycterus rosablanca (assembly GCF_030014385.1). Taxonomy (NCBI): domain Eukaryota; kingdom Metazoa; phylum Chordata; class Actinopteri; order Siluriformes; family Trichomycteridae; genus Trichomycterus; species Trichomycterus rosablanca. The sequence goes on from NC_085994.1 coordinate 36,089,502, forward strand.
ACCAAACAAATTAATCTTGGTCTCATCAGACCATAGGACATGGTTCCAGTAATCCATGTCCTTTGTTGACATGTCTTCAGCAAACTGTTTGCAGGCTTTCTTGTGTAGAGACTTCAGAAGAGGCTTCCTTCTGGGGTGACAGCCATGCAGACCAATTTGATGTAGTGTGCGGCGTATGGTCTGAGCACTGACAGGCTGACCCCCCACCTTTTCAATCTCTGCAGCAATGCTGACAGCACTCCTGCGCCTATCTTTCAAAGACAGCAGTTGGATGTGATGCTGAGCACGTGCACTCAGCTTCTTTGAACGACCAACGCGAGGTCTGTTCTGAGTGGACCCTGCTCTTTTAAAACGCTGGATGATCTTGGCCACTGTGCTGCAGCTCAGTTTTAGGGTGTTGGCAATCTTCTTGTAGCCTTGGCCATCTTCATGTAGCGCAACAATTCGTCTTTTAAGATCCTCAGAGAGTTCTTTGCCATGAGGTGCCATGTTGGAACTTTCAGTGACCAGTATGAGAGAGTGTGAGAGCTGTACTACTAAATTGAACACACCTGCTCCCTATGCACACCTGAGACCTAGTAACACTAACAAATCACATGACATTTTGGAGGGAAAATGACAAGCAGTGCTCAATTTGGACATTTAGGGGTGTAGTCTCTTAGGGGTGTACTCACTTTTGTTGCCGGTGGTTTAGACATTAATGGCTGTATATTGAGTTATTTTGAGGGAAGAATAAATTTACACTGTTATATAAGCTGCCCACAGACTACTTTTCATTGTGTCAAAGTGTCATTTTGTCAGTGTTGTCCCATGAAAAGATATACTTAAATATCTGCAGAAATGTGAGGGGTGTACTCACTTTTGTGATACACTGTATGTATGATCATTGTACAGTATGGGTGATTTTAGAAATTGGAAGTAAATGGCAACCCTGGTTCTGGTTCAGTTTTTGACTTCTTGCATTTCTTAGACTGCCTTTGTGCTGATCCACCCACATCATAGTTTAAGCTGCCTTTTTGAGTCTTGGGAGTTGAGTTCTCCTTATTCGATACAGACAAAATGCTTTCCTTGGAACTTTCTCTCACTTCGTCATTTTAATTTTTATACCAAACATAACCATATTAGCACATTTGGCTTCCCAAACAAACTGTACCTGTATTGTAAACCTGTATTGTGCTTAATTAAAGTCATACAAGTTGGACAAGCAACAGCTCCACACCATGGGGTTACAGTGTAACAAAATATACTGGTCCTGTTTATAATTTCCTTTTTGGTCAAAAAACTGCTGTAAAATAATAATAAAATAAGTAATTTATCAGTCATACACTTTGGCCACCAGGTTTGTTAACAAATTCTTCCCTGAATTAAAAAAAATTCAAACATTCAGGGAAAGATAAATTATTTAAATTTAGAGCTTAGATTTTACTGACAAATGCCAATTAAAACTTTATAAACTTAACTGTCCATATACTTAAATTATAAGTACATTTTAGCTCAGTACGTTTTATGTTCCTTCTGTACTAAATGTGAGTTTTAATTTGACAGCATTGTTAAACTTGGTGATTTGATTTTTTTTTTTGCGTTTTCCCCCAATTTTCCTCCCAATCTAGTCGTATCCAATTACCAGATTGCATTACACTTCCTACTGATGTTGTTCTCCACCCTGGTTGAGGAGAGCCATGACTAGCACACGCCCCCTCTGACATGTGTTCAGTAGCCGACTGCATCTTTTCACCTGCCGGCGAGTTCATATGTGGATCAGCAGTTGTGTATGGACAGCCACACCCTGATCAATGCATTATCCCTCGTCTCTGTGCAGGCGCCAGCAATCAGCCAGCAGAGGTCGTAATTGCATCTCCTCTTAAACAACAGCCGATCCTTGCATCTGTGTTAAAAAGTACCGTAAGGCCATCCTGTGTTAAAAGTTGTGACAACTCTGGTATGGAGATTCATTGTGGTGACCCCTAACATGGAATCAGGCGAAAAGAAAAAATCTGTATTATTAAAATTAGCTATCCCAATGGATGTCTACAATTTAAATAGTAAAAACTGCTGCCCCCCCCCCCCCCCCCCCCGAGTATTTTATATTGTTTAAATCGTTTCTTTGTTTTTCATGATTAAAAATTTTTACAGAATAGTACAACATACTGTATCTGTATGATCTAGTGTTTTCGCACTACTTATATTTCACATGTTCATACACTCTTTCACAATCTTCTACTTTTAGGCAGTTGATAAACTTGCGACCTGCCTCATCACTGGTGTTTTTCCTTTGTTTGTTCTAATTATCCGTTGCCAACCTTCGATGCTTGTGTCACAAACTGGCAGTGAGTGATGGAGAGGGCGAGAGCACCCCTATCGGACGATCAGTCTGTACAAAGTGGGCCAAGGTGATGAAGTGTGTGTGGGTTGAATGTGACGTGGCCCTGCCGATAGTGTGCCGCTCCCTGCTCCAGTTCCTGTGGGAAACAATCCGGGGCCTGTTCTAACAAAGCCCAGCATAGTGAAACCTGGTCTTATACGCTATCTCTTTCGTGCACTCTCTTTCTCTCGCGTGTGCAGGCAGTCTCTCTCTCTCTCTCTTCTTCTCCTTCTCTCTCTGTCTCTCACGCTCACATATTGTATCCACCCTGCCTCTAGGTGAGCACTTTTGCTTTTCCCGATGTCATAAAGATGTGCTGTTTACATAACAGTCCCTCCTTTTGATTTGTGGTTGAAACCACTAAAACGTTTAAGCCTCAAGTCATCCCAAAAACTTTATGTTCTTTTGCAATTACTAACATGACTGTTAGCCAGACTGAGCCCTGAATGACCTAATTATCTCTGCTCCATCATTATAAATGACATGTCATGTGTCTTTCTTGCATCAGCACCTCTAAACAGACTTCAGTAGCATCACTAGCACCAGCAATTAAGCTAAGATAATACTGGAATGATAATTACATTCTGTATTTCTGTTTAATAAGTAGTTTAGTTTATTTTTATTGTTGGAATTTCCTGGTAATGCTTTTAGTGTAGGATGGCCCCCTCTCAAGGGGCACAGGAAAACTGTGGGAGGTGATTATAGTATCTTATTGGATTTTCTTAGTGAATATGAGTATAGGTTTTAAACTATATTAAAATAAAATGTACACAATCATGAATTCCTCCAAATATCACTTTATGCTGGTCAGGGGTGCACTGGGTCTGGTTGGTTTCTCCACAATCACTGCACAATTCAGTAACACATTCAGTGCACACGTTTAAAAGTGTTTTTATTTCCCTTTAAAACCAGAAAAAAAAATAAAAAACAGGTTTCATCCATTTCACAGATCAGTACAGTCCTCTCTGTTTAGCCAAAACAAAAACTAGCTTAAACATTTGAACGACTATAATTCGATTGATACTATATTTAAATAAAAAAACTAATGAAAATCAACCTTTAATGGACTAGTTTTAGTTTATCTGCACGAGAACTTACATCCTTTTGAGTCTTACATCGTTTATTTCAGACCCGTGATATCCATATTTCTGTCTTTTCTATTCCCTTTTCTCAGCATCATCCCATGCTGTCTCTTACTAGCGTGAAAATAAAAACACTATATTTTCTGAAGGTGTTGTTTTGTGTTTTTGGCCTAAAAGACTCTCACGTGTTTGTGTTCCCTCCCCGATGGTTCTTGGCAGTGCTAAGCAGGAGCACAGTCAGGCCTCGAACCAAACCACCCGCTCCTGTTGCTAAGTTACAGCCTAGGGTTTTTTTTCCTCCTATTTTTAGTATTCTGAATGCTGTATTTTCACTCAAAGATTACATTTTCATATAGAGGCGAAGCAATTAATACTATTGCTGTTTACTGTTTGGTGATTTTGCTGAAGTTTAAAGAACTGTGTCCTATGGTGAAAGCACTGTTAAATACTGAGCTGTTAAAAAATCAGTGTGTAATAGTGTGAGTTATGACATTAGGCTTGGTCTGTTGATTGTAAATATACCACTATATATATTTGGTCACATGTTTAAGACTAGATAGAAATCACTAGTGTTATTTGTTTAATTTATTTTAATAGGATTTTAACATCATGTTTTACACACTTTGCTTACATTCATGACAGAACAGGTAGTTACTGGTTACACAAGTTTCATCAGTTCAAGTTTAATGTCAAACACAGTCATGGACAATTTTGTCTCTCCATTTCTCCTCACCTCTTTGAACTGTGGGAGGAAACCGGAGCCTGGAGGAAACCCACGCAGACATGGGGAGAACATGCAAACTCCACACAGAAAGAACCCCGTCTGCTTCACCGTGCCACTCGAAATCACTAGTGGAGTTAAATATGGCCTTTTTTGGTAAATGTGATGTAAATTCTGTTCTCACACGTCATTTCTTTGTATCTGGTCTCAAGCCCGGATAAAAACAAGGAGGGAAGAGCATCCGGTGTAAAAACTGTGCCAACTTAGGTATGCGGACCAGAAAGATCCACTGTGGCAACCACTAAATACAGGAGCGGCCGAAGGATTGGGGGGGCGGGTTAGTCTGATGTAAGGGTGGCCACTTATTCCTGCCTTTTAGCCAGTGTTTCCCGGTGAAACTGTAACCACCACGACCCTGACCAGGATCAAGCGGATGATAAAAATGAAATGAAATAAAAAAAGCAATCTTTCTTTGCATACAGCATTGCTTCCATGTGCAGTTTAATATAATCTTTATGGTGTGTGTTGATCAGGTACAGCAGTGTGTTCCCCAGTCTGAACATGACGGTGAAGCGGAGGGAGCAGACCCTGCAGGACTATAAAAGACTGCAAGCTAAAGTCGAGAAATACGAGGAGAAGGAGAAGACCGGACCCAACATGGTTAAGCTCCATCAGGTACAGCCAACCAGTGCGCATCCTACCTCCACATAGTGTGCAGCCAAAACAATTGAAGTGTGCTAAATAGTAGCAATTTAAGATACAGCCTTCTAAATGATGTTGTGACTTAAAGCTTTGTCGTCAGTAGGCATAGAACGGCTTATGCAATTCAAACTAAGTTTTCTTCCCCCCACCACTACACCCACCCTTAAGCCAAAATCACCCGTCAGTCAGATTCTCCAGATTTTAATCTTGTCAGAGTAAAAGTCTGGTCCTGTGAGACTAACTCTGATCAGACTAACTGCACCACCGGCATTTTTGAAAGCGCAGTACAACAAGTAAACGAAACCAAGATGCTGACTGGAGCCTTTACAGAAATAGAGTGCATGGATGAATTTGAGCACCCACGCAACAAAATCAGCCCTCAACTCTAATGCTGCACTTTTGAGAAGCTCCATCACACACTGCCAGATAATTAGGAGTGTGTGTGTGTGTGTGTGTGTGTGTGTGTTAGCGAAGCATGCTTTCCAAGTAGGGTGCTCTGAGGTTACTGTGTGAATGTGCATACACTTGAAGGCGTGTCATCACATACACGTATGAAAGGCCCGATTGCCGAAAGCACTGGAAATGCATACATTGGTACATGAGCTTACCACCTACACATACTGAGAGACTGGGCTTTATCAGGGCCACGTAGAGTAGTGCTAAATAAATGCTGATTAAGCAACCTGTCTGTTACTACAGCTACAAACACAGCCTATAACTTTTTCTCATGCACCCTGAAGATCTGACAGTCGGCACAGTGTGAGATTTCTCCTCGGGTGGGTCAGTATTAATTACGCTTGCCCACTACAGCTGGGATCCAGGGCTTGAATTTCCAGCAGTGCTATCGGCTGGTTGAGAGCCTACATACAGACATGATTGGCAATGTCTAAGGATTTGGGGTGGGCAAGGCCCCATGATAGGATGATCAAGTGTGTTACTGCTTTGTGCCCAATGATTCTAGGTGGAAACTGGACCCACCGCAACCCAGACCAGGATAAAGTGGTGGTAAAACATAAAATTGTCATATCCAGTTTCTTATTGCAATTATCTCAGAAAGACAAGCAACTGCCCCCTCTGATATGCATCTCGTCCTAAAATGTACGGCATCAGTGCCCAAATGCTGCATGGCAAAAATGTCTGTTGCCAGCTGCCAGATGTTTACTGGTATCAGTCATCTTATTAGGTTCAGTGATTACTTTGCATGGTTATATAACGGCCAAATTGTAGGACATTTTTTGGGACCAGGTGAACCCTATGGTGCAAAGTCTCTGTCTTGATTATCCCATATTCAGAAAAAGATCTCCCAATGCATAATTCTAAATTGATTTAAGTGGTCTGATGAACACCAGGACGATGTCCAGCTCCTATCGTGACCTCCACAGTTTAAATATTCTGGTACACTGGAAAGTTCTGAAGTGCAGAATCCGCTGTCTTAACCCCCTAAATACAGGAGCCCCTGAAAGAGAAAACAAATTAACTTATTGTTCCAGGTTTCCATTTTTGTACATCTGCTGTGTTTTTCTTACCGTCTCACCATTTCTCTTCTTTCACGGCTGCGTGATTGCATCACTCTCCCATTCCCACTGCCTCCACTTCCTCCTCTGTATCATGTTATTCACTTCCGTACTGTTACTGTAGTGATGAACCACTCACTGCCCTGCTTTTTTTGGTCAGCTAAAGTAAGTGTGTGTGGTGTCCCTTTTAGGCGAGGGAAGAGTTGAGGCCGGTCAAGGACGATTTTGAAGCCAAGAATAAGCAGCTGTTGGAAGAGATGCCCAAATTCTACAACAGTCGCATCGACTACTTCCAGCCCAGCTTCGAGGCCCTCATCCGAGCACAGGTGAGCCACGTACACACGTCTTATTTAACATGTTTTAAGCGCTTTATCTTGGTCAGGGTCACGGTGGTACCAGATCCAAAGAAATAAACATTGGGCGCAGGGCCGATAATGGCCACCATAGCACCGCTGAGATCCGGATTGCAATCATGGTGTTGCAATTGGAAGAATATGGTGGACTGGGAGGCATGGTGGCACGGTGGCTCGGTGGGTAGCACTGTCGCTTCACAACAAAAAGGTCCTGGGTTCGATTCCCAAGTGGAATGGTCTGGATCCTTTCGGTCTGGAGTTTGCATGTTCTCCCCGTGTCCTTGTGGGTTTCCTCCGGGAGCTCCGGTTTCCTCCCACAGTCCAAAGACGTGCAAGTGAGGTGAATTGGAGATACAAAATTGTCCATGACTGTGTTAAGACTTGAACTGATGAATCTTGTGTAACCAGTAACTACCTGTCCTTTCATGAGTAACCAAAATTACGTTAAAATCCCAATGAATAAATAAATAAACTATGGTGGATTGACTGCTGTCCCACCCGAGCATCCTTTTACTTCAAATATTCAGTCAGTACTCTTGCTAAAGCCGTGGTATCCTAAACATTTTAGTAGAGCGTTTCCATATGTATGCACAATTTCTTAATGCTTAAAGCTTTTTAGTGCTGTTATCAGTTGTAGAGTCTCATAAAAAAGTGTTTGCCCCTCCCCCCCATTTAAATTGTTTAAGGTCTTGAAACAATCAAAGTAAATGGAAAAATACGTGGTAACAAGGGTGTAAGAGATAGCACACTATGCCCCAGTCCCAAGAAATCCCATGACTGCCTACATACATGTTCCTTACAGACCTCATCTGTATATCATTCTGTCTGTTATGTAAATATCCCCACAATTTCAGCTCAGACTCAGTGACTTCAGGAAGTTTCAGAATTGTGTGTGTGTGTGTCTGCATGTGTGTTTTCAGCTAACACCCACGGAGTGATTTACTTTAGCTCCATCCTGCTGCTCCACACACTGCTGATGAGCTTAAAGTGAATAGACACCACATTGTTTACACAATTGTAACCTTGTGATTGTTAGTCAGTGTGTGTTTGGGTTGGCTGTAGACATAATGTTCTTTAAAAGTAGATTGTCTTTAGCCTGAATTAGATACAGTCGCAGTAGGAACAGGTGATTTACTCCACATCGAAGGTTAAATTTTACTGTTTAAAAATTATTAAATTTAAAACTTAAATTCACTAGTTATGGTTTTTTGTTTCTTTGTTTGTTTTCTATTTTCACCCGTGCAGCATAGTGGCACTCAGCTTAAGGGGCTTCCAGGTTCCGTCTGAAGTATTTCTTTTGTTAGTATAAAATTTCTCTGGATCCATATGCCCTTCCATTTAAAAAAAACAAAACAAAAAAAAACAAAAAAAAAAGATTCAGTTATTGTTCTTCATGCATGTTCAGTCAGTTTTATTTTGAGACTGGACTGCAAGTCTCTTCCTGCAACAGCTTTAGAACGCAGTGGCACGGCTGCTTTTTAATTTACCCGGGTACCGTCACTTTACTCCGCTCCTCTGCTGTGCTCCCTTCACTGGTACTTTAACTTTTTTCCAAAACGACTCAACAGTGCCCACTTAGCAGTGGTGGGGATTGAACCATCAACTTTCTTTTTACTAGCCCAGTACCTTAACCACTGAGCTACCGCTGCCGTATTAAATTGCTACCCACTATATGACAAATGTACGGTTTGTGCCATTAACATTTAATACAATTTAGTATATGACACATCATACTGAATGTATCCTGTCTGTTGCTGTTAACCCTGAGTTAAGTCCAAGCATACACAAAGAGATCAACATGATTAAGTGCTACTTTCTTCAGTATTAGGGTGGATTTTATGATGTGGTTCCTATTACGTCTTTCGTCCATGTAATTTAATTAGGTGATTAGTGATGAGCCTTGCATGAATCCCCCAGTGCATTCACTGCTGTTGCCAAAGCCTCCTTCCTATCGGAGCAGAGAGAGTGTAGGAGGAAGAGAGGAGAAGCCTTTTGGTCCTGTAGTGTCTTTCGGTCCTGCCCCCTTCACTTTTTTAGGTCTAAAATGTGCTAGTGATCTGTAGTAGTTTCTTATATTAATTACACTATATTTTGTTTGCACTGTGTATATTGTATTGTTTGCCCTTGTGTTCTGTGTTGCACCCTTGTCCTGAAGGAACGTTGTTTTATTTCTACATGTATAGACAATAAACTTAATTTATAAATAAATAAGCCTCAATTTCTCCCAAATCAGAGCTATCTGCACAATAAATACCTAGTATGTAAAAATGTAGGAGATACACGTTGTTCTTATTTACAGAATATTCAGCTGATTTGGCTGATTTGATTTCCCTTCATAAGTGTGATATAACAGCTAAATTAAATACTTAAGTACTATTTAAATAAATATTAGGTAGAAATTAGTTTTTACTGCTCTAACAACTGCCATTGGACTAATTTTCGAAACAAGTTTCAAGAAAATAAAATTGCCTTTTTTGGCCAGAGCAGAGAAATTCTTTGGTGCTAATAGCTAGACTGAACAGTTGCTGTAAATGCAGAATATGTTAAAAAATGCCAGAGTTGTTCATTAAGATCAGAGCTGCCAGCAAAATAGCAGCTTACTGATGGATTTTGCAGAGAATGAAGCCTCTACAGCTGACCTGTTCCCATTCAGCTTCAGTATCAGTAGCAATGAGTAGCTTTTCTCTCTCTCTTTCTCTCTCTCTCTCTCTCTCTCTCTCTCTCTCTCTCTCTCTCTCTCTCTCACACACACACACACACACACACACACACACACACACACACACACACACACACACACACACACAGCGTGGTGCTTAAGCTCAGAGAGGTATGAATAGTACATTGGTAGAAAGAAAAGAATGGCTGTGTTAAAAAGACAGTGTGTAGGTGGGCTGCTGAGATTTGCTATCACACATGCCGTATTTAGACTCTGCGCTCCACTGAGATGTTCAGCAGCTATCGGGTCTCATTTTTCAATCATCAATTGGAGATTCTTATGGTCAGAGATGATCCTCTGTGTGTGGATGTGTGTGTTCCTGTAGTCCTCGATGGACACATCATACAAACTCTGACTCAGATCCGCTGAAGCTCAGAGTCCCCTCATCCTGCTGATTCATACACACAAAGTTCAAATGTAGCATCTACTTCATAGAAAAATCTTCTAGAGCTCACACTCTTCCGGAACAAATACACACACGTTAATATTTTTAGCATTTAGCTGCCTGTTTTAGGTAGCGTACTGACCTATCTGTCATCACATCACACCACATTTGCATGGCTGTAAATAGTCCACGCTGATAATGTTTAGTCTCCTTACTGACAAAACAGCTTTTATGATTTTAATGTTTAACAGTTCCATCATTCATGATTTATATAATATAAACATATGATCACTAGGGGTGGGTCTCACATCAGCAGCCTGACCTCTCACACAAGCTGCACTCTCAGGTCAAATCAAGCGTTGGCTGATGGAAATAAATATGTATAAGGTTTTAACCGACAGCATTAATTGAATACCGACTTCTTTGCCATTTATTGGTTAACTGTTTAATCATTCACGTCCCTACTCTGATCAGATCTGAAGTTAAATTGAAGAACAGCCTTTCATTTGAGATCTGTAATAATTGCATTTATAAAAATGAGCTGATAATTAATTGGCGTACAAAGAATTGTAAATACTGTGTAATTATAACACTTTAATTCCTTTTCTCTAGAGCAATCAAATTTTAATATTCAGTTCAGTTCAATTCAAGTGGCCAAATGTTTTAACCAAATGACATTTCCAGACGTAAGGATTTGAAAGGAATACAGGTCACTTCATGTAAGGTTTATTTAATACAGTTATTATTTTCTTAATTTATTTACTTATATATTAATATTTAAAGTAAATTAGTCCCAGTGTTGACTGAATTTTACAACATTTAACTGGTCCCCATGAACACTGAGGTTCCAGCTAAACTCGAGGTGGTTGTGCCACTGTTTAAATGATTCCTGATTGCAGGAAGTGAATCCTCCGCATAATAGCTACCAGTGACCATGCCAGTTTAAATTCTTGACGGCTGACTATTTTAACCTGTCATTGTTTTATTTACACAGCATAATTAGCACAATCTATTACCATACACTGGCAATTTTGGTTGAACCTTTTAAGCAATGCGTCTAGGCGTAGACTTACACAGCGGATGTCCGCGTAGGACTGCGCCAGTTTCCCCACACCCAGTGGCTCCATCCTTCTTCGTCCTTGTCTCGGAGCGTATGATACCAGCTATGTATGAGCCCCTGTGTCTCCGTGCTTCTCCCACGTGCTGCCTGTAAACGGATCGTCAGGCAGTGCTTGATGTGGCCAAGCTCCCAGTAAGATGCATAAACAGGACAGGGTAGTATCCGTTTCCCATGTGCCCTGGGCAGGAACTGGTCTCTAGATCACAGAATGGCACTGACTCGGATTGATCTTTTAATTAGAGTTTAGGATAATAAGCAGCGTCCGAGCATTTATGTTCTACACAGGATAAAAGACCGAAAATGTTTATGGAGTGGGTAGACAATGTTCGGTGCTGTGGTCCTTCTGTCTGGTTAAAATGTTTAGGTAATTAAGGTGTAGGTTGAGGAAGTTGTTGTCAGTGGTTGTAGAAATTTAACATATATAGGTGTTTGTTCCTCCTGACCTTTTCCCCAGAGTTCTTAGGATGCAGTTTGACTAAGAACTTCTCAAGAGAGACCAAAAAGAATTATTTAAAATGCCCGCTATTCTAAAGTATTCAACCCTCTTTGTTTAGTACTTATTAAAGCCACACACAACAGCTATTACAGCCAGTAGTCTTTGGGTCTTAATAAGTTCCACACAATTTTTTGAAGCAACAACTGCCCATTCATTTTCAATACTTGGGAGCTGTATTGTACAGTAATTCTGAAGTCTTTCAACAGACATTTGATGTTGAAGGACTTCCTTAATTTTAAATCACACCAATGTTTTGGTCATTTTCTGACATCATAAGTATCTTTGTATTGTGCATCACTTATTCTTCAATCAATCCTGACAAGATTCTCACTCCCTGATGCCTAAAAGCGTCCCTGGTTTATTCTACACATTGTTAGAATTCAAACGGAAAAGTCCTACTTTAGTTTTGTTAGATCAAGACTTTTTGCCACTGCTTTTCTCTGTTGCAACCCTGTCATAGAACCGCTGCAGCTTAACAAAGCTTTTTATTTTTTAATCAAGATGCCTATTCACATCGTTGATTTTTTAAAAATAGATTGGCACTTTAGCAAAATGCTTTTAGATGTGTGTGATGTAAGGTCTTATGCATCCTTCTTACACTGTATTAGTCTTTTAATCTATTTAATCTACATTTTGTAATCCTTCTTGTTCTCCTGTTGGAGATAAGATCACACCAGTGCACATCAGTTTTTTTTGTTTTTTTTTTTCATTTTACTGTTTTTGTTCTTTCTCAGGTGGTGTACTTTACAGAAATGCACAAGATCTTCAGTGAACTGACCGATCAGATTGATCAGGGTGGTCTGACGGATGAAGAGAGGGAGCAACAGAATGAAGCCAAGTTAAATGAACTCCGTGCCCTGTCCATCGTAGCAGATGACTAGTGATTCTCAGGCTCTGTTTGCCATTCTTCTTTGTCGGAGCATTTTTAAACTTGACAGAGAATCAGTCACATAAAAGTAGATATTTTAATTTATTTATCATGTGGCGTCTAAGTTGGCTTAAGAATTTGGTCAGAATTTTGGTCATTCTGTTGACTTTTGTCAAATTAAATTTTATTATGGTATTCCAGACAAATTTACAAGGATAAAAGCCTTCATCTAGAATAGATTTGTGTTTATATGCACCGACTCTTCTTTTTAAGGGGACAAGTGGACCCAAATTATTTAGCAAAATACCCCTTCGCACTGGCATCTGCTCTGTATTCACATCAGACCGTTAGAACATGCCTTGCCTTATGCCATGTGGATGGGGGCATTTTCATCCAGGAAGAGGATAAAAATTATACATTATATTGACTAGGTGATCATTCAACATGTGAACTCAAACTCTGACAGCATAATGCCCTTAACCAGTCATAGCCTGTTATGGTTATGTGTTTATGTAGGGTGTTTCTTTAATTTGTACATCTGTACATTAGGCTTGAAAGATTTTCAGCATTAAATGAGCCAAACCAAGCCACCTAAAAATGAAGAAAAGCATTGGTAAATAGAGCATCACTGCAACTGTGCTTAAACTTTATGAGACTTGTAAACTGTATAAATTATCTAATAGATCCATCCCGGTCTGATTTGCAAAATCATGTGTGACTGATGCGTAGTCATGTACTCACCTGAAGTATTTATTTATTTTTCTTTGTTTTTACAAGTATTGTAGCTCAATGAAGTTTTTCTGGTTATTGTACATTAGTCATATTGGTAGTACCGTAGCGCCATCTACTGACAGAAACAAGCCCCAGAACCTGTGCTAGTCTAAACTGCAAGTTTATTGTCTAGAAAAGAAATAACGGTTAACTACTTCAGCCATAACACATGGGACCAAATTATCAACCTGGCACCTCTTAAGTTAATTTACTTTCTTATGTAACTGTAAACAGTTCTCACTAGGCCCATCACAATGCTAAAACTGGGAACTGCTGTACTAAATAATTGTGGTTTTCTGTATAGCAAAAGTTAGTTTGGAATTTGACATGCATACACACTATTTAGTCTTTTTGTGGTCTTTAATAATTTTACTAAATGTTCTTTTGCATCTTGTATATTTTATGAAACTGCTCATTTGCTAGGTAGTGAAGCATCTGTTTTGACAATCATGCAAACATTGTTAAATACTACGTCCAGCAACAGCCAGAGAATGTAAGTGTGCAGTTTGTACAAGGTGTTTTTCACACAGCAAACATTCTTATTAGGATGAGAGCAGCTCCACGTTTAATAAGCCACCAAGCCCCCCACACCCCTCACTCAGGGGTGTGAGGTCCATGCCCCAATGGTTAAAAACCAGTGCCTTCAGTCAGTACTAAATGTGAAATAGTCTTGTTTGTGACATTAATTTGTTGTTTTGGGGTTTTTTGTGTTAAATACTTTTATCATTTCTTTTGTGTCGATAATTCTGTAAATTCTGATTTTTTTATCATAAAAGTTGAACAGTTGGTTTGTTTTGATCTTTAAACAACAGCCGGAACCAAATTCCTTGTGTGTGTAACATACTTGGCGAATAAATCTGTTTCTGATTCTGAATCGTGAGTGGAATCAAATTATTTTAAACCACACTTTTGCCTGTAATTATAATGCATATAAACTGTACCCTCAGTGTGTGATGTGCTTAATATTCTTCTGCAGATATGCTCAAAACACACTCCCTCTCCCTAATATTTCATGTATGCTTAAAATGCCCCATCACTGTGTTTTTAGTGTTGATGGAACGTGTTCATTGCCTAAACGAAGACAAAACAGCACGAAGAATCACGAACGCGTACGAAGACGCACAAACTTGCACGGAGGCGCCCAGAAGCTCTGGAAAACACGCAGCAGAAAGGACGCAGCTGTAGCCGACCATTTGAAGGGCTGTGTTTCATTCCACACCTGAAATAGTAGCTGCCTGAACTCGCTTTATCTGGCTGCACACGAAATAGAAGACTAATTAAGCGAGTTTTGAGTATTTTAGCCAAATATTTCATGTTGAGTTATTGGATGCGCTTCTGTAAAAAGTCCTCAATCTGTACACATTTGATTTTGATTATTTAGTTGACAGTTTGTTGACTCACACATGTACACTGCATCACTGATCATGTACTGTATTCACACATGTACACTGCATCACTGATCATGTACTGTATTCACACATGTACACTGCATCACTGATCATGTACTGTATTCACACATGTACACTGCATCACTGATCATGTACTGTATTCACACATTTATACTGCATCACTGATCATGTACTGTATTCACACATGTACACTGCATCACTGATCATGTACTGTATTCACACATTTATACTGCATCACTGATCATGTACTGTATTCACACATTTACACTGCATCACTGATCATGTACTGTATTCACACATTTATACTGCATCACTGATCATGTACTGTATTCACACATTTATAATTTATCACTGATCATGTACTGTATTCACACATTTATACTGCATCACTGATCATGTACTGTATTCACACATTTACACTGCATCACTGATCATGTACTGTATTCACACATTTATACTGCATCACTGATCATGTACTGTATTCACACATTTATACTGCATCACTGATCATGTACTGTATTCACACATGTACACTGCATCACTGATCATGTACTGTAATCATGTACTGTATTCACACATGTACACTGCATCACTGATCATGTACTGTATTCACACATGTACACTGCATCACTGATCATGTACTGTATTCACACATTTATACTGCATCACTGATCATGTACTGTATTCACACATTTATACTGCCGCACTTCAGATGCTCTTGGCCGGATCTGAAGCCAGAATGTTGGTGTCCTTTTGTGAGCTTCTATCTGCCTTTGTGTAAGTTTGTGCGCCTTTGTGTAAGTTTGTGCGTCTTCATGTGCGTCTTGTGTGAAAGTGAAAATCATATAAACTATTTATTTAAAAATGTATTTACCAATTATGAAACTGTTAATTAATATAAACTTCTTAAAAAAATATCGTTTAATAAGTGTGATCATACATCCTCTTTTTCTCGGACTCTTTTTTGGGACCTAAAATACGTCGAGCAGGGATTTCTAAATCACCAATAATGTCTGGAATTCGGCTGTTCTAGTCTACAATCGTTATTTGTGTGTGTGTGTGTTTGCATTGATTTTACCTTTGTTATTGTTATAAGTTTTTCCCTGATCTTGACGCACACGTTAACACAGAGTCTCTGATCAACACCGTGCTGGTTCTGCATTCTGTCAAAATTCCTCAGCAGCACTAGAGGACTCACCCCACTGTGGGGGTTTCTACTGATGGGAGCAAGTACAAACAATTATTTATTTTATATAAAAAATAAATAAATAAAAATAAATAAAATACAAAAATTAAGGTTAAAAACGTGCCAAATAAGTCAGCTGATACAGTTGCTCAACACATTAAAGAAACTAAAGAAATAAAAGATTTTAATTTATAGGTGACAACTATAATATAATATAATATAATAAATATAATATAATTTTATTTGTTGTTGTAAAAAATAAACCTCACAGGTAAAAACTCGGTGTAACAACAAATACTCAAAAAAAACTACAACTAAATATACTAACTGCCTGGTTTAAGTTTTTAAACCCACCTATATTTAGTTCTAACAAACACACTTGTTTTCGGTTTTTATGTAACCCACCTCTATTCGCAACCCACCTGTTTTCATAACCTACCTCTTTTCATAACCCACCTGTTTTCATAACCCACCTCTATTCGTAACTCACCTGTATTCATAACCTTTGTGGTATTTGTGGTGCCAATTCACCAGAGCTTTTATATAAAAGAGATTTCCACGTACTTTTGATTGAGTAATTTATTAGTCATTAGTACCAACTGATACACAAAGCTTTAATATTAGAATCAGATTAACAATGGGATTGGGACGTGCCAAATAAGGATTAAAATATCTCACAGAATTAAAGATTTCAGCTGAAATTCTTAAAAAATGAACCAAAGGGACACATTATCACATTAGAAAATGTTTAAATACGTACGATTAATATATAACAGTCACATTTAGCTATTTTCAATATCACACCCAACTCTATTCATAACCCACCTTTAATCTTATTCTGGTTAAAGCCAGACAATTTTTAAAGATTTCAGCTGAAATTCTTTAAACCAAAGGGACACATTATCACATTAAAAAATGTTTAAATATCGTCACCTTCCTAAAATAATGGCCTAAGTCATTTTTGGACCAAAATGATATTTTTGCCTAAATCACCTCCTCACCATGCTGTCCACCTCATCGTTGTCCTAACCCTAAAATCGCCTATGTCCTTAGTTTAACAGATCATGTGATTCTACCCCTGTAATAAAATGGCCTATGTCAAGAGTGTGACTTGGGCAATTTTATTTTGCCTAAGTCAAAAGACAATATGACTTAGGCAATTTTAGATGCTTTTTTAAAATGGCAGCTGCTCTAAACAGAACAAAACTCTACCCAGCCCATGAAGTTATTTCCATTGTGTTCAGTTTTTTGTGTTTCCTGAAAAACCTGAAAAAATGACTTAGGCCATTATTTTAGGAAGGTGACGATATATAAGATTAATAAAGAACAGTCACATTTTGCTATTTTGTTTTGTAACCCACCTGTTTTCATAACCCACCTGTTTTCGTAGCCCACCTGTATTCATAACCAACCTCTATTCATAACCTGGTTAAGGGCAGAGCTTTTTTTTTTTAGGATTTCAGCTGAAATTCTTTACAAAACATAAAAACATCACATAAAAATGTGTAAGATTAATATAGAACATTTAAATACCTCACAGAATAAAAGATGAAATTCTTTTGGGGGAAGAGATGGGATTATCATATTATCATAACCCACCTCTATTCATAACCCACCTGTTTTCATAACCCACCTCTATTTGTAACACACCTGTTTTCATAACCCACCTCTATTTGTAACACGTGTGTTTTCATAACCCACCTCTATTCATAACCCACCTCTATTTGTAACACGCCTATTTTCATAACCCACCTCTATTCATAATCCACCTGTTTTCATAACCCACCTCTATTTGTAACACACTTGTTTTCATAACCCACCTCTATTCAAATTACTAAAAATGTCTGGGATTCAGCTTTTGTAGTCTGCACACACTATTCTTTGTGTGTTTTTGTACTGATTTCAACTTTCTCTTTATATTCAATCTTCTCGCACTTCTCTCAAAAAAATGCCCAAATGCAAATTAAAATTAACAGACAAATTATAGAATAAATTTCTGTGTTTTCGTCTCGGTCAGGATCCTTTGGAAGCAGAATGCATGTCCTGCAAAGTGTCCAATAAAAGTGCCAGTTCAGCAAAATACAAACTGTAGCTAAAGGAGAGAGAGTTCGTCAGCTAAACTATTTTGTGAGATCGGTGAGTTTTTGCATTTCTACACCAGTAAACATCACAACCGCTGGCAAAACTGTTCTGTTTGACATTTTGTACAATTATCTGCACATGCTAAAAAGCCAAAAAATGGGTGACAGAAAATTATTTTTTTTATTCCAATGCTTGATAAATGACAACAATGCTAAATACAGTACATTTTTACCCTGGTTAAAACGAGTTAGCTATTTCATCTGCCATATTAGGCATCAATATGTACAGTTCAAAAATGTCCACATATACAGTTCAGTTCATACATTTGTTTATAATCCAAATGACATAAATTACACATCAGGTTGAGTAGTTTGTTAGTAATTTACCAATCAATAGAATTATGAAACTACTAAAACCACACCTAACTCATCGATCTATAAAATCAATCCAAACTGTGCTTACTGCTTTTTACTAATTGAAAATGATAATCATAATCAACAAGAAATTTTAACATTTGAACAACAAATAAAAGTTTGTCCCTTCTAAATTAACCTACAGTGCAAATTACAGTGGCTAATGGAAAGCCTAGCACTAATGTTGGATGAGAAAGTCAGGCTCTATATGGACCTCCGTTGTGCACATCTGGTTAAGGCCAGACCTTTTTTATTATTATTTTAAGGCCTTTATTATTTCCTCAAATCACTTGGGGAAAAGGGGGTTGGCAAGGAAAACTGGATTGATGATATCACTGTGTCTGTAACATGCAGGAAGAAAATGGTTCCTGACCACCAAAAATCAATGTAATGTAATCACTAACTCATAAATGATATGCCTACAGAATAAACTTGAGTTCTTACCCTGATTGATGGACACAGTGATGTCATTGGTCCAGTTTTCTCCATCTTTTTCAGCTTAGAGAAAAACCATTTTTAAGCTCTGACATTACACAGCCTTAAAAAAAATTATTAAAAAGCTAGTCAAGACTGTTGGACTTGAATGGCATCATGAGTGTTCATTTTGCTCTACAAAAGACGGTCGGCTGTAAAAGGATGCTGAGACCCACCCAGAGTGTTTAAAGTAGTGTGATTCCAGTTCAGCAGGACATTTATTGTGAACCACTGTCAGAAAAGCTTCTAGACCTGTGTTGAGTCTCTACATGGATGCTTTGCTGTATAACTGTGTGATCTGTTCACTGAAGACTCTGCGCAGATCAACTCGTCTGCTCTTCAGGGTGGGGGTGAGAAGTCCGTTACTTATGCTGAACATCTCAGGGTGCAGATACACGTCCTTCACCTGAAAGAGAAAAAAGGATACAAAGTTAGTGTATGAATATTTTTAGTTATAAAACTGCACGTCATGACATAAATGTCCCATTCAAGCATGTGTTAACTTTGACTTTAACTCCAAATACATTACATGGACAAAAGTAATGGGACACACTTTCTAGTTTTTGAATTCATGTGTTCCAGCCACACTTATTGCTAACAGGTGTATTAAATCTATTATATAAAGAAAATTATATGCTTCCAACTTTGCAGCAACAGTTTAAGGAAGGCCCTTTCCTGTTCCAGCATGACTGTGCCCCTGTGGACAGGACAAAGCTTGGTTTAAAATAAATCTAGTGGCCTGTACAGAGTCCTGACCCCACAGCAGTGGAACATCAGATGCTCTTTTGACTGAAAGGGGACAAATTTCCTCTAATATACCTCAAAGTCTTGTGAGAAGTCGTCTCACAAGAGTGGCTGCTGTTGTAGCTAAAACAATTACATAGGTGTCACTATTTTAATATAATTTGTTTGTGAAAGCTCATAGTCAGGTGACCAAATACTTTTAGCCTGTCTTTAAAGAGTCTATGACTGACTATGGTTTAAAAAATGAAATAAAATACATAAACACCATAATAAAAAAAGGCTGAGGCTTCTGTTAGTAGATTCAGTAGTTTTTTTATGCATGTCTGTGTGCTTTACCTGCTCAAAAGACTTTAGTCCTGCTTTCTTTCCCACTGCCGTCATGTCCTCCAGCACAGCCTTCTTTACATCCTGCAAGAAATAAACACCACACTGTTACTCAAACCTCAAGCTGTAATTTCTGCACATCATTTGGATATATTAAAACTGAATGTACTTTCACTGATACACCAATCTGGCTGGTACAACACAAAGCTGACAAAACTTACAGGATTCTGACAGAGTTCTTCATACGATCCCACAATTCCTCTTTCTTTAACCCAGTCAACGAAGATCTCAGGATCTGGGACTACAATACCTATTAAATAAGACTAAAGCACAAATACACAGTGTTAGAGAATCCACAACATCCATTCATCAAAACACACTGTAATCACACTCACCTGGAGACTGTCTCCATGTACAAACACCTGAAGTACAGGCACACAACGGGTGTAGACGTTTTCGATCTTCTCCGGAGCGATGTACTCTCCCTGAGACAGCTTAAAGATGTGCTTCTTTCTGTCAATGATACGCAGAGTCCCATTCTAGAAGAAAAAAAACCATCAAATTAATGCAAAATAGTGCAAATTAATACTAAATATAAAAAATAGTGGACTACAAGAACTGCCTGGATCCTCACAAATCATAGGTGTACAAAGATTAAAAAGCAAAAATGATGAGTTATTGAATGATGAGTATTAATCGATAATATCTTATGAAATACAAACAGCCCGGCACCCAGGTGGTGCAGCGTGATATTCCGCTAGCACATGAAATACAAACAGCTTTTTTAAAAGTTGAGTGAGTCTTTTGGACCTTGTTGTAGTTCACGCAATAAGATTTTTTGTTTTTGGACTAAGGGTCCATCACATACCGGGAGCCACTGTCCTACATCCCCGGTGTGCAGCCAACAATCACTGTCCAAAGCCTCAGCCGTCTTTTCCTCATCCCTCAGGTAACCCTGAAATACACTTGGTCCCCTGATACAGATCTAACACACACACACACACACAAGGACCAAGATATGATAAACTATTTGCAAGAGTGTCACGATCATGTTCATTACTTCATCGCCAGTCTCTCGTCAATACAGTCTATAGCAGTGGTCCCCAACCACCCGGCCATGGACTGGTACTGGACAGAAAAGAATAAATAATAAGAGATCGCTACAAGAGCAATTACATTTCCAATACTCTTCAGGTGTTATTGTCCCCAATCACCACTAGGTGGAAGCAGTGTTTCGTTGCAGCAAAAAAGCTCAGGATTCACACCGATTTTTCATTCTGTAGTTATTCTATTTTAAATCCCTCCGCCGGTCTGTGAAATTATATCTTATATGAAATCTGTCCGTGGTGCAAAAAAGATTGGGGACCGCTGGTCTACAATGTATTTGTCTGTGTTCACCTCTCCCTGTCCATTCTTGCCATAGTAGTTCATGTCAGGAATGTCTTTTAGCTTCACCATAGAGCAAGGAAGAGGAGCTCCAACATGACCTGAGGAACAGTGAAAATGAATGAAATTTAAAGTGTTTATCTTCTACCACTAACTCAGTCATCATTTGGTGCCAAGCAGTGCTAACACAATATTCACACTTGAGTAAAGTACCTCTCCTAAGGTTCCTTACATTCTCCTGTTTTGCACTGGAACTAAATGGCTAATGTAGCTGACAAGTAATAAACCTTTAAGGCTACCAATTTTTATAGTTTGTTGCACTGTTAAAGCTGAGAAGTGTTTTACCTGCGCTCCAGTCACCGGGCATCGAAAAGGTGCAGCCGGCTGTGCACTCAGTCTGACCGTAGCCCTCAAATATCTACACACACAAACATTTATGAAAAAGCTTTATAAAAAAGGGGGTTTTAGCCACAGCTGATCAAACCATCAAGTCATCTTGCAGGAACACACATTTACACAGTAGGTTAATAATGTAAATGCATTGAGCACATTTACATTGTAAATCCCAAACATAAACTGTCATTGTACCATACTGGTCATAGTGCGTGTAGTGTGTGTTTAGAATACACTTTAGTTGTCCACCCTACATCTGATGAAAAACGTCCTCATTCTCAACAGGTGTGTGTGATTAATCAGAGCTGGCATCTCTCCATCCTGCACTCGATACTCAGCTTCCCTGTGCACTTGGTGATGGAACACCTCTGCCAGTTGCACAAAACCCTAGCTGGCTATGCAAGAGACAAACTTTTATAGAGAGCCTCGTCACCTATAGAGGATCAAGTCGTCTTTCTAGATTTCTTTGCTGCCGCTAGACAGTAGGAGATCCTTGTGGTTACAAGAAGGTGATTTCCTACCTGACCTTCACTCCCTATCGAGCACCCTGCGCTCATGCAAGTGCTTAGTCTTGAAAAGATATGTCTGAAATATTCACATGAATACAGGATAATGACTAATGATATCTGCGTAGTCTACACAGGAATTTAAAGCACTAAATACACACCTTTAATTATTATTATGTTACTATTTCATTTTAGTTTTACCATCTGCTTTATCCTGCCCAGGGTCACAGATTCCCAGGCTGACGGTACCTCTTATATTCAAACCCAGATCTAAGCTTTCTCTCATCTTTTTTGTGCATGCAGCAAATATTCACATACATGCCACTGCTTTATAAGGAATGGTGTAACATTAGATGCATTTATTTTTTATATGAGAAGCGCTCTGACCAGGCAGCCGAGGGCGGCTCTGAGGAAGGACAGCACTGTGGGGGAGATTGGAGCTGATGCAGTCAGGATGAAGCGCAGGTTTCCACCTAAACTGGCCTATAACAAGACAACAAAAAAGAAGGGGCATAAGTTAAAGGTGAAGGCTTCAAGTCTGATATATCAAAGAACGTAGCATACTGTATTAGATAATACATAAATACAATGTTCACAAAATAGTTTTATACACCATATGGCCAAAATATGTCTGCAGTTTTTAAACAAATAAAGCAAGAAATAATCTCCTCTGTCCTTCTACATCTACAATCAACATTCCACTGGAGTTAATGCACATCAAACTTGAAATTAAATGATGTTTTTGGGCCTTGCTTTGTGCACAGTCATCTTGGAACAAAAACAATCTGCCCCAAAACACTGACACAAAGATAAAAGCACAAAGAAAACCTGTGCTAAAAAACAAGGTTATTATATAATATGCATATCACCACTTGATATTCAGGCAACCAATTCATCAGATTTAATCGGTACATTAGACAATTAAACACTTTCTCGCTCTGTAGAGTAGAAATCTCACTCATCTTAAAACTTTCTATCATTGTTACCAGTCATTACATCAGCAAAATTACAGAATAGTAACGAAAATGTTGCTAAAAATCGTTGGAAAGGGTTATAAAGGCATTTTTAGGGCTCTAGGACTCCACCAAACCCCACTGGGCACCACCAAACAGGTATCTCGAAACCAGTGGAAATCTACCCAGGAGTGGCTGATCAGAATAAAGCAGTTACAGAAGTTGAATAAATTCCACTAGTTGTAAACATTCTGATAATAAGGTTCATCAGAGGCTTGTAAGGCCCCAGTAAAGGTACCTGTATCTTGTTAAAGATGAGTCTGTCCCAGATGCTGTTGTTTCGGACGATCCCACTGCTCAGCTCGGCCTGTTTCCTTTTCACAGCGTAGTGCAGCACAGCTCTTTTAAACACAGACGTCACTGAACCCTGGATCTGTATATATCACATGAACAGCAGGCAGGTTAGCTACAATTAGTTTGTTTGATTATTACATGGACCCCATATATAATGAAATTCCTCTGATTATAATAGTATCATTATGTGCTCAGACTTACCTTATCATAAATGCGATTAAGGAGGCGAGGTACCACAGGGAAGAAGGTGGGTTTTAGGGTTTTAATATCATCCATAAGCAAAGAGATGTCACCCTGATAAAAGCCCACTCGAGCACCATGGCAGAACATCGACACCTGAAATTAGACAGGAGAACAAAATATTGGCTCAGTAACGCTTGTGAAATCTTGTAATTTTTTTTTATAGATAAGTATTAAAAAGTAATAATGAGTAATGAAATGTATGATTTGCTTAAATATCCTAGTAGCTTTGGGTGCATCATTGTTACAACAATAAGCTTGTTGGGCAAAGCCATGGACATTAGTTTGTCCAACCCCCTTCTTTAATTCCAGTATCAGCCCGTTTTTTATAAAGCTTTTCAAAAGATTTTGGAGTGTGTCTGTGAGAATTTGAGCTTATTCTGTCAAAAGAATTTGTGAGGTTAGGCAATTTGTGAGGTTAGGCAATGGCTCACAGTTGACGCTCCACTGTATCCCATACATATTCAACAGAGTTGAGGTCAGTGTCTTTATGAACCAAGGCAGTCTTAAGATTTCTGCAATGGCTCATTTACTGTAATTAATAGATTAAAACATTTTTCTTTGCCAAAAATAGATAAATGTCATTTAATTTCTTCAAATGTAAATCTATTGTTAGTGATTGATTGGTTATATTTGCTGATGTATAGATTAAATCACAGGATTTAGAATTAAACCTGTTTAAACATTTTATAATGTGGATACACAGACTGTATTTACCTGAATCATGCGTTCAAACATGTGAGCGAGGGGTAGGTATGAGATCGACACATCCTCCTGGCGAATCTCAAAAAAGCCCTGCAAATAAAAAGGCATTAATGTAAAATAATTCAACAAAAACGTTAGCACTGATCATCCAGCACATAGAAGTAGAAGCAACTTTAAATGGGCATTTATAAATCAATAATGGTGGCTGTTTTTTCTTTTTAACCTGTTTCTAAGTTTCTAATTCACAAGGTCATAAAATACACCCTTTTTGCCACAGAGGTTTATAGCAGAAATTGTGTCTCCAGGTGATAAACATGAACCAATGAAAAGAAACTGAATGACAGTAAAACTAAATGAAAATAAAGAAGCAGCAGACCATCCTTGTGAAGTAATGGCAAAATAATAAACCCTAATAAAAGAGCAGGTATTAAAGAAAGAAGCATCAGGGAGACCTCTAGAATCTTGATGACAGATGAGGTGTTGGAGGTGATGTTGCCATGAGTGATCATGGCCCCTTTTGGCTTTCCTAAATAAACAGAAAGAAAAAGAATCATCAGAACAAGGATAATTTATTCATCACTGCAGCAGTCCTTAAATGTAACACATAAATAAAAGTGTTTATTGTAGCTTAAGTTTGTAACACCTCATCTCTGGATATAGACTGAATATTAAAACATGTATAACTATCAAACACTAATAAAAACACATTCTTGCACACACCAAATCAAATGGTCCATTATGGTGATAGGAAAATGCAAAAGCCCCCCCTCTCAAATGTGTAGGTACTTAAAAGAACATAAATTAGTACTCTGTAAATATATCCAAGCGTTGTAATATTTTAGCACTAAACATGCAAGTCAGCTGGTCTGATTGGTACTAAGCAAAGCAATTACTCAATTTTTAAAACGAATGCATTGGAAAACTGTTTTGTATGGCAACAACGTTGACATAAATTCTGATGAATAAGCGTGGGTAACTTTACAGTACCTGTAGTTCCACTGGTGAAACAGACCACAGCCAGGTCTTCAGGCTTGGGTGGCTATGATGTGGGGGGAAAGAATTTGTTTCATTATCAGGAACAAATTTGACATCCTATTCAGTACAGTTGTATGTGATTTGGACCAAGGAGGTTCATCATGACTCATTTTACAAATTCTATCATATAATTCTGTACTGAAACTCTTTAAAGACCACACACACAAGTGTTCAGATCACAGGACCAAGTCCAGTCCCTGACCTGGATTAGAAAAGACACCTACCACAGGAGCCTGGAGATTCTCCCGACCCAAATCCTACAAATAATTACAAAGCATTTTATATATTTGTGTGCAAATACTATTAAAACATTTATTATAGCTTAAACGCTTAAAAAAATTACTGATTTCTGATTCTGTCAGACCATGAGTTGTGTGAGCTGCAGGATTTCCACACCACAGTTCCTCCCTCTCTCCACCAGGGCGGCGCTCACAAAGTTAAACAGCACCAGGCAGGACAGAGTAGGAGTCACTCCTTTCTCTTTATTCATCAGTAACGACTGTGCTTTCTCCTCCTTATCACAGACCACCAGAGAAATCTCCGCTGCACAAAGAGAGGGGAAAGCAACAACATGTTAATGACATTCCAGTCTTGGCTTGATGTACATATATAATCTGGACTTGGGCCATGTAGTGATTGGTGTATACACAGTCTATATAACAAATAACAATGTAATATTTATTTATATAAACTTGCACTTACCCAGGTTGAGGATGTGCACCATGGCTTCCTGGCCCAACGTGTCGTACAGAGGTACTAACGCCATGGAGTAAGTGTAGCAGGCTAGTTCTGTAATGATCCACTGTAACCAGCAGGGGGAGACAAACATCAGCACTGATGTTTACATCATGAACCTTCTTTATTAATTAAAGAGTAACTCCTACACTTTTAAAACTAATCTTTAAATATGCACCTGTAGGGTACGCAATATGACAAAAAGTATGTGGACATCACTCCTAATTATAATGTTCAGATTGCTAACAAGTGCAGAATATTATAATTATATTAAAATAAAACGGGAAGAAAGTGACTCTCTGCGGTTAGAACACTGGCCTGCACAGAACCCTGACCTCAACACCTTTCTGATGAATTAGAAAGAGTCAGGCCTCCTGGCCCAACATTAATGCATAACCTCTCAAACCTGTATTTGACATGCACAAATTCTAAGACATTAAAAACCCATGGGCAGTGTTCTTATATAGAATGGAGGCTGTATATGACCACTATAGCTCCAGTAGCTGTAAGACTTCAGGAGGACATTGGAATTCCCCCCTTACAACCTAGCTACAGCATTTTCTTTTAATAATTTTTTTGTTTTTTCTCTACCTATTTTAGTCATTCTCAATTTAGTCATTTAGTCAAGCATGCTGCAGACACCATCCCCATGTTGAATTCAGGTACAAGGTTAAAGTGAACAGAAAGATATTGGTCTGTCGATGTGTATGTGTATGTGTGTGTGCATGTGTGTGTTACCTCTGGCCTGTTCTGTGCAAAGATGCCCACAAATTGTTTAGGATTAGGCTGGCATCCCTTGGCGAGCAGACCAGAGCCCAGTACCTGCGCCCTCTCTGCCACCTACAGAAATGAAAACATTTTGTCCAATATAAGATTTCAAACTGTTTTTTATGTACGAATGTGCTTCATGTCAATCAGAAGTAAAAAAAAAAGCTGTATACATATCTGTTAACATGTCATGTTATCACCATATATCTGTAACTTAGCCTTAACGTTATAGCCCAATCAAGGAAAGGCCATATTCAGCTCCATATTTAGCCTTAGCTGTGATTTGTGATATTGGGACACTTTCTGGGACTGTATTGTTTACACTGCAGTCTTTATTCTCACCTCAGTATAAGAGATCCACTGATATGGTTCTCCTGGTTTCCTAAAGCCGAGGCATGGTCCATCACCTGTAAGACACCAGCATTTTAAAAGCGCAGGCTTTGTCACTGGTCAAAAATCACATACATCGTCTGTAACAGTGACAGGGTCCCTAGTGTTGCTTTATTAGAGCAACTCCATTGTATACACAGTGTTCCCAAAGCAGACATCAAGATGAGAAATCTGAACCCTGAATGGCGCTATTTAGCTGCTGCCAAAAAAGAAATCTGATACTGGTACACCAGGGCTGAGGAAAACTTTGGCTTCTGTGCTAAACGAGTTCACACAATGACATTTTGGCATCAGTTAGATAAAACACCACTGAAACGTTTTGCAGTTTGTTTTGGCAAGTTGGATGGAGGTCAATGTTTGTTTTTCAAACCGACCAAGACATTCGACTGTTCAAATATTTAACTCGTTCATAAATATGGTCATGACAAAAAGGAAGTACTTTTCTTATTAATTTTTATGTTTTCATTTATCAGAGTTAAAATAACAATTATGTAGCCCTTAACCATTTCTATTAAAAAAACCTCAGGTGAAACAGCACCCCTATTTAATTTACCAGTCTTGCCAGGAATGGGTATCCCAGCAAATTCAGAACAACATCAGCCCAGTTATTGCACTTTTTTATGTCACTTGAAGTTAGGACTTATTATATAAAAACATACAATTAAAGGACAGTATATTATCTTTTGCCAAGTCTCTATGGTACTTAAATGAAACCAGAGGTGGTATCAACCTTACCTGCTATTCTAAGTCCTCGCTGAAACATGTCGTACACTGTCTTTGTATCTTCAAAGTAAAAGTCTAGTAGTTTATCATCTTTCAGCAAAGCCGATCGTCTGCAACTGGGATCCCCCTAAAGAAAATCAATTGGAAATCAAAATCTATACACAACAACTATACAGATATTATTTTAAACCACTCAGACCCACTGAGACATTGACTATACAAGACATCTGATGGCTGCGTGGGTTTACTCCGGGAGCTCCGGTTTCCTCCCACAGTCCAAAGACATGCAAGTGAGGTGAATTGGAGATACTAAAATTGTCCATGACTGTGTTTAATATAACCTTGTGAACTGATGAACCTTGTGTAATGAGTAAACTACCGTTTCCTGTCATGAATGTAACCAAAAGTGTAAAACATGACGTTAAAATCCTAATAAACAAACAAACAAACATCTGATGGAGTCTTGTGGTATCCGGTACCAGGATATTACCAGCAGGTCTTTCATCGTCTGTATGTTGCAAAAATGATCATCTGCAACCTGGTGCCACAGGTAAACAATGCACACATGCCCGACCATTCGGAGAAATATAATTATTCAGACCTGTTGACCTTCTTTCATGGCTCTAATGTCCAGTTCCAATGCATGTGTGCCCATTATGGGTCTGTTTGACAATGGATAGGAGTTAGCATGGGCACTCTGACTGTTCTGTTGGTCTGTACCAAATACCACAGCATTGAAATTCTCTGGTATCCATGAGCCTCTGCCACACAACAAGCTGTCGGCACCTCATGTCCCTCCACAGACCACTGTCAGTGGGTATCACTGTAGATGCCTGTGAGCAACTCTTTATGTTTCGAAGATACTTCAACCCATCATAAGGATTTGGCCTTTATCAAATCTATTTAGTCTTTATGCCCAATTCCTGCATTCAACACATTTACTACGATTAACGACCATCAGTCCAACATTTAATACCCCTCCGACTGTCACATGTACATTTATGGGGTGGAATTTGGGGTGGAGTTCGTTTTGAGCCAAAGTCTCTTCCCAAAGATATACACGTGAAAATCCTGAATATTAAATTTTTTAAATGAAATACATAGCACTGCTTGGTAATAGACTCAATAAAACATTACCTGTACGGGTACAGACTGGGCCGTAAGATCACAAGGAAATTGAATGGAGCGAGGTCGGGTTACCAGCCAGTATGCTGTGAGTGATGCTACTGCTCCAAGCCCCATCAGAGATGGAGGAGAAAGCGCAAGAGAAGGAAGCAACCTCTTCAAGTCCGCCAACTCAGTCATCCCAACATCACGCCCACAGAGCTGAAGCGAACGTAACCACTCCTGTAACTGCATAGCTGAAACACAGAAAAAACCTTTCAATATGGTTTCTAAAATATGAATCCAACACATGTATTTCACTGTTTTTTAGATTTTTCTCCAAGGTTTGTCGCCAAGCTTTACAAATCCATAGCAGGTTGAAGTAGTGGCTACGTAGAAACATAACTGTCAAGTCCTTTAAACCTTTAATGAATTTAGTAACAGTCACTGCAACATGCCGGACATAAGAAAACCCGAACTGGTTCTGACCCATATATCTTTCCTTACTTTACCATTCATTTTGACCCTTTATATTTTGGTTTTTATATTGTTTCCTGTTCTTTTTAACTTTCTTTGTGATTTTTATTTACCCAGTTTTAAATTATCAAGCAATCAAGCAAACCTGGCCAACATTTACAGAAACAATTCCCAGAGAATTGCTGGATAATCTACACCAACCGACTAAATGCTGATTAATTCTTTTATATGATTTCATACACCTTAGTAATAGAAGTGGCAAACACATAACCTCAGTTAATAAAAGAGGTGTCCACATACTTTTGGCAATTTACACTAAGTATTTACACAAAAAAATATAAAACATCAAAACAGTTTATTAATAGCATCATGGTCCCCCTTTCAAAACTGCATTAAATTAGGGAAACAAACTATTTCTTAACTGGCAAAGACCATCATTAGCCAACGGTTATCCATTAAGCAACAACCTTATAGCAACCTATAGCAGCAATGATGAACAGTAACATAAACATAAATATCAAGGCTAGGACCAGCATAACATTTTCTTTAAACAGTATCTTGCCATCCACTGCAGCTAAATATGCTAATCAAAACCACATCATTTAATATAAAAAGGTCCTTACAGTTCAACCTTCATCAGGTCTTTGTTTTAACAAACATGATTCAATTCGACTTTATTCTGATTATGCTAGTACAGAGATGTACAGAATAATAAAATGCTGTCGAGCTACTTCTCCAGTGCAGTGATAAAAAATTAAGAATTTTAAAAAGCTTGAAAGATACACAATACATACACCACATACACCATAAGATATACATACAGTAAAAAATAATCAGAATGTCAGGCGTGCAATTAACATAGTATGAGGAATCTTCAAAAAGTTTCCGCACTTTTATATTTTAGTTGGAAACGATGAGGGCAGAAGGATTGTAATTGTTCGTGTCCGAGAGACTGAGAGCTTATAGTCCGGATTTAGCACCAACTGATTTCCACCTTTTTGGACGCTCAAAAAAGCTTTAAGGGAAGAAGAATTTCATGTGATGATGATGATGTGAAAGCAGTGGTGCATCAGTGGCTACGCGCTCAACCAAAAACATTCAATAAAGGTGGTACGATGCTGGAAAAATGCATCAGAATGTGACTGTAGAAAAGAGAATGAGTTTGTTTTGAAATTCTTCATAAAGAGTTTTTAAAAGTGTGGAAACTTTTCGAAGGACCCTCGTATTTAATCTTGTGCAACATCAGGATATGTATTACTGTTGTGCAAACAATGTTAAAATGTGTGAATGGTTGTTCAAGTATTCTACAATTCAAGTATGGTGTTTCTATCAAACTAAAGTTCTGGTGCATATACAACCCCTGGCAAAAATTATGGAATCACCACTCTTGGAAGATGTTCTGTCAATTGTTTAATTTTGTAGAAAAAAAATAAATCACAGACATGCCACAAAACTATCATTTTTCAAAATGTCAACCTTCTGGCATTAAGAAACAATAAAAAAAGAAACAAATATAATAGTTGTGGTCAGTCACAATTGCTTTTTTTAGATCAAGTAGAGGAAAAAAATATGGAATCACTCAAATCTGAGGAAAAAATTATGGAATCACTCTGTAATTTGCAGTTTAAAAACAAAATCTGCAGCAGATTAGATTTGCTAATTATTCTTCAGTTTAAAAAGAGTGCTTACACCTCGGAGAGCTGTTGCACAAAGCAGATTGTCATGAATCATGGTTCCAACACAAGATATGTCAGTTGAAACAAATGAGAGGATTATAAAACTCCTTCAAGAAGATAAATCATTGTGGAATGTCGCAAAAGATGTTGGTTGTTCCCAGTAAGCTGTGTTTAAAATCTGGACCAAGTACAAACAAAATGGGAAGGTTGTAAAAGGGAAGCATACTGGTAGACCAAGTAAGACATCAAAGCATCAAGATAGAAAACTTAAAGCAATATGTCTTGAAAACAGAAAATGCACAACAAAACAAATGAGAAACAAGTGGCCGGAAAGTGGAGTCAATGTCTGTGACTGAACTGTAAGAAATCACCTAAAAGAAATGGGATTTACATACAGAAAAGCCAAACAAAAGCCATCATTAACACCTAAAAAGAAAAGAACAAGGTTAAAGTAGGCTAAAGAAAAGCAATCGTGGACTGTGGGTGACTGGATAAAAGTGATCTTCAGTGATGAATCGCGAATCTGCATTGGGCAAGGTGATGATGCTGGAACTTTTGTTTGGTAACTGCCTAAAGAAAACATGTTAATTTCCACAGTTGTTGATGATATGGGCCTGCATGTCAGGTAAAGGCACAGGGGAGATGGTCTTCAATAAATGCCAAAGTCCACATTGAAATTTTGGACGCTTTTCTTATTCCATCAGTTGAAAGGATGTTTGTGATGATGACTTCATTTTTCAAGATGATAATGCATCTTGCCATAGGGCAAAGGACGTGAAAACTTTCCTTCAAGAAAACATATAATGTCAATGGCATGGCCTGCAAATAGTCCAGATCTCAATCCATTTGAAAATCTCTGGTGGAAATTGAAGAAAATGGTCAATGACAAGGTTCCAACCTGCAAAGCTGATCTGGCAACAGCAAGAGACATTTGAAGGCAGATTGATGAAGAATACTGTTTGTCATTAGTTAACTCCATGCCTCAGAGAGTTTAAACCATTATAAAAGCCAGAGGTGGTGCAACAAAGTAATAATGGTGCAGTGTTTTCTAATGATTCCATAATTTTTTCCTCAGATTTGAGTGATTCCATTGTGACTGACCACAACTATTATATTTGTTTCTTTTTTTATTGTTTCTTAATGCCAGAGGGTTGACAGTTTGAGAAATGATAGTTTTGTGGCATGTCTGTGATTTATTTTTTTTCTACAAAATTAAACAATTGAAAGAACATCTTCCAAGAGTGGTGATTCCATAATTTTTGCCAGGGGTTGTATACGTATAAAGGTTTGGTGGATACTGGGATAGATATTCTTGGAGACTTAGGATGGGGCAGTGACAGTCCAAACAGAGTCACTCATGATCTGGCAGATGTTGGTGGTGTTTACTGGTGTCAGTTTAACTGCACGTGGTTAAAATGGGTTTCCCAAAGATCTACACATGTCCACATGTGCTCTCTCGACATCACACACATCATAGCATCATATGACTGTTGGGTAACATGCTGCATATGCACGCTAAAGGGGTGTCAGATTTTCGCTTAGTCAGATTTTATCCGAGCACCAGATTTATCCCTCAGTGGTGCAGCTCTGCTTTTAATTCAAACCTCCAGCTGCTGATAATGAATCGATCAAAGTTAACCAGCTTTACTCAAACTATGACTTCTCCGTCTGGTTATCAGTTCAATGATTAATTATTAACATTCTTATATTACATTATAAGCAGCCTAAACATTTACACCCAAAGTGTCTTTTTCCTCTGCACTTCCTTATGGCACTTGAGTGCAGTATAATTACCATCAAGCTGTACCAGTAAGCTCAGGCCACTTTGTGAAAGCAGACAGCCACAATTCACAGAGCCCCGATGAATGAACCGTGAAAGTGATGCTGATTGGCTGAACAAGAACAGGCGTCTGGGTTACTTTAGGCCGTTTTCAGACTCAGGACACATACAGTACATTCTCACACACTCTGCGAGTTCACACTGTGTCGATGGATTGTGCCAGGAGGCCCATAAGGCTGCGTGGAAAAGAATGAAACAACAAACAAGAGCCATGACGAAGATGGGGTTTAGTTTAGTGGAAAGATGGGGTGAGTGGGTGGATCCAGTATCACTCCATAAATGCACTTTTTCTCTGTGGGTGTTAACTATTGACTATAATGTTTGAACGCAACCCCGACGTGAGTGTGTGAGAATCGGGTCAGATTGATCCACATGGTACCATGATGCAACCCAGTAAATGTAGTAAATGTGTAAAACTCATCTGCACCCATTTGTAAGCTTGGAGTGTTCACTCTCCCTCACTGTGCCATTCACCCCCCTACTTTCAGCCTCCTTTCAGAATTTAACTACAAAACCCCCATTCTCTCATCTCACCCTCTTTATTCACCTCTCACCCACTTCCTTCCCTCTCGTTTGTAGAACGAGGAATAAAAGAGTGATTCCTTCCAGCTCCTGTAGACTTCACTGTTATATGCCAACACTGCTATCACTTACATGCTTTCTCACTCTCTTGACTGCACTGGTCAAAAGTTTCCTACTGCATTAACTACTGCACTATAATGCTTTAGAACTGAGAAGTTCCTGTCACTGGCAAGGGGAGAAATTGTGGCACAGCTGGTTGCAAAGGTGCCACATCATGGTTCCCGTGTTCAGTGTTTGTTCTTGTCTTGCACCAGACCTCTGCCACCCTGACCAGGATTAAACGGTTAGTGCAAAATCAATACACAAAATCAGTGGAAATTCAAAATACAAACAGGGTGGCCAAATTTTTCTGAAACCATCAGTGGTGTCCATTAAATATATGTTTAATAAAAAATTATCAAGACGCCACATGAAGACTGGATCAATTATGGCTTCAACACAAAAAAAAAACATTAAAAACACTTAAATTATTTAAAACTTCTTTCGTTATTAATGTGTTAGTCTATTATATAGTTAACATTCAAATCAAGCAATATTTTTCCCTCTCTTTTTTCAATTGTCCCAGAACTGCTGCTCACTGGATGTTTTTTTAAATAAGTAAACAAAATTTTTTTTGCAGTAACCTCCCATGATATTAGCAATTTTAAATATACTTAAATATACCACCTTCCTGGCACCAACAATCATGAGATTCAAAATGAAAAAAATGACATTTTTTCTTTATTCTGATGGTTGATGTACAGTAAACCTGAAGCTTCAGGCCCAAATAAATAAAAAAAAAGATTTTATGCTTTGCACTGCTGCCACATGATCGGATAATTAGATAACTGCATGAATAAACCATGCATCAGATCTAAAGCTTGTATTTTACCATGTCTTCACAGTGCAAGGTCTCTTGTTAAAGGTTATTAAAATCATACAGCTCATACCATTCATTCATAATTCACACCTGCCAAAAATGAGCAATTCTGGATAAAATATCTCTGCAAATGAAATCCTTTGATTTTACTAGCTGCCTTTCAATATTAAGGTTTTCAAAAGGCACAAAAGCTGCAGATAAATGCTCCACCGAGGTAGGATCTGAAAATGATTACACAACACTGACAGAGAGGATTCCTCCGTTCCCCCATGCTCCCCCTCACTCATTCATGAGGTCCATTGTGTTTTCAGGCACAAGCTATTGTGTGTGACTATTCAGAAGAGCACTGAGGGACAAGCGATTACTCAGCCTGTTGATAAATGAACGAAGGTGCATTTCTGAAGTGAATCAGTGACCTCTGTCAAGACACAAAACACAAAACACAGACCGTCAATACTAACAATACAAAAAACTTTTGAAAGCTTTTTGAAAACGAAAGAAAAACGTTCTCCTTCAGTCTCTCCATTTGGTTCAAAATGATTGTAGTATTTTATACGACAAGCTCATCATGCACGTGTTGCTACTGCTTTAACAAGAACAATATACGGAATGTAATATATAGAACATTATATACGGTATCTGGGACAGTTTCTTCATCTTAAGACACTGAAAAATCTAATGAAACACATCATAGACTCTACAAGGCACCAGATGATTTACAATCAGAATTGATCCTCTTTTGTAAAAAAAACTAAAACTGGGTCATGGTTGTGAGCCAAATCAAATTTAAATCCACAAAGCATTTCAGGCACACACTCAAGGTGGGTTTAGCATAAAATGTAAGTAGAAAAAAAACTAACTCAAATTTGAAAAGACAGGATCAAGAGGTCTGGTGGATCTGTATTGACGAGAAGACTTAAGTAAATATTAGACTCACTATTGTTATGCAAAGCAAGTCAATAATTTTGACATCTTAATATTGTAAAAAAATTTTGATATGTTGGTTTGTTTGTTTTTTATAGTTTTATAGTATTTATAGTTCTTCCAGGCCAAATTTCTCAAACCATGTCTTTATGAACCCCTCGTTATGCACAGGGGCATACAACTAATTTAGATGTGACAGAGGAGGATGTTTAGGATAGGGCAAAATGAGTGATCTGCCTTGGCAACCCCTAACAGGAGCAGTCGAAATTAGAAGACGGCAACTAACAATACATAATTAATTTTATACACCTGTTGGCAATTGGCGTGGCTAAAAAAATCCACACTCAATAATTAGAACGGTGGGTCCATATAAATTCATTCTCTAGAAATAAGCAGTAAACATGTGAACTCATAATTTGTTTTTATGAGGCAGGCCCCACTAACCATAGGCTTTACTGGGAATAACTGTGTTTCCTGTGTGAAAACACTCAACAAATACTAGTCTTAATGAGGTGCTGTAAAAGATCAAAGGTGGAGAGAGGAAGCATCCGAGACTTTTAGCTGATTCAGAACATTCCTCTTTAAAATACTTTGGATAATTGGTTTATTGACCATCTTCAGCAAGCTCCTCCCACTTTCACAGACAAGTATTACAGACAATAGAAAATTAAATATCACACGTTTACTCCTGTATTTAGATGTGTACTGTATTGAAGTGTAATGGAGAAGAAGCTTTAAAGGCTTACTGAGGCAGGATATGCACCAGTTCAAAATTGTACACCGATCAGTTGTCTTCTAAATCTAGAGCTCAAAGAAACAGCAGCAATTAAAATACTGAGGTGTTACAAACCTTGTCCTACTATACTAAGTAATAAATCTATCTACTGTAGTTCACTGCCAATGTATTGTATACATAATGGGATGTGGCACACAGGATGCAGTCTGAAACACATCAAGGAAACCCAACCACATGTGCTGAGCATAAACTTACCTGGAAAAATTACCAGATAACTTGACAATTGCAAAGTCATGTTTTAAAAATATAGACACATTAAATGAAGTAAAAATATCTTTTGAAATTTCTGTACAGGAGGTGAACGTAAATAACCGTGTTGTGTGTCTCTGCTGATCACTGAGTGCACTTCAAAGCTCCAATACACATCCTAGAGCATACCTGCTTCAACTATATGCACTGTTACCCATGGGAAATGAGAAAAGTGTCAACCACTGCTTTGAATCACCTTCCAAAGAACTGAATAAATAAGGTTATATATCTGATCCATTCATTTACCATCCTTAGATTGTTTAATAAATTTAAATACAATGTTTGCTTTGATATTAAAATACTCCTCAAGGATTTACAAAGTTTTTGAGCCCCTAGTTTAAAGCTAAATTTACCATACAGTATCTCTGTAAACCACATTTAGAAAGAAATAGAAGACTTAAGTTTAACTAAAGAAAGTCAAAAGGTTTAAAAATGAAAATTATTCACTTTACTTGTTTAAATGAGCAGTTACAGTTACACAAAACATTCCAGAAAGGTGAATCAGTTTCGTTTATCTCAGACTGGGTAAAATGTCATCTGGATCCCACCCTTAACATGTCTGAACCTTGTTCATCGTACAAATGCCAACATGACAACAAGGTGATTGCTTCAGAAGTGAAATTTATTTGATGGGGGCAAGAGACAGAGCAGGAGAACAGAGGAGATTTGTGAACCTGCAAAATAAGAAACCACATGAGGAGCGAGGAGAACAAGTGAAAGGACCAGCTATTCTCCAGTCATGTTTCATAAATGAGTTGTTAAGAATGCTCTCTCTGTAGCAATGAAAAAGAGATTTTCCAAATCTTTCCAAATCAAAATGTTCCTCAGAAGTTTTAAAAATGAAAATATACATTTGTCTTTTTTGGGAAAGGCTCTGAACACTCATCATTTAAAGTTCTTATGCATCCGCAGTGGTATTTTCAATAGCAATGCATTACGCCAACCTGTTTTCACTATACTAACAGTATTTCTAACAGTATTTAAGATGTGATTATTTCCTGATTACCAAAATATTTTTACCCCACATGCAGTCTTACACAACAACCATGTACAACACCTGAGGCACAACAGACCGGGGAACTTCTAGTGTTAAAGTGGCCTAAAATAAAGCTGTGCGTGACATGACATGTCTGATTATTCTGTCTGTCTCTCAGTGTGTACTTTCTTATTCCATTGATTTTAGTTCTTTTTTAGCTGACAAACTGCAAAACATCCAACTTATTCTTAATAAAATCTGTAATATTAGCACTTTGAGATTTGTTTTCAAATGTAAAGTGCGTTATAAATAAAATATATTATTATTATTATTATTATTAATATCAAAATATTTAAATGTGTATGACATTTTTATTCCATTTTCCAGTTTTCCTCCCAATCCAATCATATTCAATTCCCAAATTGTAAATTCCTCTCCCACTATAGACCCCCACTCTGACCAAGCAGAGCTACAGACAATGTACACGCCCCAATATACACACACATGCCAATATATGCATAATCCCCAACAGAGTCTTTTCACCTACCAGAGACAAAAGTCTCACAGAGCGACTGTGATGTGAAGTCATGCATGAACAGGTAAGAGAAGCAAACATTTAGCCAAGTCTCATAGTAAGTTATTTTCAAGAGATGGTATCACTTTGTAGTTTAAAAACCTTAAAATCTTCAATTTAACAGCATCTCCCTGCCACTACTTGCAACCCACCCATCCCATTATATTAGCACCAAAAACAAATTCTCATAACTTATATACAATGGAAGTGTTCTTTATTCCTAAAGCTGATTCTGACCCCTTTTCTGGTGGCTCTGTTGGTATTTGAAATGCCACACTATATTCACATGGATGAAGCGTGAAAGAATCAGAATATAGAGCTGCTTCAGTGCAAACTGTAATTGTTTACACTGAAGTGATGGAAATTTGGGTTGTGCAACACAGCAGCACCACCAAAATAACTCAAGACTGGTTACTTAAGAAGCTAAAGGTGCTTGGATGGTCAAGCCAATCACCTGACTTAAATAGCATTAAACTGTATGGAGGATTTAAAATACCAAAAGGACCATAACAACCTTCAAAGAAATCAAAGCAAATAAATCGAATTATTTTAAATGTAGACGTCTCAATGCTATGCTTCTGGATTACAACAAAATAGTACATTTAATACCAGAAATAAAAGTGGGTAAATAACAGTCACTGCATAATACTCAGGATCCTACTGCTTTTTCACAGTGTTTTGTTTTAAAGTATGTACACTATATGGCCAAAAGTATGTGGACACCTTTTTCATCTATTAAGTTTAGATGTTCCAGCACGACTGTGCTCATGTGAATAAAGTAAGCTTCACATAGACATGGTTCGGCAAGTGCCTAAACTCACAAATAATCTTTTTTTTTTTTTTTTTTACTGAATGGGCACACATTCCCACAGACACACTCCAAACTCTTGTATAAATCCTTTCCAGAACGATGGAGGCGGTCATAAGCACAAAAAGGTTCAGCTTCAGAACAATGCTTATGGTTTTGAAATCTGTTGGTCAGTTGTCAACATACTTCTGGCCAGTTAGTGTACTTATGTAATAAAATTGCAAACAGTAAAATTAGAGTTACGTCTTTATGTGCTTTTTTAACTTTTATTCGAGACATTTTAGAAAAGGTATTAATACTTTTACCTACAAAATTGGCAAGCAGTGAAAAGGGGCCACCAGTAATGGATATATATATATATTCTAATTCAAGCTACACAGCAATGTAACTTATCTAATCTAATCTATCTATTTATCTGTCTATATATATATAGAGAGAGAGAGAGAGAGAAAGAGAGAGAGAGAGAGAGAGAAGATTAGATAAGTTACATTGCTGTGTAGCTTGAATTAGAATCACTTTAATAGCCAAATATGGCTTGCATACCAAAAATACATCCTGGTGTATGTGCACTTTATATGATACACAACAGTCATACAGTCAATAACAGCAATGAACACCTACACAACACAGTGTGGTGTACATACAGTAGATCCATTTTAGAAGTTGTTTTGGGTGTAGCTGCATTTCCACAGAGTAACTTTTGGTAATCTTTTTTAAAGAAAGTTGCCCAACATTTGTATTAAATGCAGTTTGTAGTAAAAGCGACTGTTTGTTTAAAACCGCGTCCGCGTGTAATAAACCTACCGGCGCAACACACTGCACACAAGATTCAGTTAGCGACTTTATGTTTCCTTTCACGGGCTGTGTAAGAATCGTATAATTCATCTTTAACATGGGGTGTAATGTGTTACACGTTGAGTGAATACATTACAAAACACAGTCTAAGTAAACAAACGAACCCACTTTAAGCCGGTATAAACCCGCTATATGTTCACGTCACAAGGTTCAGCTTTCTGTCGGTGTGTTAAGCAACAAATCAACCCGCTGTTAGAGTTTTATAAAGAACTGTACTTACCCATTATATATCAAAATCTTCACTAATCTCAACTTACTCCAGACTGAGCACCGAACTAACCTAAACTTCCCTCTCAACCCCTCACCCTACTCCTTTCCAACCCCCAAAAACTGCAGCACCGCCTTCTCAACTCATTCACAACTGCCTCCTTATTTCTACACTCACTGTCCATGTTATCAGCTCCACTTACCATATAGGAGCACTTTGTAGTTCTACAATTACTGACTGTAGTCAATCTATTTCTCTACATACTTTTTTAGCCTGCTTTCACCCTGTTCTTCAATGGTCAGGACCACCACAGAGCAGGTATTATTTGGGTGGTGGATCATTCTCAGCACTGCAGTGACACTGACATGGTGGCGGTGTGTTAGTGTGTGTTGTGCTGGTAAGAGTGGATCAGACACAGCAGTGCTGATGGAGTTATTAAACACCTCACTGTCACTGCTGGACTGAGAATAGTCCACCAACCAAAAATATCCAGCCAACAGCGCCTGTGGGCAGCATCCTGTGACCACTGATGAAGGTCTAGAACTCAAACAGCAGCAATAGATGAGCGATCGTCCCTGGCTTTACATCTACAAGGTGGACCAACTAGATAGGAGTGTCTAATAGAGTGGACAGTGAGTGGACACAGTATTTAAAAACTCCAGCGGTGCTGCTGTGTCTGATCCACTCATACCAGCACAGCACCATGTCAGTGTCACTGCAGTGCTGAGAATGATTCACCACCTAAATAATACCTGTAAATGTATAATCCATGATAGCAGTCCTTTTGCATAATCCAGATTTGACCATCAGAAGTCTTTGTCCCAGTCTGATTCGTCTACAGTTGACAAATCAGTATGGTCCTCATTATGAGAACAAACCAACGTTGTGTGTCCCTGTAAAACAGAAAACAAAAGGTTATACTTGATTATGTAATTGTGCATCAATCAACGCTGTGAATATTGTAAAATCAAAATTCATAACCAGGTCCTGATGGTGAATTTTAAGGATGTTGTAGTAAACAGGGGAAATGTGTTTTCTTTTACCGTACGTACATTTGGTAATATTGGTGGAGTCAGGGAACTGCTACAGAGTCCCTCCCAATCAAATCCTTCTAACCACCTGCAGGACAAATTACCAACAAAATAAGTTAAAATAGGTTAAAATTATTTCATATTCTGTGTTCCTATAAAACAATATTCCTGGTTACAAAATTTAAACTCTTACGCATGTTTTCTAATGTCCTTGACCCCATTCTTCTGGCCCAGTCTCTCTGTAGGATTTTCTCTGAAAGTAGGATAATAAAATACAAATGACGCCTTACAATAAAGTATTCTATGCATAATAAAGGGAACATCTATTCTGTAAGAAATATGCATACAAGCAGTAGAAGGGAAAGCAAGAACAGTTAATCCCATTAGACCAATCAGCCCACTGGCAGAAACTTGTTTTAGTTCTATTCTTTGAGTAACGGGACTATTGGTTACTCATTAATGCAAGCAACTGAGAATTAAGGGCTTCAACCAGCT
Source organism: Trichomycterus rosablanca (assembly GCF_030014385.1). NCBI lineage: Eukaryota > Metazoa > Chordata > Actinopteri > Siluriformes > Trichomycteridae > Trichomycterus > Trichomycterus rosablanca. The sequence continues at coordinate 36,130,869 of NC_085994.1, forward strand.
AGTTTTTAAAGAATGTTCCAATAGTCCAGTCCAGTCTAGAAATCTGATACTGAACAATGGATGAACATTAATTAACTTAATCAAACCTCTGATAAATAGATGATAAAAATGTCATCTGAGCATCTGCATTAATGAAAGACTCAAGAAGATCTGACCTTTTGTACAAAGAAACTGACAGACAATTTCACAAATGTGCATATTTGCTTTAAATAAGCAGTAGTTTCAAATACCAAGAAATTCTGAAATGTGATTTAAAAACAATGTATAAGATTAAAAAAAAAAAAGGGTTATGATCATTAGTGGTCTCAGACTTTTAGGCCCAACTCTACCTACAATACAGTTCAGGCTGAACTTGTTTTGAGTATTTGGTTCATAGATACAATACTCATTATTTTGTTGAACCATGTTTACCTGCAGAGCTGTTTGATGAGATCGGCAGCAAGACTGCTGATGGTATTTGGAAACGCTACAGCTTCAATTCCCTTCAAAACTGCAGCACAAGTCTTTATCTGGTCTGAATCTAGGAAGGGGGTACTGCACAGAAAGATAGCTTGCATAACTACTCATTTTAATGCAATTCATTAATGAATAATTTTTAGAATTTAGTTTTCACCCTGATCTATATGGCCAAAATAATGTGGACACCTGACCATGAGCTTGTTGGGCATCTTATCCCAAAACCATATGATTTATTTAATATGAAATTGTCACCACGACCCCTCTCCCTACAACAACCAAATGTGGGAGTGTGTCTGTGGTAATTAGAGGGACTTCACTATCCACTAAAAATTTAATGAATTCTAGCTGTCACCTGCCGTCGAGTAACTCGTATATGAAAACTCCTAAAGCCCAGTAATCTGCCATCACCCCATGACCCTTGTGCAGAATGATCTCTGGAGCCTGGTAACCTGCTGAACCACAGAATGACCAGGATCTCTGAAGAGAACCAAGCTGCTTAGCAGATCCAAAACCGGTCTGAGAATGAAAAAGAAAAAGAGACTGTAGCTGTTAATGTTATTTACAGTTTAAGTGAAAGGTCTGTGTGTCATACCTCTAGCCTGATTTAGCCATTTTACCTGAAATAATTTTGGCTTATTTCTTGGGTCACTATACTGTTAAAACACTAAATTGCATCCAAATTAAACCTTCTGGCTGATGGCTTAAGGTTGTGCTGACAATTTTGAGGGCAGTCTTCTTTTCTCATTATTTCAGTTCCACAGGAAGAAAAGTCATCCTCAGAGCACATGCTACAATGCTTATCAAACCATGGGTTTAAATGCCTCGTCTTATCTTTACCAACCATACTGTACTTCTGATAACTGTGTTCAAATAACTTAACATGCTTTTAGAAGCTTTTTTTCTCTCTCCATGTAATCAGAGAAAAATTTTAGGAGCATTAAGATGCTGATTTTGAAACAGGGGCTTCTTTCTTGCATGGTACCTTCTAAGCCCAGTACAATGTAAAGCTAGCTTGACTGTGAGCAGTGACACCAGTGTTTAAACTGCTTTTTAATTATGGTAGAGGTGTAAACTTATAAAAAAATAACTTTAGCCATGACATACATGATCCAAACAGGTATATATTTTTAGCTTAACTGCAAGCTTTTTTATTAGTAAATCTAAAATGTGTTCTGTAGTACATTATAATTTCTTACTATCATACATAGATGTGTCAGTAATCTGAAGAATTTAACACTGTACCAGTTTGACATATCCTCTCAGATCTAGCAGAACATTCTCTGGTTTCAGATCTCTGTGAACAACACCTCGGTCATGAAGAAAACTCAACGCTTCCATCACACATGCTGTGTAGAAATGGACCTCATTTTCATCAAATGAACCTCTGAAATAAAAACGACTCTCACTAACAAAGTATAGCTCACACAAAGCTTACATTACATTACAAGGCCCTTGCTCATAAACCCAACAATGACAGCAGAGGGGCTTAAACCATTGACAGTTTCTGGACCGTCTTTAGTCTAGTAGTTTAACCACTAAACTACTACTGCCCCCTAGTGAGGTGCATTTACTTGCAAAAAGGTGCATAAATAATGCAAGCCATTTTCGATGCCAGATTATGATAACAAACAATAAAATAAAACATACAACATTGCACAATATATATAATATATTATGTATATTAATTTGTAATGTAGGTAGTAAAAACAACCTTTGTTACTTCTAAAATAGGTCTTAAAAACATAGCTACCTTTCTCTTAATAAGGTCCACAGATCCCCACCTAAACATGCCTCCGTTAACATGTAGATACACTTCACATCTCGAAAGGTATGAAATAACCTAAGATAAGAAAAGGTACACTTTTATTTACACCCAGAAACTAAAATACCATCAAATTTAGGCCTCTTATTTAGGGCAATGAAGATATTATTATAATGAATGAAAAAATGTGATAAAATATATTTAAATGAAATGCACAATGAGGAGGATGATTAGAGAGGCAAAGATTTCTCTCAGGATCACAGTTACATATTTGCATTGGATCACCAAATTAGCAGACAGTTACACACCATCTTCATGACAGCAAACTACTGGAAGGCAGCAAAAGTTCAGAGAAAAAAATCTACTCTATATGGCCACTATATTAACATGTGACCATAGTCTGTTTGAACACCCCATTGTAAAACCATGGCCACTGGTATAAAGTTAGTCATCAATTTTTGTAAATAACAGCATCTACTTTTCTGAAAGTACCTGCACAAATTAGCGTTCTTTCAGCCAAAGGTGTACAAAAGGTCAGGTACAAAGTTGGAAGAATGTGATCTCTTTTTTTTTTATTTGTTTTATACTTAGTGGTGTGGCTAAACATTTAGGAGACTCACATTTAGATACCTTTGCCATATAAAAATCAACACTGTAAGACAATTAGTTCATGTAAACCATAAATAGTCAATATACCATACATTTCCTAAAATTATTTCTTTATATGGATTAAATCCATGACCATTCATTAAATCCATGACAATCCATGTCCTTGACCATTGTGAGTAGTGAACACATACCTGACTATGAATGGACAGTGAACATCCATCAGGATTTGTTTTTGGGAGAGGATTCGCTCTCTGTGGCCTGTACTCAATAATGCATGTTTCTTTATGACCTTCAGCACAAACACCTGGCTGCTGTTGTTCCTTACATGCACCTGAACAAAAGGATGAGAAGAATATGAATAAAACAGAAGGGTGATAGTGAAGAGAAAATTCTAGACCACAAGAGGAAGCAGTTCATAACTCAGCGTAGCCTCATTTAATTAGCACATTATCACCTTATAACCTTCAAATAAACTGTCCTCACACATGCTGACTGATCATGTTATTCCATCAGCCAATGCTCCTTTAGGATTTCATTGTAATTTTGTCTCTTTGACAGATTCTAATTGGCTATGTAGACCTGTTTTAAACATGGTGTACACATACAGAGCTTTAAGAAGTTTTCTGTGTACTAAAGAAATAAAAATCTTAATGAAATTAAGACACATTAACACTCATAAATATAAAACCAAAAAAGACACAATATCATCTTAAGACTACTGATCATACTTCACTGCTCAGTTCAGTTTATTATTAAAAATATAATATAAAACTAAAGCCATACTGCCAGTCAGGCTGCCACTAAAAAAATAAGTTAATTAACTAGAAGAGCACTCATCAGAATGCCACCAACCCAATGTCTCACTAAATAAGTAAAAAGCAAAACAGATGGATTAAATAAATCCAGGGATTTACACTAAAAAGGACTTAAAATACTACAAATACAACAAAGACTCTCACTGAAATAATGTGCTAAGCTTCTCTCTGAAGACTGCAACATTGACACGAAAAAAGTCTAATTCATGTGTGTCGCAAGCAGGGGTGTAGCACCAAATTCTGGGCCCTATGCACAAGCAGTGCCCATGGGCCCCCCTCACCTAAGTCCAGACTCCTTTTAGACTCCTCAAGGGCCCTCCCCCGATCTGGGGCCCTGGTAACTCAGTCCCACTTTTCACCCCACTACGACGCCCCTGGTCGCAAGGCACATCAGCCAGTTAACACTATCCTCACTATAAAATATGGTGGTGGTAGCATCATAGTTTAAAAAGCCTTTCCAGCAGCAGGAATTGATCAGATATGATTAAATATCAAACTAATAACTCACCAGCTGAGTGTGGCCGAACCGTCCCCCTCCTACATTACACAGCACCTGAACATCCCTAAGTGAAACATCACCCAGTGCATCATCTCCATCCTCGTTCCTGCTGAATTAAAACAAAAAAACTGATTTCTGATAACCCTTTCATTCTGGAACAATATAACATAAAAATACTATGGGTGTTACAGTAAATACCTTTTCAAGACACTACATGAATTGTTCATATTCAAATATAATATTAATTTACATAAAATCTAATTATTCAATAACTTATTCAATCACTTTTGCAACCACTTCACATTATGTCTAATTAGTAATTTTATGAAATGAAGATTTGTTGCCAAGCTTTTACTGGCAATTACAGCTTTGTGGTAAAAATTTAGTCTGTTGCACTTGAGAAATTGTCTTCAGAAGGTCCTTAAAATCTTTTAATCCTACTTGGATTACAAGTGAGATTAAAGTCAGGAGACTGTCGCAAGCATGCAAACACCTTTAAATTTAATTTGACTTTATATTTAGGATTGACTTGTTAAAACATCCAGATTTAGTTTTATGGCTGGTTTGATTGAATCCTACTCTCTCTGTATATCTCTTTATATATTCACTATATTTATGTATACTTTCGATGAAATGAAATCACCAGATACCATCTGCAGAAAAGCAGCTCTATGTCAAGATACTACTTCCTCTATACTGTACTTCACAATGGTGTTGAATCATAAGCACAACATGAAGAGCTGAATCATTGCACAAGAGTTCATTCATTCATTGTTTGTTTTACCACCGCTTTATCCAATTCAGGGTCACGATGAGCACAATTCACTAGGTGAAAGTTAGCAAACACCCTGGACAGGTCACCAGTCCATCATATGGCAAACACACTCATACACAAACCCACACACTCATACCTAGGGGCAATTGAGTAGTTCCAATTAACCTGACTGCATGTCTTTGGAATGTGGGAGGATACCCAAACAGACACAGAGGACCTTTTTGCTGTGAGGAGACATTGCTACCCACCACGCCACTGTGCTGCACACACAAGAATTGAATGTATTCTGTTTACATTGTGTGCAACATGAATATATTTACTGGAAGAAAGAAAAAAAAGAGACACAGATACTTGTTTCCATTCAATGTAATATGTGCATACTTTATTTTGGGATCACTGGTCCAGTTCTTCTTGACATCCTCAAATGGTCCAATAAACCTCCTCACGGTTCTGACACAAAAGGAATAAAATTCATTAGAAGCATGTATATCAGCATGTCAGCAAATAGCAACATTATAATATTTTCAACACATCATTATTTGAAGTACTTACTGCCTGTCCACAAGCAGACATGTAACATCTCCTACAGCAACAGCACTCAAAGACCTGGCTGCTTCTCTGGAGAGAAAAAAAATATATTAATAATTAAGTTTTTTTTTTTATTATTCAAGCTACTTCAAACAGTAGCCAGTCTAAAAGTAATGTACCCCCCACCCTCTTCTTTTTTCTTCACCCAAATGTGACGTCCAATTTCTAAATGTTTCCGTGATCTTTCGCCATGTGCACAACATCCACGCTGGCTGGGAAAGGAGCTTCATAACAAGTAAGGATGCAAAAAGTACATCAGTGCTTTAAACACATCTCCAGAAACCTGAATCATATGCTAAGTTAAATTCTGAAACATATCATTTTAAGAGTTTGTGTGTTTATCCTAAATTCTGAGTTTTGCTTTTGCTATGGGTTCAAGGATTCTTTTAAAAAGAATTCTTAAATGGATTTATTGTATTTCACAGACAGTTTTTGACAGTTTTCAGACATTCTCTATGTGTAATCAGTTAGGACTCATACATAAACAGGCTAGCACATAAGGAAGCAACATCTACAAATTAACACAAAAAGAAGGGGTTCTCAATCTATGGCCTGTGGGTCATTTGCAGGCTGCGGAACTTGCAAAACCAGTTGCCATCAATGGTCGTGGCCCGATGCATTCCAGCCGACAAAGGCCTTAAAAGAAAACCATGTCTGGAAGATAAATACGGTGTTGTACCTATGGGGGTGTAGTGGTAGGTGACGCCCCCTGCTGGTGGCAGTGGTTTTTTACCCTTTTAGAGCTTTCTCTCCAAAGCAGTCTCCGCGCAATAAAACGGACACACTGACACTGTCCTCACTGACCGAGCGCCTGTCCATCACCTTTACCTGATGAATGATCAGACAGACACACGACTTTTATTCAGAACACTTACACGTATTTTTACATAGTACTAAAATCTGATCTATTTTAATAAGAACATTTATTTTTCAGGCTCACTCTTAACCTGTAATAACTTTGCTAATACTCTATGTTGCAAATTTCTGCATCAACATGTGTAATCACTTATTCATTCATTTATACAAATACTACTAATCTATGACCGTTATCAGTTATCATATCAGTTATCGGTCTTGTTCCTATTTACTCATTGTTTCTATAAACTGAAATGTATTTCAACAATAACTAATCCTTGTTTAAAGTAATCAAAACTGTCAAAATAATTTTTATATGTTATAATTATGGTATTTCTTATTCTACTAATCATTTTTATTTGAAAGTCACATAAAGTATTGCAAAGCTGTTTATATTTTCCTAGTCAAATTGTGTCATTGATCAACCAGGGTGTGTTCATGCCACTGTATCCAGTAGGAGAGTGGGCTCACTGCAACCTTGGCCAGAAAATGCAGTTAGTAAATGTAAAAGATGAATTACGGAGAGCACAGAAGCTTTCTGAATTGAAGACATCTCATTGTCCTGATGGTTGATCTACATCAGTCGTTTTTGTCCTCTGACTACAAAACCAGAGACACATTTTAGGACTGTTCTTGTTTTAAATTTTAAAAGTGTTCTGATCTCAAGCACTCGAGTGGTGCAGCAGTCTGTTTTCCTAGCCCACCTGCGATATGGGTTAGAATTTCAGCAGAGCTATTGTCTGGCCAGGCATTAACACCGACATGTTTGGCTACTTCTGATAGTCAAAAGATGGTCAAAGACCTGTGATGGTTCGGCACCCTGTCCACAGGTCTTGCCTTGCACCAAATGTTTTCCCTGTGGAACCAGACCTGCTACAATCCTGAGCAGGATAAAGCGGTTGATGAAAATGATGTGACATTAAAATATGTTCTGACCAAGAAATTACCAATCACTTAACACCTACTTTATTATTTTAAAAAGTACGTAATCAGTGAAAGCTGTTCATTTATTCTATATTGTGCCAAGCTGACAGCATTCAAAATCAGAAATGTGTTGGCCTGTGTGTTTCCTACCTGGCCCCGGCTGATGATAAAGAGGGTGTCTCCTGGAGAGCCGTGTCTAATTATGTAGTCACCATCACTGTAATGACACTGACAGACAGGCAGATGCATATCATGAAACTACTTTTTAAAAGACATTTAAAATTCAGTGAACAGATATAGATGGTTCATATTTTGTGGCTGAACTGCAATTTCAAATAAGTGCAGCAAAACCAGAGGCAAAAAAAGAATAATCTGTCAGCAACTGATAATGTATAAAACAGAGAGCACACCTTGACCGAAAAGGATAATTACAGCCTAAAAGTATGTAGCTTTGCAGCCTTATATAACTTCAAGGATTTTATTAAGGTCTGCAAAAATGAATCGACCAGACCGCTGGACTCTACAGACACAACTGGTTATTGCTTTAATCAATACAGATAATACTGTAGTATGAAGGATGGAAGGCCTACCTCTTGGAGAACATCAGAAATTTTCATGAGAATATCCTCTGGTAAAGCAGAGAACAATGGCACACTGAAGTGAACAGAAAAGAAAAAAATAAATACACAGAACAGAATTGTGTAAAGATGAAAGTGCTTGTAATATGTTAACATCATTTTCCTGTGCTTTTGAAATACTCTCAGCTTGCTTTGTGCTTAGATTGCACTGAATACCACTGCGTATGTAACAACAAAAAACCCCATTGTACTGATCTTTTATGTTTCTCATGAATGGGTTCCACCAAGGTCTGACATAGTGAAGATTTATATAAGGGGAGTAATTATGGGTACAACCTGTGGAGAAGGTCCAGAGACTGATTGATTCGTAGAAGGCTGCTTCTCTGCATGATTCTCTGAAATGCCTGACGATCGATCACCCACAGCTTACAGCTCGTCATAGCTAAAAAATGAGAATTACAGAAAAATAAAGATTTGGAGTTGCAAGAGAACTCTGCACAACTATAAAGCCTGTATAACCCTTCTGTCAGGACATACTAAAATGTCATAGGCATCTCTGGCTGTGAATATAGTGAGGTGAATGAAGTATTTTTTATATCAGTAATACATTAATATTATTTTTAATCAAGTATAAACTTTGGGTAACTTAAAGAACAGTGTAAACTAAACTAACCTTTGGCTAAACTCTTTTATTAATCATTAGTTTGCTCCATGTTGTAGCATCCCTCCTTCATGCTGGATAAAAGTGTCTGGCAATTGAGTAAATGTAATAAAATAATGTACACTGTTGCATATTCAAATAATGTAATACCTGCTCTGTTGCTCTTTCACGTCACTTATCTGTATGCTAGCATACTAAATATGAGAAGATACATAGTCAAGATTATCTTAAATAATCATTTTATTATAATAAGGGTAATAGCAAAGGTAATAGTCATTTAAAAACCCTGGCTACAGGGCAGAAACAAATCCTGGACAGACTGCTAACACATCACAGTGCACTACACATTTGTCCTCACTCACGCCCAGGCAAATTCGGCATATTAGAGCACCTTTCACCTTTCGTATGTATCATACTACACCTCAAAAACATAAAGTACAGTCGAAATTCAAACCCAGGTCCCTAGGATCCTACTGCTGTGCAGCACCCACACTACCTGCTGCCCCACCTGCTACCCCCTGTCCCTGTATAAAAATCATACAAATGTAAAAAGGAAATGAAATGGAATACTCAATATTCTGTACACTGACACTGTACACTGCGTTGTTCTTTCATTTTTGTTCAGCTAATAAAGAAACGCCTAGAATATTCTAGTGCTTCATTCATCCTCTTCAACTGTGCTTCCAGACACATTGCTGAATTAATAATGATTCACATTCGTTACGTTCACTGAGTTTAATGTAAGATGTAGCTGTTATTACATCTTCTCTATTTCCTCTTCTGTCTACATTTCCTTTCTTTTCTATTTTTTCTGTCTTTTTTCTTGTCCTTTTCTAGTCACTTGTACCATTTTTTAAAATAATTTGAGTTTATTTTAATATACTGTTTCGTTCTGTATTTTTTGTTAATATTTTTCTCGCTTTTCTCTAGTTTTTTACGTAAGTTTTTATATTTAAAAATTGTATTGGTCTTTTCTCAACTTCTCTTTTTCCTTTTTTCACTTTGACTTTGTACTTATACTCTAAATGAAAACATACGCAAGTATCTATACATTAAAATTTAACATTAGTATTGTTGGCAATTACAGCATTACAACATCTTGCACCATGAGAAAGAATTTTGCTGCATTGTGGTTCAATTTTTCATTTTGTCTTTGGCAAATTAATTGATTTATTGACAATTTATTCTGGTCAAAGTCACAGTGGATAGACACAGTGAAAACCTGTTAACTCCACACAGAAAGGACCCTGGCCAGGGAATCGAACCCAGGCCTTTCTTACTGTAAGGCGAGAGTGCTACTCACTATGCCACTGTGCCACCCCTTGGCAAATTGTTATTAATTTTACAAGGTGACAAGGGTCTCTCTGATGGACTTGGTACATCACTCCATTCAGGTTTTTCCATGTGTAATAGCACAGTAGAACTTGCAAAGAGCAGCTCAATGTCATGATGCTCCCACCACCCTATTTCACATTGGGTTTGGTGTTCCTGGATCATGAGTGCAGCCTTTCTTATTTATACTAAATAGTTCTCTTTTTGACAAGACAATTTTTGACTATTGCTTTATGTAATAATTGTTATTATATGTCCAAATGCTTCTGTGTAAAAATTGGTCAAGCATCTCTATGCTGTTTCAACAGTTTTGCACAGGCTTTGATAGAGAAATGATAGTGACACAGTTTACTGCTTATTGCTCACAAAACACTATAAAACATTAGGCTCAAGACATTCATGTCAAAAAAGAAAGTAATGAATGTCCTCTTTTTTTACAGCAGCTGAATGAAAGTGCTGTTGGGTTATCTTTCCATTCCTCTGCTACATTGTTTATATTACATTATGAAAAGTAGCTTTTAAAGACTTTACAGCTCATTAGCAGTGCTGGAATTCAGACTCAGTCAAATGGAAGTCATTGGCTTTGGAAACAGAGCGAACATGAGCCAGGAGAGCTGAGTTAGATATGGAGTGATGGATACAACGATGAAGAAAAACATCTTCAGGCCCTTTATTGTTCTTACTGTATATACAGCTGTGAACACAGTGAACAAAGTAAGGTTAATCTTTAAATCTATATGAAAGAATCTATACCGTACACTATTTGGCATAAATTATGTGGACATCTATCCAAATTTTTCAGTTCAGGTATTTCAAGCAAATTCATTGCTTTCAAATTTGTGGCAACAAAGAAAGGGCCTTTTCTTTTTTCAGCATGACTGCACCTCTTTCAGTATGACCAGGCAGGGTTCACAAAGACATAGTCTGGTGTGCAGGAACTCCACTGACCTGCACAAAGCCCTGGTCTCAATTAGTGAAACTGATTCAGTACATGCAGCAGCACTACTGCCCAACACAGACTAGCAATGTACAGAACAACAACAATCAACGAGATGTGTAGACTTTCATGTGAGACAATGACCTTCAGCTTGGACTCCTTATAAAGGAGCCAGATGACTCGAAAAGTGAAAGAAGAAGGACTATGATGTGAAGGAAATAAATAAATAGAACTGATTAGAGGGTGAAGAGGATTTCCAGTGAATCGACAGAGGTATTGGATAATAAACCAGGAATAAAGGGGAAAGTGGAAGAAGAGATAGACTGTGAAATAAATCTAGCTAGAGAATTGAAGTAGACAGTGTCTGACTACCGGCACACAGAAAAAGAATGAAAAAGGGGAGCTGAAATAATGAACTAATCAAGCGAAATAAAGAGACAGCACATTAACCCATTCAATCTTTGTTCAATCTGTAAAAAACATTAACTCATTCTGTCCTTCTCCAGCCTCCATACCTCCATATGCTCAACCCATCTCTCTCTGTTTGAAAAATGGGTCAAAACAATAAGCTTGCAGGGGAGGAAAATAAAGTAATAAATAAAATTAAAACTTTCTCCAGGACGTATTTCTGCCCTGCATGCATCCAGTGTTTTCTAGTAAAGGCTTCAGACCTGCCCTGACCTTTTCCAGTATTAAGCAATAAGATGTATATATTTATATATACAGTATATATATTTATATTAATTAAATTTTATCAAGGTATAGATCACACAAGATCTGTACTGTGGAGTATATACATCTGACTAGCCTATAAACTTTACTACCTACATTTTAGCATCATATTTATGCAAACACACCATTCATACTTCACATATGAAGGTATTTTGGTTTATTTGCAGAACAGGTAATTTTACCAGCTTACATTATTGATTTTGAAAAATAATAAATCTGATAACAACTTAGAAAATTTTGTGCACTCCTAATTACAGCACCTTTCTACTTATTGTAAATACAACAGACCAGTGGTACAATTATGATAAACTAGCTTAGCAAACAAATAAATACCTTAAAACTTACTTCACAAAATTCTATTTAAATGTATTGTAGTTGTGGGCAAGGTGCCATGGAATAGAAGAAATGAAGCACTTCTGTTCATTCAGAACAAAATACAGGGTGGTGTGATTTATTTTGTACTTGGATGGATTCTGCACCACATTTATTGCACATTTCACAAGACTGTCAGTACTCTGCACTTTGGAGAAGACGTGTGAGGTCAAAAAGCTGCAGAAGTAAGATTGTGTGTGTGTTTGGTAGTTTACAAGCCCAGCTCTCAAGCAACATGGAAGGTTGTGAATACATTTTGGAGAACTTCGATTTAAAATTCCACTGATCCTCTCTTATTGCCAAAACACATAAGCGCTGATGGGAATAATCTGCTGCTCAGTGTGCACTGCCGGGCTGCTTGAGGTAGAATCTGAACAGCATCTTAAATAAGTGTGTGTGTGTGTGTGTGTGTGTGTGTGTGTGTGTGTGTGTGTGTGTGTGTGTGTGAATCTGTTCAAAATATAGGGTACATCCTGGGCTATTGCAGAAGTTCACTTAGTATTAAATAAGAACTGTGTCTACAGAAAACAAGATACTCAACCCAACTTGTTTTTCTACACATATTTGTTACATCTGGAATTGATTTGAATTAAAACCCTTAAATCTTTAATTTTCTTAAACAAAAAAGGAAACTGCTGTTTATCTATTTACATAACAACCTGTAGAGATCAGTAGGGGCACGAATGATAGAATCTTGCCCATCTGCAATGCCATCATAGCCTCATCAGCATTATTTTGCTGCAGCTGGGATAGCCCTTTAAATACCAGTTTATTTGACCTCCTGGCCGAGGGCTATTTGTTGTGTGTTGTATTGTGTTCATGATGTTTCCACCAGCTCATATGCCTGCATTCTTTGATCATCTTTCTGAAGTTGGGTGTTAGTTTTTTCATTTTTTATCTTTTCCTTTACTTTGGCCAATTGTTAATTTAGTTATCTTTCTTCTCCCTTTGCTCTACTTTGATTAACTATCCTGCAATTGGGTTTATATATCATAATGTTCCTCTGGGTGGCACTTACACTTGTATATCCTTTTTAGTACTAGAAAAGGTGACACTGTGTGTTCCACCTGACCCGTAGTTAAAGGATAAACAGTAAAGACGTCTGGGACGCCTGTCTATGTAAGACAGAGATATCACTATGGACGAAATCGCTATATGAGCGTCATTGTGTGGCAGTAGAACTGGAACACTGTACTATTGGTGACGACTGGTAGTATAAGTTACTTTGTCTGCTGTTGTCTGTGGGATAGTCTTAGTATTTAGTATTGTAATTTACCCGTTAATATGTATAATTAATCCCTTATAATAATATGTATCTCTCTTGTTTTAATTTTATGTTCTCTAAACTGTAGGGTATATTTTACTATATTTTCCTATAGTTTTCATGTTCTTAATTGCTTATCTCTCTTGTTTTAATTTCATATTTCTTAAATTTAGGGTATATTTTACAATATTTTCTTTTAATTTTTCATGTTCTTAATTTTTATCTCTCTTGTTTGAATTTCATGTTCTTAATTGTAACTAAATGTTTTTCTGAGGTTCTAGATCTCAGGAATGTTTTAATGCTTTTAATTTTTCCTTATGTAAAGCACTTTGAATTGCCACTGTGTATGAAAGGTGCTATACAAATAAACTTGCCTTGCCTTGCCTAAATACCTAGGCAAGCTGTAGCCTAGTGGTTAAGGTACTGGACTACTACTCAGAAGGTTGCTGGTTCAAGCCCCACTGCTGTTTGGCCCTTAAGCAAGGCCCTTAACCCTCAGTTGCTCAGGCTGTAACTGTAAGAGAGGTGGCCTGACCTAGTAAGTGTTATATATTTTTTCAACTGCTTTACAATTGACTGACATTAGGTCCAAGGTTTGTTTGTTATCTCTGGAGATGATCCTGATGTTGTAGCTCCTCCAGATTTATGTGTCTATGTGATTAGACTTAATTTCGATTGTTCTTTAACTAACTTACCTATACCAATAAAATGTGTGTGTGTGTGTGTGTGTGTGTGTACCTGTAATAGTCGATGTGCAGGTGTGATTATAAAGCAAAGCCAGTTCTCCAAACAGCATTCCAGTATCAATAGTGTGCAGCTTTTGCCCATTCATGGATACCTCAAGCTTTCCCTCTGGAAATACACACACACACACACACACACACACACACACACACACACACGCTGTTAGTTTATTTTATCTCAGGTGGGCAGTGCTGCCCAGGGCATTATATTTTAAGTGACAGTTTATTAGTCTAGATGATGACAGATTACATCCGGTCATGCTGTCATCTTCATGTGCAATGCCAGCTTGCAGTACCAGTCACATCATGTATCTGCAATGTCCAAAGTGCTAGGAACATTTTTCACTTTATCTACACACAATTCATTCTGCAGATATTTACATGGCACTCAGTTGGGACAGTGTCTATTACGCTAACCCACCATGGATGCTGGGTGGTCAGTCGACTGCCTAGCACCCAGTGTGTGACAGGGGGACCACACCTGCTGCAAAAAGTGAGGCAGGTGTAATTGCTGGCAAAATTACTTATACAAAGTCAATACATTTCAATACATTTTTCATTTTGTCATTCTGGGTGATTGAGTGTAGCTTGATGGGTTAAAATTGTATAAAATAGTGCTCTGTTTGCCCACATCAAAAAATAAAACCTAAAATTATGTTAATATTATTATTTATGAGCTTATATTATTGTTTATTGTGGTTAATAGTAATTTATATTGACACTTTATTACCCAGTCCCACAGTATGAATGAGCAAGTGATATGTGTGTTTGGCTCATATTTTTGATATTGTTGCACTGATCTACCAAGTAAATGTAATAAATAAGAAGAAATTGATTCTGGCAGGCAGACATGATAAAATCTGATAAATATAAGAAAAAATATGATACATACATACAATAAATACAAAACAAAAGATGCAACAGGCACAGTGTAAAACATATTAACAATATATTGGTAATGTATGAAAGATCATGGTCACATCAGGTCCTGTCATAGAAAGCTGCACTGGAGATAAATCATTCAGGTCAGACCTTAAGCTGTAACAACATGGTTGTGTAAAATGATCTGAAAGGGGCTTCACACACACACACACACACACACACACACACACACACACACACACACACACACACACACACACACACACACACACAGAGTGCAAGTCACAAGTCATCTTTCTTTAGAAGTGTGTTTTAAATTACATAATCACTTTTTTTACTAGCTCCAGAGTTTTTGGGGACCTGTGTTTGATTCTAGCCGGAAACAGTGGTAAGTGAATGTGTTATTGAGTAAGTGGTTGAGTGTGTAATGCCCGGTGATGGATTGGTGCCATATACAGGGTGACGTTTTATCAGGGTGGCATTGTGTTATCAAAAATAAATGATTGAATAAAAACAATTACCATACATTATATTATATATTACTACATTAATATACATTATATATGACTATGTTCAGTCTTATAAACTTGCACCTTGTTAATATAGGTGCTAGCCCACACTGCCAAATCTCTACAGTGCCATCAGAATTTAGAATCAAAATTCGCTATGACCCAAGTCGTGGGCAATTAATAAACAAACTATGTCATTATGAATGTTTCTTTGTGTCCAGTGGCACAATTATCCTGAAATGGTAAAGACCTTTACCAAACTATTGCAATAAAGATGATAGCACAGAATTATTATATTATATAAGTACTAATATTAGTATTAGTAGAAGTAGTCTTAGTAGTAGTTGTAGTAGTAGTAGCTGCACTATTTTCGATGTAATAACCATATAACATTGTGGTGTGGTGTGTGGCTTAGCTAGTAGTATGACTGTAGGTCATACTTAAATCCTTTTCAGTTTACATACTTACTCATACCTTCCTTTTAGTTTTACTGTAGTTACTATATAATGTGTCTTATAAACTAATACAATTGCATTTTATGTTTAAAAATAAAAAAAATAGAAACAAGAACATTTACAGTCCACCCCCTACAAACTGGTGCCCCGTGTGAGATGTAGCGCCTTCATTAATGTATCCCACCTATGGTGTTTATTTTTGAATTATATAACAAATTAAATAATTTTAAATATATTAAAGATGAGCATTACAGATGTTTAGGAATAATAATAGATAATGGACTAAATTTAATAAATTGATTCCTTTGGGGGATTTGTTTTATAACAAGTCATATCCACCTCATCAGTTTTCCTCAGGCAATAATTCTAATAAATAAACACCTTTCTTATATCCCTTCTCAGATACCAGCATGACAATAGCTTTTAATAAACTAATTATTATAATTGCAAGAGATACTGATATCCTGTTGGCTGTGCACAGCTCTGAGTCTTGGAGACTTAATTTAAAAACCATTGTTCTACTGTTGAGATCTGATTTTGAAAGACAGATGTGCCACTAACCATATGGATACCCACAGACAGGAGTGACTGGCTATGCCTGTATGGAGAAGACAGGTAGAAAGATTCATTGCATTTAATTTCTTCACTAGCAGTGGATCATCTTGAAAGGTTAGTGTCTCGCCAAATGCAATGCGGCTCTCTTTAAGACTTCATTGCTGGCAGGTAGATGTGGTAGGTGACTTCACGCCTGTTAAAGGAGGCATAGTGGTTTTAGCCCTTCTTGGCTAGCATGAAGGACAGTGCTAGGGGCATGATTCCAGCAAGAGGAAATTGGAGATGACTAGATTGGAAGCGAATGCGGAGGAAATCAATGTCCAGTGGTATTTTAAAGTCTTTTTTTTTTTCACATCCTTGCATTTAGTTAATCAATTCCTCACCTTCTAATATGAAGGCCTGAGATGCCTCGTCACCCTCCTGAGTAAGTCGGGCTCCCTGAGCAGCCGTGGTAGGGTAGGCACAATCCACCACAGATGACAGATCTCTCCTCAAGTATTTCAACCAATCATTCTGACTTAGCGCTGCCTCAATGACACGCTGAGACCTTGGAGACAAAAAATAACTGAGAAAGAGAAGGACACAGTGCACATCGATATATTTGTCATTTTGCCGCCAGACCGGGATTAAAGCGGACCAGTCCTCAAAACACCATTATCAGTTTTTTTTCTATGTGGTTGCATCTCACAGCATTCCCCAAGGCCACAGGTATATTTTAGAAGAGGTAAAAGGGCTGATAGATTGAAAAAGACATGAACGTAGGACTCACTCCTGGCTCTTTGCATGGCTCATGGGAGGGTTCTGCAGGATCACTTTAGGGTCCACATTTATAGGATTGGTTATCACAGTTCTTCTATTGGCTCTTGAAGATGAAACATGATGTTGCCCTAGAAAACAAAAAAAAGTTTTGGGTTAATCATTGTGGCTTTGTGGCTACAAGAGCTCCCACTCATCTGATACCATTTGAATGGTCATTTACTTAATCAAGCAAAAAAATCTGCACTGTTTTTTTATCATGTGGTTCATTGATCACAGAATTGTTTATAGAATGAAGGTTGTACAACAGATAATCGTATTTTGCAATGTGACATGCATTGCCATGACTTTACCTGCTGATGTCATTAGACCAAACACATTATGTAATTAGGGTGGTAGTGCAAGTCAGACAGAGACAGCGCTGTCTGATTTGTTACTGCACAGGTTTAATATTGTTTGGGGAGGCAGAAGATCAAGTGACTATCATACAAACACGGCACAAACCTTATTATTAAACCATTTGTCTTTGAACCTGTACTTTTTGAGAACTGTATTGCATTGTTAATCTGTTTGAGCATGTACAGTGTCCTGTAGAGATGTGCATATAGCTTTCAATAATGGATTTTTATTTTATACTACTGCTATAAAAGTAACTGTCAATAGAAAAGAGTCTTGATTAAACTACCTTTCTTTGTAATAGATACTGGTGCTGCCACTACACAGTTGGCTTCCTGTCCTGTAAATCATAATTTCACGCAAATGAAAAAAGATTAAACAGTTATTTTAAACTGTGGAAGTATTTATATTCCTGTTTTTGCATTGTCCATATCTGGAGGTGCTGAATGTGCCTATACACTGGCAACCTCTACTCGTTACACAACACCCACGCTGGCCAAAGAGGGCCGCAGGCTAGCACACGTCTCCTCCGACAACTGTGAAACCTCCGGCTGCATCTTTACACTGACCAGTGCCGAATTAAAACCTAGCACGTACAAAGGACCATGCTTCTTTCTCTATATTCTTTTGTTGCTTGTGCTGGAGCCTCAGACAGATGGTGTAGGTTGCTGTTGCAGTGGCAAGGAGGTTACACCCCATCCAAAACTCCCTTCCTCAGACACAGACAACTGTGTCTGTTGAGCATATGGCCAGACCGGCAGCACATTAGAGACTCAAAATCCAGACTTAAGCCTCAGCAAGGTGGCTACACTGCTGTTTAATTTGAATGCCCAAGGTGTCTAGTTTTAAAAGTTTGGTAGAAGAAAATGGATCATGTATTTACAATCTTTGCTGGCTGATCGATGGCGCTGCACAGAGACAGGGATTAATAGAGATCAGTTTGTGACTCTCAATGTGAGTGAATGAGCCCCTTGTGCAGGTAAAAAGATGCAGTCGACTACTGCACACGTGTCAGGAGTGGAAGTCAGCATCAGTACAGAGAAAGCAAAATGCATTTGTGTAGTTTGATAAGACTAGATTGGGAGGAAAATTGGAGAAAAATGCAAAAAAAAAAAAAAAAAAAAGAATAAGAGTGAACACAACACACAAATCAAAATGACTCTTCACAATTAGGAAAGAAATGAGATTCTAACAAACTAGTGTTGACCTAAATGATCTTCATTTATTTACAGCTTTAGCAGTGTCCTTCTTTGGTACTTGAGATATCCTACCAAGAGGAATACGCACCTCTTATAATAAGCCCCTCTCACACAGCTTACAGATACCAAGATACAAGCCACATTGTTAAATACACTCTGTCCAATAATAAAAAAACACTATAACCTTGGCATCTCAGTTAAACACAACAACAGAGGTTTTCATCCACAAGTATAATGAAACAGGTACATTCATGATCATGCTGCTTTGATAGAAGATCTTATTCTATGATCCAATGAGCTGTTGAACTACTAATAGGATATTGATGTTAAAAAAGATAGAATTAAGTACCTGAGCCTGAGCTGGGAGTGCCGTGAGTAATCCTCAGGCGGTCAAGCTCACCCTGTAGACGTCGAATAAGATCGTCCTTGGCATCAAGCTCAAGCTCAAGTTCATCGATCAGAGCATCCCTCTGGCGCAGCTCCTCAATCTTTAGCTGAAGCGCAAACTGAAGATCTCTAAGCGTACCCATGTTGTCTGCAGGTAAAAAGTATACCAAATATGGGTTGGATATTCAAAAAGGCATAACAATTCGCTTATTCCCATTTCTCTCAAGAGTGAAAGAGCCACAGAAAAATAGAGAGCAAGATAGTAATTAGTCTACATAGCCTAAAGTAATGAAATATAGAGATGGACCTACTTACAAAAAACCTATGAATAAAGCAATAGTCAGTAAGCCAAACTAGGACAGATTTTTTTGATCTCATCCCTTACAAAAAAATCAGTTCCCAGACTGCAGAGAATAATCTAATAATCTAATAGTCTAAAAACCAATAGCAAGAGACAAATGCAAACTCTTACCTGTTGTAAACACAGCTGTTGCAAACAATTTGTTTTCCCTTTAGTAACAAAGAAGACTGATAACAGCAAATTGGGCAGCGTTTAAAAATGAAAGATCTTCTAAAGGAGCATCGTCTGTTCCTGCTGCAAAGCGAGTGTGAGAAACATGCCGTGTTGTCTGAGATGTAAGAGTGAGGGTCGAGAGAGAAAGAGTAAAAGAGAGAGAGACTGAAGGAGAGTGCAGGAAGAGAGAGCGAGAGTGAGAGTGTAAAATGGGAGAAAAAGAGATGTTATAAGACAGAAGATAATCAGTCTAGGCAGAGGGAGACTAGGCAGCTGCCTTGGGCATGATATCCATAGGGGCCCCGAATGGAATGGGTGGATTAAATATATACTTTAAATTGGAATGCAAATGCTTCATTAATGTGGTTCAAGTGGTTTTATGATTTCTCTGATTTTGTCTTTTACAAGATGTTTTAGAATAATATTATACCATTATTGTATGGTGACCTAATTTGCACATTGATGTTATTGTAACAAATGTAAATATAAAGGGTGTCAATTCAATTTATAAGCAAAATGTACATATTAAGTATCACACTTGTATTTGTCAAAAATATTGGTAATTACCTTCATATCTGCGCTTGAAGACTTTTACATTTTACATACATTTTTAATGACATTATTGTGAAAACCTCTGAATTGTGTAGGAAACATGAGTCTGCGGCTGTCTGTCGCAGTGATCACTGTTCTGTGTGCTTATGCATTTGCTAAGACATGATTTGTGCTTTACCAAAAAACAGGACTTAAATTATGTATTAAATATAATAAATGTCATGTTTTATTTATATGTTGATTACTAAAGCGATTACCAATAATACAATCGTGTTTTATCTCTATCAAGTTTAAATAATGCAAAAGATCCCAGTCTGAGGATGGAAATCCCCCAGCCAGTTTACTTTCACTTTAGTGATGGAGGATTTACTTTGTCAATATATCAAAGCAAAACAGTTACTCTAAAAATATTAATAATTTTGGGTTAATTTAATGTGCTTTTTTTCTATTTGGTACTTTATTGTAGAAAGACAAAAATAATTTTAACTGACTTCTAATTATGGTCCAACTGATATGACAAATCAGCCACCAATATCATTTTATAAAGCTAAACAAATTATAAAAAATAAAATTGTCTGATGTTATTTCAAATAGCCAAAACTAAAACTGACACCAGTTTTACTAAAATAGGACTTTAATTATGTTATTGTAACAAATGTAAATGTAAAGGGTGTCATTTAAATCCAATTTATAAGCAAAATGTACATAATTAAGTATCACACTTGTATTTGTCAAAAATATTGGTAACTATCTTCATTAATATTGAGTATGTGACTTTACAGTGCAATCTTTTTAATCAATCATCTAAGTTTCTATTTTTATATTTTTCACAAAATTATAAAGTAAAGTTTACACAATTATAAACTAAAATTTGTATATATACTGTATTTTTTCTGAAATGTATTTCAAATATTTAGAAACAGACAAAAAGCTCTGAGATGCATGGCCATTACGAGTGTATGACTGTAAACTGTAAATGTAAACTCTTTATAGAGATTGTCTTCACTATAGTTTACTGGGACAGACTACGCTCCTGTTTATAGTTTGTATAAAAAAACCAACATCAAGTGAAACTGAAACTACCAACACTGGCTGCTCTTGTTGTTTGCATTTTCTTTTGTTTGAGGTGGAGCGAATCTGCCATTTTATCAACCTATCTGCTATCTCTTTCCTCACCGCTCCTCCTTCTCTGGTCAGACAATTTATAATATTCATACTTACTGATTTCTGCTGCTTTTTTATTTATTTTAAAATTACCTTATTGACATGTCTATATGTACTTGTATACTTTGGTGATTAGTTGCTTCAACTTCTCGTATCTCTTAGTAATTTTCTTTGTCTGCCTGTATGGATTATGGTTATGAAAATACCATTTTGAGGGCTACCTGGCTCTTACTCGAACTGTAAGAATGAATAGACAGAGTACTACATACTGTGGACACATGATTTTATAATGTTCTCTAGCCACAAGTACATTTAGAATAAATGTTTTAAACACTGAACCTACTTTTCAGTGATGTTTGCCAATTGATTTAGGGTGTTGGGTATTTATAAACTAATAAATGTAGAGTTAAATAATAAAATTCATGGGAAAGCTACTAGTGGTGGTAAATTCGGTTCATTTTATGGACTTGGGTTAATCTGAGTCACTCAGTAATGTGATCCGGTTCACTTGAGTCACTTGTACTGACATCTTGATTGCGATTGATTTACTGCATGAAAATGCATCCAAATATCACTTGTCTTCCGTGCACTCATCTTCTGTAAATAAATCCTTCTCTCTTAATTCCCTTGGAACCTCACACTTCTCTTGTCAGTGACAAGTTGACACTTTTTTTCTAAGTGGAATCTTGATCAATCAGATGGGTATATTAATGGGTCAAGGGTTCAAGGCAGATGGTCAACAACAAATTGCAGGAGCCAGTCAGAGGACTCATAGGATCTGGGTTAAATGAGATTTCGGACTCGTGATTCCTGATTCAGTACAAAGATTTTAATCATTAACCCGGGTGATTCAGGAACCGCCCAGCTCTAAAAGCTACAGGGCGAATACCAGTGCTAACCAAAAAAAAACAAAAACCCAGTGCATTTAGTTCATGATGGGCCTGTTTCTGGTGGTTTCTTTATTACATCACACTATCTTAACAAATTTGCTTACAGCTAAATTTGACAGTTTGAATTTTTTTTCATGACCGTAGCAAAGATACCATTGCTCCATGTACTTTGTAATAGGTCAAACTAGCTCAATCTACAGTATATGGGCCCAGTGAAATCACCAGCTGTAGTCAATAATCACTAAAAACAGAATAGACAAGATAGGAATTGCACCCTGAATGTTATACCTAATGTAATAATACATTAGTCAAAGTAAATAATAAGAGATAAATGATTGGACAGACATTGGGCTTCTGTATGTCTGTCTGCCTGTCTTCCTTTCTGTCTAGATAGATAGATAGATAGATAGATAGATAGATAGATAGATAGATAGATAGATAGATAGATAGATAGATAGATAGATAGATAGATAGATAGATAGATAGATGATAGATAGATAGATGATAGATAGATAGATGTAAATGTAAGTATTTGATTGAGTCTAATTATAATATTTAAAGTATTTATTGGGCAGAACAATGGAAAATAAAATAATCATTAATCACCCTAATTGTATAATTCTCTAAATAAACTGATTTAGGTCATTCCCAGTATTATGTTGTTTTATTTATTAATATTTTTACATTGTGTCATGGTAAAAGAAATTACAGGCTAAAAAAATATAAAACCCAGTAAACTTTATTCTATTCAAACTAATATAAAGGTGTGTAATGATTGTTGATATTGTGGCTGCATTACTGAAGTTTTAAAAATATCATAAAGTTGTCAAGTCCACCTTATACACGATCCAAACATGAACTTTGCTTCAAACTTTACATAAATCAGATGTTTTGAAATTGGTCCATGTTTACCTCTCTCAGAAAGTACCTCAGCTTCTCTGTGTCACATGATTTTCACTAAATCACTGGGGAGTCGGTCGGAGTGAGCTTGTTTCACTTGTGCAAAACCTTTAGGTGTGAGTTCTGCCCAGTAACAACCGAGCAACAATTCTCATTGGTTGAAAAAAACAAGAGAGGGCGTGGTTGCTGAGCACTATATAAACGTATTCGCGCTTCCTTTCACTTCAGATTCGTTCTGTATCACAGAGGGTAGGGTGTCACTGAGGCGTTCGAAGACTTTTACATTTACATTTTTCATTTCATTATTGTGAAACCTTCTGAATTGTGTAGGAAACATGAAGCTGCAGCTGTCTGTCGCAGTGATCGCTGTTCTGTGCGCTTGTGCATTCGCTAAGACATGTGAGTAGACTTTTATTATTGTAATGTCATTTTGGTCCAACAGGCCTCTCGTGTTGTTATTTAGGTTAATGTGTGTTTGTTTTATTACATTATTCTAAACATAGTATTTTAGTAATGTAGATTAATGTTTAATTTGTGTTGTTTTGTGTAAAGGAAACTTGTATTTGTTGTATTTGTTGAAGTGCGTATTTATAATTGTGCTTTACGGAAAAAAAAGGACTTAATATGTATTAAATATAATAAATGTCATGTTTTATTCATATCTTCATTACTAAAGCGATTATTAAAAATAAAATCGTATGTTTTATTTTCATTAAGTATAAATTAAGCAAATGATCCAGATCTGAGGATGGAAATCCCCCAGCCAGTTTACTTTCACTTTAGTGATGGAGGAATTATTGTGTCAATATATCAACGCAAAACAATAACTCTAATAATATTAATCATTTTGGTTAATTTAATGTAATTTTTTTATTTTTTCTACTTGGAAGTATATTGTATTAAAGACAATAATTTTAACTTTGACTTCTAATGATGGTCCAACTGATATGACAAATCAGCCACCAGTATCAGTTTATAAAGCTAAAAAATAATACAAATAAATGTCTGATATTATTTAATGTAGCCAAAACTTACACTGACACCAGTTTTACAAAAATAGGACTTTGAAGTTTTAAAATAAATGGCAAAGAAATCTGTGCATCTGTTTTCAATAAATGCTTCATTCTGGTCAGTAATTTAAACTTCATTCATTATAATGCAAAGTAATAAATTAAATAAAGCTTTATAAATACATTTTTTTTTAAGTAAGTTTTGTGTAGTGAAGTGTGATAAAGCAATTGAAAGGAATTTATTATTACCAGATGGTGACTGGTAAATAAACCACCTGTATTATGCACTACTAATATATAATTTAGGTTTAATAATTAATGTAGACTATAGTGTGTTTATTTCTGTTTAATATATAGGTTTAAGGTTCCACTGATAAATATATTAATACTACGTATAACGATTTGACACTATAATTTTAACACTTTAACGATTCGATAAAAGCTAGTCTATCTTTGGACTGAGAGAAAATCACCGTAAATTACTGTAAAATTACAGAGCTGGGCTGGCTTGTTTACATGTTTGCATAACAAGCCCTCAATACTCCAAAGACTTCACTCCACCACAATATTTACTACTACAATTGCATTTCACTGGACAGCCGTTGCGTCCGTCAAACAAAATCTGCTGCTGTAGTTCACCTTGTAACCGCTAGAGCCAAAATTCTACCCCATACACCTTTAAGTGCGCACTATCGGTGGCCGCCAGTAATAAGTATGCCAAATTGCTCACAAATAACTGTGCAGTTGTGATTAATTTATTCAGGGGCTTAAACACAAAAACAAGTGATGACCACCTGTAGCTGCATACCGCGTGTTTAGTTGTTGTTTAAAAGAACAGCTTATTAATGAATGTGGGTTTTCCTGTATAACGTTTAAGGAAAAATGATCAGTGAGTGTATTGTCGATTGTGGAACCCTAACAGCAACCTGTATAATCAACCAGCTGATATAGCAACTAGGCCCTAGAGCTGATCCAAGATTAAATTACATAATTTATTCAACATCTAAAAGAGGTGGCTATATCAGAATATCATTCAGCTCTTAGTTTTCTGAATTTTTTCGGAAATGGACAAAAATGGTGCAACAATAACATTACAAGTTACTTTAGATTCTTAGTAAAGCTTTGTATGGGTTTTCTTTATGTTCTAATCATACCTGTGCACATGTCTATTCTCAACTGTAGCTCCCCCAAAGATCCAGGTTTACAGCCGTAACCCTGGCGAGTATGGGAAGGAGAACACGCTGATCTGCCATGTGAGTGGCTTCCACCCTCCAGACATCGAAATCAATCTGGTGAAGAATGGCGCGGTGATTCCCAATGCCAAGCAGACTGACCTGGCATTTGAGCAGGGCTGGCAGTTCCATTTGACCAAGAGCGTCAGCTTTACTCCCAACAAAGGCGATAACTACCTCTGCAAAGTGCGACACATGCAAGACACCAAGGATGTCAGCTGGGGTGAGAAAATGATTTGATAATTAGTATTGGACAGTACAAGTCCAGTCATACAGAATAATGATAAAATAATGAAGAATTCACTATGTGACCAAAAGTATGTGGACACCTTAACCATAAATTGTTGGCTATGCCATTCCAAAATCACAGGCATTAATATGGGATTACCACCCCCTTTGCAACCCTAACACCGAATCGGCCACTCCAGAATAACCCACCAACACCTGATAAAAGGAGAAAACCCCCCCCAACTTGTGAAACCTGCCAAACACCTATATCAATAAAACACATCTTGATAGAATGCCCAAAAAAGAAAGAGAACAAGCACACATGCCAGAAACTATCAAAGAGACTCTCACACAAGACAACACAAGAAGACTTTTAACCTACCTTGCAACCATAAAAATAAAAATGAACATATAATATGGACCAAAATATGAAGACACATACATAATACCTATTACTGCCATTAAATGACACCAATGTGTTAAACATGGCGTTAAAACTTAAATAAATAAATTGCAGCCCTAACAGCCTCCTCACTTTTCTTAAAGTTTTTTTTTTTTTAAGATTTTGGAGTGTGTCTTTATCTCAGAGGTGTTCATTGGAGTTGAGATAGTGGCTTGGTTTTGGCAACTAAAGTGTCCTCACACAACTTTTCAAACTTAATTAAATAATTAGCAAGGGTGTCCAAATACTTGTGGCTATATAGTTTATGAGGTGTTTTGTGGAATATATTGATATCATCAACAATTTACAGTTTAAGAACTGTAATGAAGTCTGAACGTGTTTTTTTCTTTCTTTGCAGAGCCAGACATGTAAATGTGCTGGGCTTCGTAAGTAAACCTTTTAAACAGCATAATTTAACATTAATAGTATTAGTATGCCTTTAATAATTCATCCTTTGTATGAAATGATGAAATACTGGGTAATTTATAGGATTACCACTTGTTTTGTTCAGTTTATAGATTATATTTTCTTATGACTTTACAGATTCCAGAGCTGCATTTTGCCTGCACTTTGACTTCCAGAGATGATACCACCTTCTAAACATAATACATCTTTTGCAGTACATTGAACTACTATATATGATCCACTCAAATCCACTCTTTGTTTGATAATGCTTTTTCTGGGTTAGATTGATGTATGAGCTGTGCTCCTTCATACACTTTGATTGAACAATTTTTCGTAACCTGTGGTGGGTATCAACTCAAATGCCTTCTATATATGTATAGTTTTCTAGGGGCCTGTTTTTCTGTGTTTCATCAGTGTACAAATGGCTTAAATTTTTCTTTACCTTTTTTACCATTTCTTGGTAAGTGTAACTGATGCTCTTATAAACAATTTGTAATTGTAAAAGTGTGTTCACAGTAGGTGATCTTTTAGGCAGTTTTTAAAAAGTGGTTCCACCCTACAACAATGCCAATTATGCATGCAATTAAATAAACATGAACAACATTGATTAGAAGGCAACCATTTTAAAAAATGTCTAATGTCACTCATTAAAGATCTATAATGATGTATAATGATATACATCATTATACATCATTATAGATCAAAACGATCAATATGGAGGGTAGAATGCTGATAGAAAATACAAATGCATGAAATGTTTTTTAAAGCACTCTTCTAGTTTTGCTTTAAAAGCTAATTGATTTTTTCTTTTTAATAATTATGAAAAAGATTAGCTAGTGGTAATGCCTAGTGTGAACATTCTTGGAAAGCTATTAAATATTGAAGATGTGTAATTCTCTTAAAATGAAAGTTTTGACAATCTAATTGTCTAATTGGTATTAAGATATTAATAATAAAGTTTTGTCCCCAAAACCTGATTGTGTCTGTTTATCTTTACTATTCTATTCTGAAATTGCTCTTTCATTATTTCGTGCATGGTTAGAAGACGTTAGGATATAGGATTTAGTCAAAAGCATTTTTGAGAGCCGACACTGATGCTGACTAGAAGACCTGTCGGTAAATGTAATATAATCACTGAGCACCTCGGTGGCCAGTGTGATTTAAACACAGAGGGAGACATAAATAATTATATTATTCCTTAATACAAATACTAGATACCAAGATAAAACACTTTTTAAGTGGTTGTGTTCACTTTCACATAAACCACCTTCAGATATGTATGTTAATAATTAGCTGAGAATGTGAAGGTTTACATGGAGCCAAATAAACAGGACAACGTACGTATAATTACATATATTGGATTAACACAAAAGTATCTACATCAGACAATCATTTCACATTCAAATGGAAGGAGGTTGTAAACAAACAAGCTGCTCCATACAAACTATTAGGCATAGCAGGTTGAAGGGATTTTTCCACAACAATACAATTGTGTTTTTGGGTAAGATGGAAGGAGAAAATCACCTTTACACTAGTGCGAAGTTGTGTTTTATAAATTTTGTTTTACATAATACATTAAGCATAAGACAAATAATACAAGACCGAACAAATTAAGTGTACAAATCAGTGCACCAGTGCAGGCAACTACACAAATTACACAGAATACACATTTAACATGAAGCCATTTGGAGTAAATGTTAGGACAGTATGTAGTTTTACAAACGTACTAACGGTGTAGTGTATAGACAATCAGTTCACATTTAAATGGAAGGAGGTTGTAAACAAACAAGCTGCTCCCTACAAACTCAAAGTCAAAGTTGCTTTATTGTCAAAACTGCAATATGTACAGGACATACAGAGGACTGAAATTGTGTTACTCTCTGACCCATGGTGCAACATTTAACATTAATTAAACAATAAACCTAGAATAAAAGAAGAATATAAAAATAAGAATAAACACACTTTTATTGTTAAGCATAATTGTTAAGCAAACTGTTAAGCATAGCAAGTTTAAGGGATGTTTCCACAATAATACAATTGTGTTTTTGGGTAAGATGGGAGGATAAAATCACCTTTACTACAGTGCAAAGTTGTGTTTTATAAATTTTGTTTTACATGTGAAGGTGGGAGATGTGCCATCAACATAAATAACTTTATAACACAAGTATCTTTATATGTGTAGACTATTTCAGCAAAAATATACAAGGTGTTATTTATTTATTTATTTATTTGGTTACACTTTGGTTACATTCATGACAGGACAGGTAGTTACTGGTTACACAGTGGTTTCATCAGTTCAAAATTAATTGATTAATTAACTGTGTAACAAAAGTTTCTAATAAGAAAGTGACAGAACTAATACAGTTACATTAATATATTACTACATTTACTTATATAAATTATATTGGGCAGCACGGTGGCTAAGTGGGTACCACTGTTGCCTCACAGCGAGAAGGTCCTGGGTTCGAGCCCCAGGTGGGGTGGTCCGGGTCCTTTCTGTGTGGAGTTTGCATGTTGTCCGCGTGCTCCGGTTTCCTCCCACAGTCCAAAGACATGCAAGTGAGGTAAATTGTAGACACTAAATTGTCCATGACTGTGTTTGATATAACCTTGTGAACCGATGAATCTTGTGTAATGAGTAACTACTGTTTCTGTCATGAATGTAACCAAAGTGTAAAACACAAACAAACAATATAAATGATATTTATGGTATGGGTGAATGTCTTTTCTTGTAATTTTGAAATGTTTTTAAACATTTCAGTATGAAAATCCTGTTGCTTTATTTCTCTGTCTGGTTAGAATTGTTTTTCAGATGAAAATGTACAATAATCATCAGTTTAATTGATTACTGTTCGAGAACTTTCCTTCCCCTCCACCGCGCTACCAGCGTCGCTCCACCCAGGAGAAAACCATTCTTGTTTCTCCCACACGTAGTCAGGATAAGGTCCCGCCCTCTGCAGTGGGATTGGTCAGTAGTACATACGCACAGTAAACTGTCCAATCGAATCACAGAATATGCCCCAATAGCCAATCATTTGCAATTAGGCGGGTCGTGTCGGAAAACGGGTGGAAAAAAACAAGTCACTAGTTAGCACGTCATGTCTGGAAAAAGCTAACGTTCGAGTATTTAGTTCTATTTTTACATTTCTCTAGTTTTGTTGGAATTGAAATTAGATTTATCAAGATGATTGTTACAGTTAAGCCGCTCCAAGGGAAAGAATGTAACGTACAGGTACAGAAATAGTCTAATTTAGGCTTTTTAATGCTTGTTTAGTCTAGCTTTCCCTAGCTAGTTAGCTAATAAGCCTTCTCATATTGCTACATTTATTGTTGTTTCACGATGTTTAGCTTTGTGGTTAACATGCTGAGTAAATGTTAGGTTTAAATAACTGATTGTTGTTCGTTTGTAGGTGAATTTGTGTATTAGAATCACAAATGACTTCTTTTTGCATACAGTACACGTCTTTGTATGTCCCTGCTTGGGAGTTATACTTAGATTGGAGGCTCAGCCATTGTCAGGTCGCCTATTGAGTTGATAGGGTTAAGGGCCCTACCTAGGGGCCCAACAGTGGGAACAAATATTTGAGCTAGCAGCTTTCTGATTGATAGACCAGAGCCATATACCCGAACCACCATGTTAATATTATACTGATTTACTTGTAAAGTATTTATCAGAATAACTTTGGCCCCCTTTACAGGGAATTTGACTTGGTGTACTCATATGGAAATGATACATAACACATTAGACAGAACAAATTAAGTATACAAAACAGTGCATCAGTGCAGGCAACTATACAAATAACACAAATGATAGAGAATACACATTTAATATGAAGCCATTTGGAGTAAATCCTTGGACAGTCTATGTAGTTGTACAAACGTTTGTGTGCAAAAGGTGTAGTGTACAGGTCAAGGTCAATCTCAGGTGCCTTTGTTACATGCTGCTTGAGTTTAAACTAATCTAAAGTGTTTGCCAGAGTGAAATTGTTCAATTAGGTAATAACAGTGGCCATAGTAATTCACAGTAGTTGAAGAATGAACTATATTATGAGTGACTACAAGTTATTGAAATTTGTGTCTTTGTTAATGTGACCATGCAGTCTTGGTTAAAATGTTCTGAGCTAATTTATAAAAATATAGCAAACTGGGTTAGAATATAACATTTAGTTATATTTGATATACTGTATTTGAAGAATTTGTATCATACCTGTTTCACCTGTAAATGTATTAACATTTATCAGTTTGATATTATAAAGCTTTGACTTTGAATCATGCATTTATTTTACATACTTGTTGTTAATTTAAGACTTTGACAGTTGAATGTGCATTGACACAAAATGTAGTATTAATACAGTGCTCTGTATAATGCCAATGTTCCTTGTGTAATGAGTACTTCAGCCTTTTTACTAGTGATTTGCATCTTATTTTACCTTGTAGTTTAGACATTTCAGATGGCTAAGGTTTAAGGCTACAGTCCTATAGTCTCCCTACACAAACAGGCTGTCCTACTTCTTCTGTTCCACACAAGTCTTATTATGAAAACAAATTCAATTTATTGCATTCTTATTGACTCACAGGTCACAGAAAATGAGAAGGTTTCAACACTAAAAGAATTGGTGTTTGAGCGTCTGCACATACCACCCAATCAGCAAAGACTGCTCTACAAAGGAAAAGCCCTGGCAGGTAGGCCTGATCAGTTTTTCCCCAGTGCTTACACTTAGCCTTCAAAAAGAATAAAAATAATTTTATTTTGTATCAGTTCGTTTACTTCTTCCTCATTATCTTACTGTGTATTTGCTCCTATGTGTGTGTAGTCACATCAATGGCAAAATCATTTTTATATGCATGGACTGATTTTCCCTGTTCTGTTGTAGATGAACACAGACTGAGTGATTATTCTATCGGCCCAGAGGCCAAGCTGAACCTCGTGGTGCGGCCTGCGGGAGAAAGAACCAGTGGCATGACTGTCAACAGTAGCACCAGTACCGGCAGTGTAAACAGCAGCAATGGAAGCTGTGAAAAAGCAGTATGGCAGTTACTCTCCACAGTCCTGGCTAAACACTTTAGTCTTGCAGATGCAACCAAAGTACAGGAACAGCTTATTAAGGTACTTCTTCATTTTGTTTATTAGTCTCAACCACTGGTGAATTATTTGTATTAAAGAGCCTGATGGTATTTAGGCACAAAGCACAGTGAGCTCTTTTAAAAATAAATGCATATTTTGGATGTTAGGTTGGTGACAAGAGAATAAACTACTAATACCACCGATTTAAGACTTTCCAGAATTCAAAAGTGCTTTTTTACAGAAAACATCTGATTATTTTCACAAAGGCAGTGTGGAACTTTAGAGAGATTTAGGTAACTGAGGATCACTCTGGTAGTGAGATGTAGAGTAGTCGTTGACTTCTGAATTATGTAATCTGTAATTATGTAACGTTTTTTTCTTCTTTTTTTTTTTAAGTCTCGCCAAAGTAGATCATTCTGGTCTGCATATCTGAGTTGGCACAGTTTTCACGCCAGATGCTCTATTTCAGTTCAACCTTCCATATTTTTTGAGAGTGCACTGACAATGCACATCCCAGTAGCTAGGTTGTACTTTGTATAAAGTATCAAGATCATTTAAATGTAGTTAAAAATGACACAGAGCTGCTTCCTTTTGATTTGTATGTGCAGCGGTGATACACAAAGCTTCACCTAAATGAAGCATGCAAACAATTTGATATTTTTAATTGTTACACTCAGCTCTTAACGGTAGGTAAGGGCAGGGACTGGCACTTTACATTTTACTTTTGCTCGCATTAAACAAAGTAACTAGGCATAAAATAAGCACAGCACAGAGCATTAGGTTGTCTTCTAATGACTGTGTGGTGTGACTGGTGCAAATGGAATCACGTCATGTTGCCTTTTGACCTTTTATTGACTGAATTGCTGTTAATCTACTTTTTAATTTCTATTTCAGGATTACGACAGCTCTTTTAGACAGCTTAGTTTAGATGATATTGAGCGCCTGGCTGGACGTCTGCTGCACCCCGAGACAGAAGGAATAGACGTCTCATACATGGACTGAGAGGAGCTAAATACAAGAACACATTTTACTGCTTGGAGACAGAAACACACCCAGCCTGCTGATTGGGTTGAACATGGGAATGAGGACTGAATTTATGTGATTTAGTGAGAAACAGCATCATATGACCATGTTTGATAAAGACTTAGTGAAACTGTACACGGATATTTCTCATCAGTCTGTCAATCTGGAAACATGTTATGTAGTATGATGGGGATGTTGGGTATTTAACTCTTAATGCTGTTTGCGGAGAGCTTTTTAATCATAATTTATAAAGAACTTGCTTTGGAGAACCTGCGTTTTGCAAAAGTGGATTGCTTTGAGCAGTGCAGGACATAAGCATGCTACAATTCCATGTTTACAGCTGTGTATAAGTTGGGTATTAAGTGCAAATGAGCAGTATCATTTAATGTTCATAAGCACTGGATGTAATACACACCTGTATGGAAGGATAGTAAGAATTCGACAATAAACAGCCCACATTAGGAGCTGACTTAAACAGACTGGTAAATAATTCCATGATGATTATCACAGCTAAAGCTCATCTTTAATTACACTACAGTTAGCATTCCCGAGTTGACCTTTCATGGGCAGCTGAACCTTGTCACACTGAATGATGTCAATAAAAGCCAAATTTCATGGCATACTGTAAGGTATCCTAGGTATTCCATGTCAGTTTATCCAGCTACACAATGTAACACGAAGAAAATGACATTCTGCTTGCACCAGTGCATTCTGAAAATAAAGTTGTGTAATCAATAGTAAAGTTTACTAGTAAAAAGTCATTAAAACTGTGGTATGGTCCATATGGAATACCAGTCCTCCAAATTGAGCTTGAGGTAATATTTCTGTGGCAATTCAGTTTACTGTAGGTAACCAGCAAGAAGTGTCAGGTTGACATTTATCGGCTTCATATTACTTAATTTAGGTGTCTAAGTCGGTGCCTTTTTGTCAGAGGTAAACGTGCATCATTCTATGCCAGCTTTCTTTAGATAACTTTCACACATGCATCACAGGAGTGGGCACACTGCTGGACTTAACATGCCACAATGCGCAGTGAAAGATACATCAGTCTAGCATCTGCGCTCTTTCACTACAAATCCCTACTGGAACATGTGCAGAATGTGACTGGGTATTGACACACACTCTTGCTTTTAAAGAAGCAATAGATACAAAGGAACCCTTAATCGTAATACAATAATAGATTTTTTTTTTTTACTGTTGTGCATATTAGTTATGCTTATGCATAGTACTTTCCAAAATACATTTAAATCTTCTCATATCCCACATTTGAATTTGTAATGTCTCAATATAAATAACAGAGGTTGACTTTGCTCTGGAAATATTTAACACCACTTTGTCCAGTGTAAAACTGGCATATTTAAATTAAAAGCAGTGGTTGAACTGGATTTGCTTGGTCGTCATTGTCTTTATCTGTATTATTTTTTTAAATGTTTAAAATTTCACTCGTGTTTGCACTTTATTAAGAATGATCAAACACACCCATTCACAGCAGTTTGATCCAGATGTGTTTTCATAAACAGGGTTAATAATCAAACTTAGTGATGTTATTTTAGGTTGTAAAGAGTGCTGTTCGTATTTTAATGGATACTGAGGGGTGTGTGGGTACAAACAATAAAGGTAGCAAAAAATTTAGTGAGAACTGTTTATACAGTCAGCTGTAGAACCCTGGACTGAATGGAAGCAGGGCATCCAAATGATATTAGAAAAAAACCTCCTAAATGTATTTAAATGCTTCTAGTTTTTATTTGTATGGAGACTCTGTGAATCTAAACATTACAATGACTTCAGGTGTCTGACTTTATTTACCATTATTAACTGATGAAGCTGTTCATTCTGAAATATAAAGAACGATCCATGAAGATATTTTTAGCTTTATTTGTGTTTGATTTGGATAAACTAAGTTACAGTGGCACACTGGCCAAACTAATCAGTTTCTACATTTACCCAGTTTCAGCTTTTGAATATAAAAACAAAAGAAACATGGAATGTTTATACAGTGGTGTTCAAAAAAATAGCAGTCCAACACCATTGACCTGATAAATCACTGTTTTTAGTAGAAGTGATATTTCTACATAGCAAAATTTTACTTGAAAGTGTAGTAGAGTAATGAAAACAAAACAAACCCAACAATTAGGACATGCATGCCATTCATTCTGAGTAATCGAAGCATTGATTGAAAGGGGGTTGTTCAAAATAATAGCAGTGAGAATTTCAATTGGTGAAGTCATTCATTCTGCAGAAGAATGGGTGTCAATTTTGGCCCTTATTTAAGGTAGGATGGTGGCAAATGTTGCACAGGTTGGTCATAGCACATTTCCTTTTGAAATACTGGGTAAAATGGGTTGTTCCAGACATTGTTCTGATGAACAGCGTACTTTGATTAAAAAGTTGATTGTAGAGGGAAAAAACATACAGAGAAGTGCAGCAAATTATAGGCTGCTCAGCTAAAATGATCTCAAATGTCTTGAAGTGACAACTAAAATCTGAAAGACGCAGAAGGAAGTGTGGAACTACTGTTTGATTGGATCGAAGAATAGCCAAAATGGCAAAGGTTCAGCCAATGATCACCTCCAGAAAGATCAAGGAACATCTGAAGTTCCCAGTGAGTACAGAAGATGATTAAGTGAAGCCAATTTACCAGCAAGAACTCCTTGCAAAGTCCCGTTGTTAAGAAAAAGACGCGTCCTGAATGGGTTCAAATTTGCCAAGGAACACATTGACTGGTCCAAAGAGAAATGACTCAACATTTGTGGACTGGTGAAAGCAAAATTGTATTTTTTTGGTCTAGTGGCCGTAGACAGTATGTCTGACACCCCTTGAGCACTGAATTCAAGCCAAAGTTCACTGTGAAGACAGTAAAGCATGGTGGTACAAAATGATGATATGGGGATGTTTCTCATACCATGGTGTTACGCCTATTTATCACATACGAGGGATCATGGATCAGTTTAAATATATCAGAATACTTGAGATCATGTTGCCCTATGTCGAAGAAGAAATGTGCTTAAAATGGGTGTTTCAACATGACAATGACCCAAAACATCTTGTTTACAAACAAGATTGAGGTAATAGAGTGACCAGCCCAATCCCCTGACCTCAGTCCCATAGAGAACTTGTGTTCTGATATCTGAAATGCGTTCTTTTGAGGCAAAATCCAAAATTGCAGAAGAACTGTGGAATGTAGTCTAATCATCCTGGACTGGAATACCTGTTCAGAGGTGCCAGAAGTTGGTCGACTCCATGCAACACAGATCTCGGAAACAATTGTAATGCCACAAAATGCTGGCACTGCTATTTTTTTGAACAGCCTAATATTCATTTTTCTTAATTTTCTGTAAAGGATGAACACAAACTGGCTAAATTTTGTTAATGTTTTGATTTAGAATTGAAAGTGGAGTATTTTCAGTGCATTTGCATTCATGGAAATAAAAGTTATTAGAATGATTTTGTGCTTTATTCACTTTTTTAAAATCACTGCTATTTTTTTGAACACTACTGTATATTAATACACGTGCAGCATGTAAATGTCAAATGTTTAAAGAAAAACATTAAAGAAAAGGCCATGAATGGATATTTAGATTTACTGAAACTGCTGCTTTTCCTCTCACTCTAATGGCTACATTCATACTGCAAGTAAAGTGCAAACGAGTCTTTGACTCACTCCCGTGACTAATTTCTTCAACTGGATGTTTGAAATGAATCATAGAAACTGCAGCTACTGTCACAAAACAAACGAGAGCATGTAAGGAACAAGTGTTTTTTATGACGCTTGTGATCGGATTTCAATTTGAGCCACTATTTGTTCTATTTAAATCCAGTACATCTGCTATGTCAAGGTATCAAGATCCACAAACTTGATCAGGATTGGCGGAAACTGAACCGAGGATAAAACCATTATTTTAAATGTGTAATTATTTTTAATAATATATATGAACTTCTGCATTCCTTTTTTTTAGTGTCACTTCTCCATTTATGCTGGTCATTATATGTACCACTCGAACCCTGGGTACAAGGCAGGAACATTGTGCACAAATGTATTGCAGGCCTTTTTGTGACTACACCCAGTGACATCCTTAGGACTTCGTTTTGACCTCACCTATTGAAGAGGTACATTGGAACAACGTGACATTGGTTTCTTGGGCAAGTTTGAAAAGAAAACCCAGATCGAAACCTTTTGTTTAGAGGAAATTTTCTAGATGGTCAGATGTAATCCAGGAATCACCAAACAAGCACTTGCTCACTTCTGCCATGAATTAGAAGCTGCTTACACATGAACGACACTGTCCATAGTCAGCAAAGCTTCACTGTAAACTCTATTGTCTGTTTCAGCATCTTTTTCATGGTAACCTTTTACACACTGCTTTGGACTATAAAAGAGTGTGATCCTATAGTTCAGCCACATAAGAACAGTGTTCAAAAGAAGCTGCCATGACCTACCTGCAAGCCTCAATTGTGTGGAAACCTTTGACTTCATATATTTAATGCAGCGTATAATACTATTGACATTCATAATCAAATTTCCAGGAGTTTCTTTTATTTCCAGTTTCTCCACTGCTCCCAGCACTTCAACCAGACAGTACGAGTTGTTGTTGCAATAGCAAGGAGGTAAAAATGTATTCAGCCTCTTGAACTATAGTCCCTGTTAAGTGTCTGACGGGGCCAAATGTTATGCTGAGACTTGAATTCAAGTCATCTGAGCACTATTATGTAATTTTATCCCATAGTTCTGACCATATTTCAATAACAACCTTATTAAGTAAAGGGAAGCAAAAGCATTTTATGTAGCCTTTATGCATACACTTTCATCACATGAACCATGTTAATAATAATGTAAAAAGCTGATTTTAGTCAGAACTGTGCATACTTGCAGTGTGAATGTAGCAAAATAAACAAGGACGCAAGGGAAAAGCTAAATGACATTCATTCTAAAAGTAGAATTATGTAATATGATGTAATTCTGGGCAGCTGAGACTGTTAATTATTTCTATTATTTGTGCAAGTATTAAGAAATCAATGAAATTAATGGACAAACAAGTTGAAGACAGTAAAGTCCTTGACTGGCTATCGTAATCATATATTGATGCCATGCAAATACAGACAGGTTGACACCTTCAGCACTGGTGTACTTTATACAGTAGGGAATGCATGATCAGCATAGAAATACAGACCAGATACGAGGAATGATGCAGAACTAAAGGCACGATGATTTGGCAGAAAGGAAAACAAGTGTACAAAGAAAAAAGAACGCAGTGACAGTCTTGAGACGGTTAAGGGTATCGATACTGGGAATTGTACTTTTAAAAGTAATACTATGCTGAAAGAAAGAAGTCTCCCGTGTTCTTAGTTCATCATGCCACGTGGTGGAAAGAGAGGGGCGCCGTCTCAAGGTAAATACCCTGAACCTCCCAGAGAAGAAAACAATCATGGCAGGGGAGTCGGTGGCTTGGTTCGTTCGGCCTTTGAAGGATTGTCGCCATCCCTTTCCCTTTTGTCCTTTAGCAGTTGCAGCTGTCGCTGGAGGAGTCGGGTCTATCGTCTCTTAGCTTGATCTGGTCGGGGAAATCGTACGGCTCCACTTCAGACTCCTGGGAAACAGAATGAATAGGTGAACAAGTTTTATTTACTGTAAACAAGCAGACATCAAGTTCCAGATGTGAGCAGGACATTAGTGTCAAGCAAGAAAGTATAATATATATATATATATACACAAGGGATCTTCAAAAAGTTTCCGCACTTTTATATTTTAGTTGGAAACGGTGAGGGTGGGAGGAGCAGTAATTGGTCGTGACTGAGAGACGCTTATAGTCCGGATTTAGCTCCATCTGATTTCCACCTTTTTGGACGCTTAAAGAAGCTTTAAGGGAAAGAAGATTTTATGTGATAATGTGAAAGCAGCTGTGCATCAGTGGCTACAAGCTCAACCAAAAACATTTTTGCTGATGCCATTAAAATAGTACAACTCTGGGAAAAATGCATTGGAAATTGGTTGTGTAGAAAAGTAATTTCATTTGTTTGTCAAATTCTTAATAAATAGAGTTTAAAAAAAAAGTGTGGAAACTTTTTGAACCTTTAGGTAAAAAACAAATTTTTACCTGTTTAAGTGCATTGCGAGCGATGGTCTGGAAAGCCTGGTCAACGTTGATGGCTTCTTTGGCACTGGTCTCGAAGTACGGGATGTTGTTCTTGCTTACACACCATGCCTGAGCTCGCTTTGTGGCAACCTGCTCAAACCAAAAGCTTCCGTCAACTAATAAGTCTGATTTTAATAAGCGGTGCATTTAAAGTATGAAACCATTCCACTATCCACATAAACCCAGAATCTGTACAAAACTACAGGCCAGGAACAGACATACAGAGCTGGATTTATGGCTTACTAGGTCTAAAAAAAAAAAAAAGCACTTGTGGGTGTTTCATTTGCCTGCACTGACCTGTCTGTTCTCCAAGTCGATTTTGTTCCCGAGCACGACGAAAGGGAAGTTCTCTGGGTCACGTGGGCTGGCCTGAATCAGGAACTCATCCCTCCAGCTGTCCAACGTTTTGAAGGTGTTTGGGGCTGTGACATCGTACACCAGCACGCAGCAGTCAGCACCCCTGTAGAACGCCACTCCCAGAGACTGAAATCGCTCCTGTCCGGCTGTGTCCCAAATCTGTAGAATCAAATACAATCAATTAATCAGGTCTGCAGGAAAGATAAAATGAGACATGTAATGGGCATTTTGAGTATGTGGTCAGGTACTCAAACAAAAAAAAGGTAAAGGATTGCTCAATATAATATTGCTCAATATTGGGACAGTGGTAGCCTAGTGGGTAGAGCTTTTATCAACTAAAAGGCTGAGAGTTCGAATCCCAGCTCTGCCATGTAGCCACTGTTAGGCCTTAACCCTCTTTGCTCCAGGGGCACTGTACGATGGCTGACCCAGTGTTCTGACCCCAGTTTCCAAACAAGCTGGGATATGTGAAGAATGAACTTCTGTACTGTATATCTGTATATGTATATGTATAAATGACAAATAAAGGCGTTCTATTATTACTAAACCATTTGGTCTGACAATCCTTAAACTTATTATGTGTTTCATAATGTAATTAATTTCATGATGAAAAATAAAATGAAAAGTAAAAAAATAAAATAGAAACAATCTTGTTTAAGAGCAGGATTTTTCAAACCCTGGGTTGTGATTCTTGGGTGGGTCACAAGCCAAAATAACTGAATCGCAAAGAAAATAACTGAATCACAAAGAAAATAACAATTAAATAACCAATTTTAACATGTGCATAAACACAAAATGAACTTGTACAACAAACACCCTTTGTGGAGGCTTTACGTTACATCCTGTAAACCACAGTGAAACCAGATTGACACCATTTGTATTAATTAAGTATATTTCATTTTGTGTTTCATTTTCATGTGTTTTTTCTGCCTGGGTCGTGGTAAAAATCATGACTTGAGGTTTCGAAAAGAAATACATTTGTTTGTTTGTTTAATTCTTAACGCCATGTCAGCTGCAATGGATATGGATAAAATATTATTTAAATGTCAAGGTGGTGGGTCCATTTTTTTCATGGCCGTATAGCGGTTAAGAGTGTTTGTGTGACTGAGGGTCTAACTTATATGGCGTTTTTAATTGCAAGTGATTTAAAGAATTTAAGCAGTTTTTGGTGGGCGTACTGATGTGAAGATTTCCTTGTAGCTGTTTGTATTGCAGAATTCTGTTCCGATGGTGTTTATTTGTTGGCATGAGTATGAGGGTGTGTTTAATAGAGATTCTTGATTTACAAAATACATGTGAAGTAGATTCTTCATATCCATCTTAAAGTTCATGTCACATCACTCACCACTGCCCTCTCAAAAAGTTGTTAAATACATTTAAAAAGACTGAAAAATGGTTTAAAACAAACAAACTAGGGCATTGTGTTTGTTTACAATCCTATGCATTTTAAAAATAGGTAGACTTTGACAGTGATTTCTTAATCGGCCATTGGTTAAGGGGTTAATCATTGACATTCCTAGTTTGGAGAATGAAGTTACTCCTACAGAGGGGTCCCTTTATTAATTACTTGCAGTAATTATTGTCATATTTGGAATAAATTTTCAGCCACCAAGTGCAAACTTAAGTCAGGACCTTGTATTTTGTTTTGGTCAAACTAAAACTTAAGTGTGCCACTTCATGGTCATGATTTATGCCCATATTGCATAAACACACAACACAAAAACTAATAACTGATTACAGAATCAAAGATTATCCAAACTTTCTTTTTCATTTAGTTCTAATACAGCCAGTAACACTGACTGGTAAATCACGTGGTTGCTGACTGCCACACCAAAATTCCTCACCAACTCAGCTAAAGGGCTCGTTCCTATAAAGCCAGTGCTTTCCTGGAAATAACCAAAAGTAACCTGACACGCACTTAGGTGACACATCACCAAAAAACAGGCTAAACAGGATTAGCCAATGACACCGACAATAATTGTGTATACATACACAGCTATGATAATATTCTTGGTTCAGCTTTTATATCATTCAAATTGTTTCAGTTCCTTTTTTAAATGTGGCTCAAGATTTATTTTTATTTTTAAATTTCTATTTATTGTCCAGGTCTAATGTGAAAATTATAGCATAGTATAGTATAGTATAGTACAGTATATAAAGTTCCAATTCATTTTCATTTTTACTACACCCTTATCTTGGTCAGGATAGCGGTGGGTTCAGGTTTCTTTGAACCAGTGGATGCAATGCAGTAACACGCTCCAGCCCGGACAGGATGCCACTTCATCGAGGGGCCTTGCAAGCCTGACCAGAATAATGCAGTTGCTACTGATTGATGAAAAAATTATTTGCACACTACAGCACTGCGATAATGTCAGTTGGTCTGAACTAGACGGCTACTTCTTGATAATCTGTGGGTAGCGTGTACAGCATGAATAATATATAATATTTTCTAACTGGCAGTTAACTCTGGGCAACTAAAAACATAAAAAAGCAAATCTGTGGATGGGGGCAACTACCGTATAAACACACTGATTTCTACTGTTTGCAGAGGTCAAATCAATAATTACCTCTACTGAACAGTTCTGAGGTCTGGAATGTGATCACATTATCAGCTCACTCAGGCTCTGATAACCAAAAGATTCCAGTGAGCGTAAGGTTCACTTACAATCTCCAACCAGAGATAACTACATCTGTCAGAATCCAATCAAGATAGCTAAACTTTCAGCTAATTTCTTCAAGATGCCTGATCAACAAGTAGTTAAGGGTTTGTCTGCTGAGCAAGATCTAAG
The DNA here is from genome assembly GCF_030014385.1 of Trichomycterus rosablanca. Classification (NCBI taxonomy): domain Eukaryota; kingdom Metazoa; phylum Chordata; class Actinopteri; order Siluriformes; family Trichomycteridae; genus Trichomycterus; species Trichomycterus rosablanca. Next base: position 36,172,615 of record NC_085994.1, read on the forward strand.
AATAAAAAGGGAAAAAAAAACTATAACGCCTTGGGTTGGAAAACAGTGATGTTGGTCACATAAATTGTTTGACATAAAACTGATATGCAAAGAAACTGCCGTAAAAAGGAAGCACTGAGGTGGCGTGACAGTACAATATGCTGGCTCGATTCCACTGGGATCTAGGGTTTAAATTCCCAGTTTAGTGGGGAGCGGGTTGGCTGAGGCCCTGTGATGGACTGGCATTCTGGCCGGAATGGTGTGTGTGTGTTACTGCTTTGCGTTACTTGCTCAGTAATTTCGGGGAAACCACACCCACCACACCCACCACACCCACCACCACCACCCTGACCCGGATACATACCAAACCAAATATTTGTCACACCTGGTTTAATTTTAAAACATATGAACATATGAACCAATTATTTGTGTGTGTGAAGACAAACTACTGTAAAGAGAAACACTGAGGTTTATTAGTAAAGATAAAAAACTAACCTGCATTGTGACGAGCCGGTCATCAACCATCACCTCTTTGGTCAGAAAGTCTGCACCAATTGTGGCCTTGTACTGGTTGCTGAACTTGTTATTAACATACTGGTTCATTAAAGAGGTCTTCCCCACCCTGCAATGAGAAAATCTTATTATTATTTTAAAAGACAAATAAAAATACAACTTATTTATCAGGATTTTAACATCATGTTTTACACACATGACAGGACAGGTAGCTGCTAGTTTTACAAGATTCTTCGGTTCATCACTGTTTAATGTCAAACACAGTTATGGACAATTTTGTATTTCCAATTCACCTCACTTGCACGTCTTTGGACTGTGGGAGGAAACCGGAGCTCCTGGAAGAAACCCACACAGACATGGGGAGAACATGCAAACTCCACACAGAAAGAACCTGGACCGCTCCACCTGGGAATCGAACCCAGGACCTTCCCTGGGACCAGCACTGAGAGCGCACTGACAAGTGCACCTTCCAATTGCTAGGCTGTTCGGGCACACAGACATAGCTAATCATGTAAAGTCTGTAAATATAGCTGACCAGCCAATAGCACATATTGGAACCCTGGATCTCAGCAGCGGTGGACTAATATGCTTTACTGCTGTGTCATCCGAGCACCTCATGAGCAATCTTGTGGCTATACTGTTTAATGACTAAATGTATTACTAGATGTGTTTACGACAGACAGTTAAGTCAAGAAACAACAGCCCCAAGTTGTCCCTGGCCAGGAGCTGATTTTGAAAAACCTAACTATATTCAAACAACATAGCCAATTTTTAAATGACAACCTCCTACAAAATTCTGTTCAGTCCTGTATGAATGGAAACTCTTTTCCTCATGCTGCTTCCTCATGTCATTGCAATCACATGATAATTACAATCCTGCCCAGATGATTTCTGATAAGCAGCACTGTTTTCTACTGGTTTCAGCATGAGAGTAACTCATGTTAATATGTTAGGAGTCGGCACAGTACGAAAAACACAAATAAAAACAGTAAAACATCAAGCAGTGACTTTTTTGACACTAAGCTATTTAATTCTTTACCTTTTATAATCATAAGCTAATTCTGAAATCACAGCCTGCAAACCATTACAGAAACTTTTAAGACCAAGGTGATTTAAGACAAGAAGTATTAAAAAATATCTAAAAACAAGTCTTAAACAAAGGATGCGTAGACAAGAAGCATCCTGGAAAGACCTAATTCTTTATAAGCATAGGTGGGGTCAGCATGAGAATAATTCAGCAGTTTAAACACAACATTCCTTATTGACCAACTGCAAAATTCTCAAGTAAATGTACACTTTACAGTACATAATATTATTAAAAGATTAAAGGAATTGTGAGAAATCTCTGAGCAAACAGAACAAAAATAAAAACGACTAAAGGTTGCCTGTGACCTTCAGGTGAAACAACATTAAACCCAGCATGTTTCAGTATCAGATATCACCACATGGGTTTTCTAATGGCATAGATGACTTGCAAATCTGTGAGGTCACCATTTTAACGTCAAACTATATCCTGCACATCCTATAACAGCATTACAGGTACCCGAGTCCCACAGAAAATGAATGGCGCAATTCAGTCCCATAGAGCTGCTCACATTAAACAATCAATATTGGCTAGATTAATTGGCAAATTCAGTCCACAAACGATTGTTAAATGTGGGTCAAACAGCAGCTAATGTAACACGCTCCTGTTCGTTTTTCATTTCATACAGTACAGGTTTTGTTATTCAGGTTTATAAAAGACAATAAAATGCCAGTTTGATTTGTGGCTTAAGCCAAATTACAGCCACACCCAAACCATGAGCAACGCTGGCATGCAGAAATAAGTAGCTCGGCAAACAAGGGGAACTCCAGAAAGCCAAAGTGAAAAATCCCTGAGCCAATGATAAAGTAAACTAAAGTGAAAGTAAAAGCCCTAAAACCTATTCATGTGTCGCAATATGAACAAAACACTGTGATTGTTTTATGGCTTTACAAAAAATAACACTGCTTAACTCTCGACACATCGTGGTTAAAGTCTGATCTGCAGAATTATGTGAACGCCCCAACACAATACCACAATCATAATAATATTCACTGATTTTGAAAGGAACCGAATGAAGTCCCAAACAAATGAAGCTTTTCCCATCTGTTTTTAATCTTAACCCCCAAACATGTGCAGTCACGCATTGCTACATGATCAACAGGCAAGTAAAAACATGCTTATAATAATTGGCTGCATCTGTTATTGGTTTAGTAATTTACCATTACCAACCCTAAGGGTAAAATTAATAACGATTTGTATCAAGGAACTAATAACTTACCCAGAATCACCGAGAATGATCACCTTAAGCAGCACCTTTTTGCGAGAGGCCATGACGTCCAGAACAGAGCTGAGGAACAAACACACAAATTATTGTTTTTATCAACTGACAATGATGAATTAAAAAACACACACAGTTTTTGCGGGCAAAATTGAACCATGCTATGTTTTAGTCCTACTGCAATTACTATTTAAACCTGATTTTAAAAGTAACTAAAGAATTAGATAGTGCAATTTTCTAACCTTTTCTAACAATTACTGAATTAAACTCTATTGCAGGGATTTAAGCAGAATTAGTCATCAAGGGCTAGTAGTAGTGAGGATCAGAATGTGAAAAAAGCTGTGTTTTAAGTCTCACTACATTACACTTTTAAAGTAATAATGTAATTATTAAATTAAAGTCCGCTCTGAGAAAAGAAACGTCTCCAACCACAAACACAATGAATTCATTTAATACAGGATGTGCGTGCACTGTAAAAATAAAGTAATAAAGTAAAGTAACAAAGTAAATAAGAAGGCTGCATTGTACTCAGATGAGAAACTAAATAAACAACATGAAAAACCAACACAATACGAGGAAATCTAATACAAGGAACTGAAGTTGTATAGTTTGTACTTAGTTTGGGATGCTGTATCTGCTTCCAGCACACTCATGTACATCTTAACCAAGCAGCCAACAATCCAATTACACATCTTTACAAACCAACAACTCCAGATGTTGGCACAGATATGGGCTTTTCTGGTTCAGATAGTAAAAATATGTTGTTTGAGAATCACATAAGTCTATGCAACAATACAGTTGGCACTCAAAATATGAATTAATACATGAATGATCCTGCTGCTCAGATTAGTGGTCACCACAGAGGATCATTTGTCTGCATATTTTATTTGGCACAAATATTACACAGGATGCCCTTCCTGATGCAACCCTCATTTTTATCCGAGCTTGGGACCAGTACTAAGGGTGAACTGATATGTGCCACCCTTAATGGGATTGAAACCTCCGGAACTAACAGTTCTTACCATTAGGCCACACAAGGTCACTCAAAATATGCATGAATGCTTAAAATAAAGCTGCAAATATTGCCAATGGTACCAGTGACCACAAGAGCAAAAATACAGTGTACAAACCATATAGTATAATAACCTATAAAACATAATGCATGATGTGAAACAAAACAAAGCCACAGCCTTTAGCTGGAGATCCTCTAGGACATTGCTTAACACTAATAGCTGTATTTCAGTAGGTAGGTTAAATGTATTTTTGCCATATTTCATGTGAATTACTGGTGGTGATGATTTAATGTACTTACCTAATGTATTTTTGCGTCATTTAATATAATGTATATAATATAAAATACTGTAATTTACAGAAATATAGTGTGGTGTAAAGTTAACAGGAAAACAATCAAACAGTTTATCGCAGCATTGTGTTGATCAGTAATAGCCAGTTAAAATGTAAAACATGGTGGTGGTAGCATTATGTAATAGGAAGGAAAGGTCTTTATGGCAGCAGGGACTAAACATCTGTTAAGGAATGATTTAAAACTGAATGATGTATACAGGTACAAAAGTTAGAAGTGATTTCAATAGACTCGCACATTGTTGGCAGGACCTCAACATTTCTGTACTGTGTACTCCACCTATTCCTGAAGCTCCATCCTGCTGTGCAAAACTCACTGTAACTTATACATAAAAATACCCTGCTTGGTTTGTCTCCTCCCTATTCGTGTCATTTATTGCAAACCTCATCTTCAGTTTATTATACTTGCGCTGCTCATCGTATTTCACTGAAGGTTCCTAAAACGAACACCATTTTTGGTCAGTCATCATTTCAAGTGGCTGCAGCCACAGACTGGAACAAACTGCATGAAACTCTAAGGCTGGATAAATTTATTTCTAAGACAACTTTTAAAAAACAAATTACAGATATCTTAAGAGATACATGCAGCTGTATGACAAATTAATTCTTTTATACTGTTGCTGGGTGATTCGACTATGTAAATTTGCTTGTATGATTGTTCCTCAAGAGGCTTTGCCTTTTGCCAGGCCGCCATTGTAAATAAGAAGCAGTTCTTAATGACTTGCCTGGTTAAATAAAGATTAAATAAATAAATACTCGCCGTAGTATTTATAAAAACTACCAAACAAGGACGAATACTTGCTGACAGTTTTTGATAAGATGTAATTTTATTTAACTGAGAAAATCAAAGTCTCTAGTCAGATTGAGAGTCATGTGGAAAAGAAGGTGAATACAAATCCCTGTGCATACAATAAATTATGTAGATTATTAGATTTATATAAAGATAACACATTTCTAAGGAGGATTTTATTTTATTGTCTCTTTTATTTTATATGCAATTCCTCTGGGGTTTTTTTTCTTTGATATTTTTTGTTGTTGTTGAACATATACTGGTTATTGGTGTTGAACATATACTGGTTATTGGTGTTGAACATATACTGGTTATTGTAGTATTAATGTAAAAGCATATTTTTGGTAATATGTTCATATATATTAAGTGTACTGTTATGTTTACTGTTCCTTTAAATAAATAAAAAAATTATAATAACCCCCCCCCCAAAAAAAAAAATCACTGTTCATAAAAACACCCAGTGCCTGACGTCATGCTAACATACTAGATACCACATTTTGATCTTAAATGTGAAAGTAAAAATATAACAATAATATAATGTTATATTAAATATATTCTGCAACGGTGTTTGTACTGACATGCGGGTAGTTTACATTCACGGTTGCCTCCCAACTGCATACTTGCGTACTTCTTAGTATGTCAAAAGTAGCGCATTCTTAGCCGAGCAGCTGTACGCTTGTGTACTAATTTGGCATACTGTTTAGTAGTTTAGTACGCTAGTATGCAGTTCGATACAGATCCCAATACAATTTTAACGGACGCCTTCGAAATAACATTACGATGCGAAACCTACCTCCCTCCACCTCTTCACTTCTGAAGCAGACCGACCGGGTTTCTCAGACTGGATGCTCGTTACAAATGGCCGGGAAAGAGATTTATATCCAGCGGGATCAGTTATCTACGGGCGCATCTGGTCTGTAGCTGAACATGGCTGCTCAGTCACAAGTTACTGACGCATCTCTCTGACCTGTATTGCAAACCGGAAATACCACCCCTTTTATTTTAAAAATAAATCTGCAAAATGTTAATTAAGTGTTTTAGCGTTTTATTTAACAGCCAGCGTCAATTTAGGTTTATATAACTACGCATAATTAATTGCCAAAGTGTTGAACGTTATTCCAAACTGTGTGCACCGAGGACGAGGAAAAAATCCCCGGATGGAGCCTTGCTTTTTGTGTACTTCTTAGTACGCAAGTGTGTAGAATGCGAGTACGCATTTAGAAACAGGCTGTCTTCTCGCACACCTGTTAGTAAGCTAGTATGCCAGTGCGTACTAACGTAATGTAAACATTTCCCCTCTTTACTTTTACTTTCACTGCGGTTTCAGGTCCATCTGTTCTAATAAGACACTTTTAGTCACCCATAGATATCATATCATATGCCAAAAAGGGAATAAAACATCCCAACATCATTAGACAAACAATGGCAGTATTGAATCAATGGGATTATAGCTTGCTACTGTGCTTGAATTAAAATACTGCAGTCATATAATGCCACATTTCCAGCAAACACTTTTTTTTACACTTTAATTCAAAGTAATATACGATTGTGACAATATAAACAGTAATTGAGGGTTTATAGATCCCCAGGTCGAGCGGTCCGGGTCCTTTCTGTGCGGAGTTTGCATGTTCTCCCCGTGTCCACGTGAGTTTCCTCCGGGTGCTCCGTTTTCCTCCCACAGTCCAAAAACATGCCACCGGGCTAATTGGAAACACTGAATTGTCCTATAGATACCTAGCCGCTAGATGCACAAACCAGTGCATTGTAGTGCCGGTCCCAAGCCCGGATAAAATAGGGAGGGTTGTGTCAGGAAGGGCATCCGGCGTAAAAATTGTGCCAAATCAATGCGGATCATGATCCGCCGAGAGCCGACCCAGCAACCAAACGGGACAAAGGCCGAGGAAGAAGAAGAATTGAGGGTTTATGGGCCATACTCAGTTACCCAATAATGGTATGGACACTGTGGTGAGGCATAAACCAGCAACCTTTTGATTACTAGTATCTCAACCACTAAGCTGTCACTGCCCCAATTGCTAGGTTGTTAGATTTACCCCACAAATACATCTTGGAAATAGAAATGAAATGTTCCATTTTAGTAATCAGACTACAAGATGTTCTGCCAATTTGTTGGCAAGTCTGCCAGGTGCTGTTTTGCTAATTCTTTGTGAGCAAGGAATTGTTTTTATATTGCTCATTTATGAATATCACCTTCAACCAAAGCCATGATCAAGTCAATCATACAGCTTATCCATAAACAATGATTGGAAGTAAAACGAGATTGTACACCATGTACTTGGAGGTTGTCATACATATATGATATATACATACATGTAGAGTGAAATGAAATTCTTTTTCCACATATTCCAGCTTGTTTGTTAGCTGGGGTCAGAGCACAGGGTCAGCCAATGTACAGCGCCCCTGAGGCCGAAAGGTTTAAACCCTTCCTCAAGTGCCCAACAAGGGTTGCATGGCAGAGCTGGAATTCCAATTTATAACCCAAAGCTCTACCCACTAGGCTACCACTGTCCATAGACAACACCTTAGACAACTCTGTATACTTTGCAGGATACAAAATATATTAATATAAAAATGTATATCACACAATTTGGGTGACTAATTCAGTGGGTTTCAAACAGCAATATGAGTCCAGAGAACCTGGGTTTAATTTCTGCCTTGGGTCACCATATGTGAGAAGTTCCACATGTTCTGCCTGTGTCTGCATGGATGACCTTGAGGTAGAACAATGCCTTTATTTGTCATATATACATATACAGACGTACAACAGTACAACAAAATTCTTTCTTCACGTATCCCAGCTTGTTTGGAAGCTGGGGTCAGAGCCCAGGGTCAGCTCAGCCATTGTACAGCGCCCCTGGAGCAGAGAGGGTTAAGGGCCCAACTGTGGCTGCATGGCAGAGCTGAGATTCAAACTCGCAACCTTTTAATTGATAGCCCAAAGCTCTACCCACTAAGCTACCACTGTCCAACTCCAGATCCTTAAAAAAATGTTGGACTGGATATTTCTTTTTTGCTTTACCACTGGTTTATCCTGGTCATGGTCTCTTTATCCTGGGTACAATACACCCTGGACAGGACGCCAAGCCATTGCGAGGCACTGACTTGTACAGCAACATGGGTCCTGGAGACATGGGTTTGATCGCCGGGTGGACATGAATAAGTAAGTGAAGGGTGAGGGTCCTGGAGACCTGGGTTTGATCGCCGGGTCTACATGAATAAGTAAGTGAAGGGTGAGGGTCCTAGAGACCTGGGTTTGATCGCCGGGTGGACATGAATAAGTAAGTGAAGGGTGAGGGTCCTAGAGACCTGGGTTTGATCGCCGGGTGGACATGAATAAGTAAGTGAAGGGTGAGGGTCCTGGAGACCTGGGTTTGATTGCCGGGTGGACATAAAGTCATGGGTGAGGGTCCTGATGCTGGCTGGTACGGATAGCCGTGGTTGGTATGACAGTCCTGTGACTAACACCAACACCGTCAAATGAGCTAACAGTACAACTAAACGTCAACAATGTATTAGCCAATCAGAGCGTTCGGTACAGAGAGACACGCCCCCATTTTCTTTGACAGGTCGGGTAGGGCGCAAGGGAAGTAAAACATTATTCTTATTTTTTTAAACGGAGCATTTTATTTAATGATAATGGCGACGTTAAGATTGTGAGGGCTACATTTGCAATTAGAAAAAACATTTCACCTTACGGTAAGTCCATTGAGTAATTCCATTTTTTATAGCTAATCAATTAGTGTTAGCTCACTAGCTAACGTCTTACAGGGCTAAATCCCAAACGGAGCATTACTCCCTACATAGGTGCCTTCGGTGTGGTGTGAAAACATAGGCTTGCTTCCTATCTAGTGCACTTTGTTAGCATGTCAAATGAATTTGGTTTCGGCCCAGATATTCTTTTCACGTTTTAAATGTATTCGTTTTTCTGTTACGTTTGCTAGTTTGCCCTCATCTAAATATTATTTGATTGTTGTTTTTTATATTATTATTTACATATTTTACCTATTTATAAGCCTTGTTTTGCCTGTCTACCTGCTGCATCTGCCAGTAATCACGGTCATGTGACTAACAAATAAATAAAAAGTACAAATAATAAATTAAATAATTAAATATAATAAATTAAAAGACGCTTTTCCTATCAAGTACACAACCAATTTATTTAATTCAACAGTGTTTTCCATTCTCTCCTTCATATACCACAGTACTGTCCACACATAGCACAACTATAGTGTATGGGTGATCTTATCATGGACAGTAATGTTAATGTCATCACGTTCTTCTGTACTGAGAAAAGAACAAACACTGTATTCACTTTAAATTTACTCTTACCCTGGTCATTAGAGTAATCTCCATGTACTCCAGATCCTTAAAAAATGTTGGATTGGATACTCAAAATTTATTTTAGGTTTAAGAGATCAAGAGGTCAAGTACAACAAACCAGATATTTGCCCCCTGGGTCAGACTTTGGACATTCCTGTCACACACACACAAAGCCACACCAGGACCCACCCAAACTATGCATGGCATAATGCTTCTGCTTTCTCAGTTTCTCAGTCAGTAAATGTTCAATTTAGACCATATCAAAGAGCATTAGCTATTAGTGTATAAAGTGACATTGATAATGATATTTGGTGTTCTTTTAAGTTTGGTTTTACATGAACATTTACATTAAAATGTCAAATATTGGATCAAAATGGCAAATAAACTTAAAATCATCAGAACAAATGTGAAGGTGTTACATTCTCTCCTAACAGTCCAGAGATGGAGACTCTAATTCCTGTTATCAACCGGCTGCAGGAGGTCTTCCTCACCATTGGAGCAGAGATCATTCAGCTTCCTCAGATCGTCGTAGTAGGATCACAGGTCAGCCAAACACACATAATCAGATTATCAGCAGAGCACTGCAGTAATGTTTGTCCAAACACAAACAATCTGTCCATGGGTAGATGTGAAACCATCACAGATAGTTATGTTTTTAATGTAAAATATGTTTTTTAAGAACATTGACTAATACAGATGGGCTTTTCATGGTTTTTCATTTGTTTGATTAAGATTTGACTGATGCATTTCTTACTAAAGTGTAAGTTTACTGTATTAAAAGCTTCAGTATATTAGGGCTGTGCAACAAGGATACTGATAAAAGATTTTAGGTATGATCACATTCCATTCACTACTAATACTACTACTAATAATAACAACTCCAATAATAATAATAGTAACAATACTACTACTACTACTAATAATAATAATAATAGCAATGCTACTACTACTACAACTACTACTACTAATAATAATAGTTTTAAATGTAATAACTACATGCAGATGGCCCAGATCATCTTGTCCTATTTATCTGTAATACTAGTGGTGACTATTGCTTAGTGTAATAATTATACACAAACCTTCGAATCAATGAAAAACTGATACATTGCATTTAAGGAAGAAAGCAAAATATTATGATGATTATAATTATAATTATATATATTATATTATAATTATAATATAATAATTATAATTTTTACAGTGTTTATAAAAACAACCTGCGTGTAACCTGGTGATTAAGCATCATTATATTACTGGTATGCGGACTTGCCTTTTCCTTGTGTACAATCTTTACAGAGCAGTGGGAAGAGCTCGGTGTTAGAAAGTCTGGTTGGACGAGATTTTTTACCTCGGGGTTCTGGAATAGTCACACGGCGACCTCTAGTGCTGCAGCTGGTGAATGTTCCTACACTGGAGGAGCGCCGCAAACAGGACAACGGTTAGTACAACCAGAGTTTCATTTAGACTGACTGAAACAGAACAGTAACTACAATCAGCGTTTGTTTTAATCAGCCTGACTGAAACAGGACAGTAACTACAATCAGCGTTTGTTTTAATCAGCCTGACTGAAACAGGACAGTAACTACAATCAGCGTTTGTTTTAATCAGACTGACTCAAACAGAACAGTAACTACAATCAGCGTTTGTTTTAATCAGACTGACTCAAACAGAACAGTAACTACAATCAGCGTTTGTTTTAATCAGACTGACTCAAACAGAACAGTAACTACAATCAGCATTTGTTTTAATCAGACTGACTGAAACAGAACAGTAACTACAATCAGCATTTGTTTTAATCAGACTGACTGAAACAGAACAGTAACTACAATCAGCATTTGTTTTAATCAGACTGACTGAAACAGAACAGTAACTACAATCAGCATTTGTTTTAATCAGACTGACTGAAACAGAACAGTAACTACAATCAGCGTTTGTTTTAATCAGACTGACTCAAACAGAACAGTAACTACAATCAGCGTTTGTTTTAATCAGACTGACTCAAACAGAACAGTAACTACAATCAGCGTTTGTTTTAATCAGACTGACTCAAACAGAACAGTAACTACAATCAGCGTTTGTTTTAATCAGACTGACTGAAACAGAACAGTAACTACAATCAGCGTTTGTTTTAATCAGACTGACTCAAACAGAACAGTAACTACAATCAGCGTTTGTTTTAATCAGACTGACTGAAACAGAACAGTAACTACAATCAGCATTTGTTTTAATCAGACTGACTGAAACAGAACAGTAACTACAATCAGCGTTTGTTTTAATCAGACTGACTCAAACAGAACAGTAACTACAATCAGCGTTTGTTTTAATCAGACTGACTGAAACAGAACAGTAACTACAATCAGCGTTTGTTTTAATCAGACTGACTGAAACAGAACAGTAACTACAATCAGCGTTTGTTTTAATCAGACTGACTCAAACAGAACAGTAACTACAATCAGCATTTGTTTTAATCAGACTGACTGAAACAGAACAGTAACTACAATCAGCATTTGTTTTAATCAGACTGACTGAAACAGAACAGTAACTACAATCAGCGTTTGTTTTAATCAGACTGACTGAAACAGAACAGTAACTACAATCAGCATTTGTTTTAATCAGCCTGACTGAAACAGAACAGTAACTACAATCAGCATTTGTTTTAATCAGACTGACTGAAACAGAACAGTAACTACAATCAGCGTTTGTTTTAATCAGACTGACTGAAACAGAACAGTAACTACAATCAGCATTTGTTTTAATCAGACTGACTGAAACAGAACAGTAACTACAATCAGCGTTTGTTTTAATCAGACTGACTCAAACAGAACAGTAACTACAATCAGCATTTGTTTTAATCAGACTGACTGAAACAGAACAGTAACTACAATCAGCGTTTGTTTTAATCAGACTGACTGAAACAGAACAGTAACTACAATCAGCATTTGTTTTAATCAGACTGACTGAAACAGAACAGTAACTACAATCAGCGTTTGTTTTAATCAGACTGACTGAAACAGGACAGTAACTACAATCAGCGTTTGTTTTAATCAGACTGACTCAAACAGAACAGTAACTACAATCAGCGTTTGTTTTAATCAGACTGACTCAAACAGAACAGTAACTACAATCAGCGTTTGTTTTAATCAGACTGACTCAAACAGAACAGTAACTACAATCAGCGTTTGTTTTAATCAGACTGACTGAAACAGGACAGTAACTACAATCAGCGTTTGTTTCAATCAGACTGACTGAAACAGAACAGTAACTACAATCAGCGTTTGTTTCAATCAGACTGACTGAAACAGAACAGTAACTACAATCAGCGTTTGTTTTAATCAGACTGACTGAAACAGAACAGTAACTACAATCAGCGTTTGTTTTAATCAGACTGACTGAAACAGAACAGTAACTACAATCAGCGTTTGTTTCAATCAGACTGACTGAAACAGAACAGTAACTACAATCAGCGTTTGTTTTAATCAGACTGACTGAAACAGAACAGTAACTACAATCAGCGTTTGTTTTAATCAGACTGACTGAAACAGAACAGTAACTACAATCAGCGTTTGTTTTAATCAGACTGACTGAAACAGGACAGTAACTACAATCAGCGTTTGTTTCAATCAGACTGACTGAAACAGAACAGTAACTACAATCAGCGTTTGTTTCAATCAGACTGACTGAAACAGAACAGTAACTACAGTCAGTGTTTTAATCAGCCTGACTGAAACAGAACAGTAACTACAATCAGCGTTTGTTTTAATCAGACTGACTCAAACAGAACAGTAACTACAATCAGCATTTGTTTTAATCAGCCTGACTGAAACAGAACAGTAACTACAATCAGCATTTGTTTTAATCAGACTGACTGAAACAGAACAGTAACTACAATCAGCGTTTGTTTTAATCAGACTGACTGAAACAGGACAGTAACTACAATCAGCGTTTGTTTTAATCAGACTGACTCAAACAGAACAGTAACTACAATCAGCGTTTGTTTTAATCAGACTGACTCAAACAGAACAGTAACTACAATCAGCGTTTGTTTTAATCAGACTGACTCAAACAGAACAGTAACTACAATCAGCGTTTGTTTTAATCAGACTGACTGAAACAGGACAGTAACTACAATCAGCGTTTGTTTCAATCAGACTGACTGAAACAGAACAGTAACTTCAGTCAGTGTTTTGATCAGACTGAACAGTACATTTTCAGCTCTGAGTAAAAAAACACCAAACCTTTGGTGTGTTTTTAGAAATTCATCAAACAATTTAAAGTACCTTAATAGGCAGCGTCTAAAAAATGTCAGAACTACAGTGTGGAAGAATAGACAGACAGACAGACAGACAGATAGATAGATAGATAATGCAAAAAAGTATGTTCAAATTGTGCATCTGACATTATAACAATATGAGCAGTAGTGTATCTATTCTTATAAACAATAAATATAGATATATAAGTATAAATTTTATATTAACATAATAAGTTAGAGTATAATAAGAATAAAGATATTGTTATAGGTATAAATATATACAATAGTATTTAACTACATAGAATTTGACATCTGTACTGTTATTCTATTTTAGGTCTTTATTTGGTGTTCTTATTTAATGTGACTTTTAAACCTAACAAAAAGGCATTTACATGCAGCAGCCATGGACACAAGCACTTTTAACTTTTTCCTCTTGGGTCACCCTTACTACTGGAGTTACTGTACCGTCTATAGTCAGTATTGTACTGTCTATAGTTAGTCACTGTCATTTATGATAGAGGTGTAATGATACAATAAATTCATGATACTATATGTATAATCTTCCTCAGGATGTAACACATTTTCTATTAAAAAAGGGAAAAATTGGCAGCACACACACACACACACACATCCCTACATACTCTGATTATGTAACACATGTACACTGATGATTGTTTCTGTGTTGTTTTAACATTTTTCCCGGTTTTCTATCTTCTTGCTGTTTCACAGAAAATGGAACGAAAACAAAATCTCAGTGCAGCTTTTCAGGTCTCTGCGTGTAAAGACTAACTTTAGTCTGCATGAACTGGCTCATTCCTCATTTTTATTTGTTTGCATGTTGACCTCTTTCATAATTTCACCTGCTGTTCTCCTATTAATACTATTTTTATTATTACTGTGTTATTTTCCATCCTTAACCAGCTTATGTTTTAGTCTGGTTGTTGTATCACTTAAGTTTTATCATTATTGGACTGCGTCTCTATTATATTTAGCTTTTTTTAATTAAAACTTCTGTTAAGAAACATAGTTGACAGTAGAGCATTTAGGTCAAGTCAAGCTGTAAAGCTTTCTTATGTTTCTTATATTATGTTACAGTTAAAGTCCAGTTGTTTATATTAAGAAAGTATTAAGACCTCTTTTTGCTTCCTTTACTGTGTTGTGGATTTGATTTTGAATGAATATATTTCCCTTTTTACCATCAATCTACACTTAATCAACCATAACCTGTTTTTTAAGTTTTTAAAAAATGAATACAACTCCTTTTATTTAACAGTTTTTTTAGAAGTAGTAGCAGCAATTGCATTAATCTCCAAAAACTTTGAGCCAGTATATTAAAGATGGCCCTTCCATGTGTATGAAAACTTTACAGCCATGTACTTTACACATGAGCCTTACTCATGCATCTTTTAATGTGCCTTCAGGAATCAAAGCAGAGGAATGGGGAACCTTTATTCACTGTAAAAATCAGGTATGAGGAAATGTCAGTTTATTAACTGTGTGTGTTTGTGAGAACGAGCTATAATTTGGGCAACAGTAGTAATGGCAAAGTGACAGAACAGAACAATACTTTTAGCAGTATTGACAGCGACTGCTCAATAAGCAACATATGAACCAAGACTTATGACACAGTTGAAGTGACTCTCGTTTAATGGGCTTTGGTAATTCTTCTGCTATTAAAACTTTGGCATCTGGCCTGAGCTGAAGTGTTTCATTATTTGGTTGACAGATTTTCACAGATTTCACTGAAATTCGCAAGGAAATTGAAGACGAGACAGAACGCACCACCAGTAACAAGGTACTGATGGGAGATTGCTGAATATAATTTTTAAAGCCTCTTTTAAAGTTTTATTACTGCTGTGTTTAATAGGCACATTTTTGTTTTACAGGGTATCAGTGCAGAACCCATCAACCTGAAGATCTACTCACCCAATGTCCTGAACCTCACCTTGGTTGATCTGCCTGGAATAACCAAGGTACCAATTGCAAAGATTTATTACATACTGTTTTTTGTTGCACATTTTAACTTTGTATTAAATAATTTTTTTAACTTCAGGTGCCAGTAGGTGACCAGCCGGAGGACATCGAGACTCAGGTTCAGGAAATGATTCTGTACTTCATTTCCAACCCCAACTCTCTTATCCTGTGTGTGTCTCCTGCAAACTCTGACCTGGCCACTTCAGATGCCCTCAAACTGGCACGCGAGGTCGACCCAGAGGGTAAGAGAGGACCCTTATCTATTCTGTTGTAATTTAGGTATAAATCATATAGTGAATAGTATGTGGACAGTGTAGCCTAGTGGTTAAGGTACTGAACTAGTAATCTGAAGGTTGCCGGTTCAAGCCTCACCACTGCCAGGTTGCCACTGTTGGGCCCTTGAGCAAGGCCCTTAACCCTCAATTTCTTAGACTGTATACTGTCACAGTACTGTAAGTCGCTTTGGATAAAAGCATCTGCTAAATGCTGAAAATGTAAATGTAAAAATGTAAAGTATGTGGACAGCTGACCAAAACTGTCAGGCAAAAAGGGGGTGATTACTTGTTTTTTTACAGCACTGTCTCTCTATCTGTGTGTGTGTGTGTGTGTGCGCGCTGTCAGGTCGGAGGACTCTGCTAGTCGTTAGTAAGCTGGATCTGATGGATGCTGGAACCGATGCACTGGAAGTTCTGCTTGGCCGTGTCATTCCTGTCAGACTTGGAATTATTGGAGTTGTCAACAGGTCTGAGTTTAAGCACACTTCAAAAGAAGTCATAGATGTGACATTTTTGGTGCCTGGGTGCAATCTGTCCTACAGAAAGTCTGAGAGACATTTCAACTAGTGGTGTCAGACTTTTTGCCCCCACTGTACACCTCTCTGGGTGAGATAGATTGGTGGCCTGTCCATGGTTTAACTGCCTTGCGCCCAGTGTTGTCCTGTGAAACCAGGGTTGAGGGGAATCCCAGGGAAGGAGTTGTAAATTTGTGGAACAGGGGCATAATATAGTTTCTGTCAGAACACATCGGCATGCACAAGCTTTACAGTATTTGTGACTTTTGATCATCCACGCCAAACCAAAATACCAATGCTGCACTGCAAAAAAATATTTATTAACCTTTAACTCACTACAGAACAGACGATCCCTGCTGGCCGCGTAGCCAAATCCACTCTTTCACCCAGATTCTTTTCTTTTCTCCTTGCTTTTACGCTGCATATCAGCACACAGACAACTTTGATCGCTCGCTTCTTGTTGACGTGCATTTTTGGACATGGTATTATTAAACCCCTTGTCAGTTCTCGAGTGTGTTTTCATGACAAAACGTAGTTTGGAAGACCAGACAGACTCGTCTGACATTCCTCCTGGTAGCGGTCTAAACGCTTTAAAAGTCGTGTAGTGTGAACTTAGCATAACCAGGATAAAGTAGGGGTATAACTTGACAACGAAAATACATGATTCATAAACAATAATTACACATATTATCCAAGTAACAAATTGCATTTGTATCTTGTCTCTCACAGGAGCCAACATGACCTGAATACTCAGAAGAGTGTAGCAGATGCTTGGCGTGACGAGCAGGCCTTCCTACAGCGCCATTACCCATCGATGGCCTCGCGCTGTGGCTCGCGGTACCTGGCACGCACACTGAGCCGTCTGCTCATGCACCACATCCGTGACTGCCTGCCCGAGCTCAAGGCACGTGTGACGGCGCTCAGTGCCCAATACCAGGCTCGCCTGAACAGCTATGGTCAGCCCGTGGAGGACCACAGTGCCACCTTGCTGCAGATCGTCACCAAGTTTGCTACTGACTACTGCAACACCATCGAGGGCACGGCACGGCAGATCCAGACCTCTGAGCTGTGAGTGCACTGAACATATGTGCCAAGCAGGCTGCTCTGTATAGTGAGAAAATAATGATACGTTATTATGTTGTTGCTAAGCTGTTGTTGACCGGTACAGCTTTGAGAGATGTATGGTAAGAAATAATTGGCTCTTTGCTGTATTTTCTTTTTTTTAAATTTTATTTATGCATTTTTTACATTTCCACCCAATCTAGTCATATTCAATTACCCACATGTATCTCCTCTACTGCTGCAGACCCCGACACTGACTAACCAGGGCCATACAGTAGTCAATTGCTGCTTTTCACCTGCATGAGATGGGTTCACACAGGGATCAGTATCACGTACGAAAAGTCACACAATGTTCTCCATTATTCACCATCCCTGTGCAGGCACCATCAACCAGCTAGAATAGGCCGCAGTGCAGCAGCATAAGCAATCCTTTCGGCCTGCCCACCCTCAGACAAAGCCAATCATGGCCGGCTGATTGCAAAGCTGAGATTTGAACTGGTGAAACTTCTTTGTTTAGCTCTGCTATTATTTATTTTTTTTGTTTATTTTAAGGAGATTCTTGTCTTTTTGAGCTTCCGTATTTAAACTTCTCACAGAAATTCAAAGCATAATGGGCGTAAAAGCATTTATTAAAATGTTCCGCTCTAAGAAACTGCAACTAAACTGAATAAGTTCCTTTTACTTCCCTATTTTGTCTATAACACCACCTAAAGACGTGCTGAAAAAAGCTTAATTATAGCATCCCAGTCAGCCTGCTTCTCAACTTTGATAGATATCGAATGGGACACATTTGCTGAATGCAGCTGAGTGAAAATGACAGGAAGGTAATTAGCTAAATTACTGAGTTCATTACCTCCACTCAATACACTATGGACCGAAATCCAAAATCATGCTTTCTTTTTATCAATAACAATATTGATTAAGGTTGTTTATGAATTAAGTGTTTACATTTAGGACCTGCCTGATATATTGCTTGTTAAAATCTGTCAATATGTTAGTTGAGTGATAATCAAACACTGGCGCAGGCGTTCCTGTGCATGTGCATAATGGAGACTGTATGGCTGATAATCTTGATATTCCTGAATACAACATTAGTGAGCATTTGTGTTTCTGTTAGGCTTTGTGAGCAACCAGAACAGATTGCAGGCAGATACTGAGTAGTTTGTTTATGTTGTGTGGTTTATACAGGTGTGGGGGAGCTCGTATCTGTTACATTTTTCATGAGACGTTTGGGCGAACACTGCAATCCATCGACCCTCTTGCAGGACTCACAGAGCTGGACGTTCTCACTGCCATTCGAAATGCCACAGTAAGTGTAATGAGTAAGACTTTATAAAGAGTTCTGTTTATCATGACTGAAATATATTCAAATCTAGTAAGCTACCTTGCTGCCTACTACCTACCTGGACAGCTGCCTAAGTAGAGAGGATTCTAATGAAACATCGAACTTATAAGGCAGATAATTCAGACACACTACTTAGACAGCGATTATGTCACCTCAGTTTTTGCTTGCTAAGCTAACACAGTTAGCCTCAGGCCATTCAGACCAATAGGCTGAGGCGACACAAACCACTAGCATGCCAGCTAACATCTCCCTCCATGTATTGAAAACGATTAAATTGTCAATGACAAGCCCAAATTTGCAATTAAATGACACTTGTGCACCTTTATACAAATAAAAAAATCAGTGAGAATTTATTTACATTTGAAAAGAGCTCGTTTGTTGCTCTGCACCTGTGGAAGAATCCTCTATACTTAGGCAGCTGTCTAGGTAGTAGGCAGCAAGGCAGTTTACAAGGTTTTCGAACAGACCCAAAGACCTCATATAACCAATACATAAAAGAAATTCGTACCCAAGATAATACAGAAATAATCCTCAAACTACTCAATAATATAAAACTAAAACATATATATAGCACAAAACACTGATTCCTGCCGTGAATGTGACAAATGTAATAACGTGGTGTTACAAAAACAAACTAACAAACAATAAGGCAGTTTAGTGCAGCCAGTCTATCTACTACATGTTTGTGAGAGGTTGGAGTAGCCAGAGGTAAACTACACAGACACTGGAAGATACATTCAAAATCACCTCACAGACTGACCGAAGGGAGGATCAAATCTAGGTCATCAGGACTTGTAGGTCAACAGTGCATGTTGCTGTGCAGTACCCGCCGTACAGGCATTGTATATAGAACTTCAAATATGTTTTATGTGCATAGCACTCATAGGCCTTTAAGACCCTATAGTGGCTTCGGTTAAAGACGTCTGCTAAATTACAGACGGAACAAATGTAAATGGAAACACAGAGTGCTGTTGAACCCCCAGGTGCCTGCTGGCTAATGATGCAGTGTTTGTATTCCAGGGTCCAAGGCCGGCACTGTTTGTTCCTGAGGTGAGTTTTGAGCTGCTGGTAAAGAAGCAGATTAAGAGACTGGAGGAGCCGAGTCTGCGCTGTGTGGAGCTCGTGCATGAGGAGCTACAGAGGATCATCCAGCACTGCTCGTCTTATAGTACACAGGTACTAAACACACACACACACACACACACACACACACACACACACAAATATTATTAGACACAATGGATTTATTGGTTTAGGTTGCCAGCCTGTTTAAATACAGTCTGGATTGTTTTATATTTTGTTAGGGCATTCAAACACTTTTGTTTTTGTTATTTAATGCACTTCCACTCCACACACTGACTGTCAGTTTACACACAATGTCTTTTAACGTTGTACTTCTAAAAACTAAAAACCTTTTTTAATTTATGAGAAGAAAAAGGGTTGTCATGTGCAAAAGGGGGTTGGTTACTCTCCCTGAAGGAGAGAATTTAATGAGTGAGTTTTGCTCTGAAATTAATTGATGCCCTATCCAGGGTTTATTCCTGACTTGTGCTCAGTGTTTCCTGGTGCCTTGACCCTGACCAGGATGAAGCAGTTGGTAAAAATGAATTTTTGAATGAATTAATGTACTAATTAATAAAAAATGTCCTCACGTAAGCCTCAGATTTCTGTTTCAGACTGACAGAAGTCAATTAGTCTTTTACTGAATGATTTAAACATTTAAATTTTTTGTTAAAACAACTTCCTTTCATATGGCACTGTGAGTCAAGGAGCTTGTTATTGTCTGTAAGGATTTTTACATGTTCACCCAGTGTCTGTGTGAATTTCTTCTAAATACTCTGTTTTCTTTCACCCACAAAGCCATATAGAAATGTGACTAGAATTGTGACTGGGTGCTTTTAATTGTACCTTGGCATGAGTGGCATAAATGGAGTGAGTGGAGTAGAGTAAGTGAATCAAGTGAGGGTGTAAAGTGAGTGAAAAAATGTGAGTTAATGGAGTGTGTGAGCTGAGTGGAGTGAGTGAGTGAAGTAAGTGAGCTTTAAGTGAGAGCGAGCCTCGGCGCAAATCGCCGCTTTGCTCAGTGCTTGGCTTGAGCGGTGCTGTAAAGCCTCATTAAAGTGCACCACGACACAAATGTGCATTTGTGTGAAATAACCGTCAAATCCACTCTTTTCGCATTCACATACATCTAAACCTCTCTTAATTATTACTGCTTATAAGTTCTCTCCAGTAGTTAAATTCCTCGGTTGTTGTTTTGAAACAATAAGTCACTATAAGCTTTGTTCACGTTAAGCGTTGTTTGTATGGCCTTGAGTTGCTGTTACTACGTCATATCAAACAGTTCGTCTCATTGGAGGTGCTGTGAAAAGGTCATCCGCAAATCGAGTCAAAGTTTAATCAGGTGAACTTTAAGCGCTGCGGCAAATGCAAAAATCGTAAGCCCAACACAGCAAAAATGACTTTCCATAGGAAACAATGGCACAACCGGCACAAAAGCCCTAAATGTAATCATAAGTAAGTGAACAGAGTGGAGTAAATGGGGTAAATGAGTGAGAAAAATGGGGTGAGTAAGTTAAGGAAGTGGAGTAAAATAAGTGAATAAGTAAATGGAGTGAGTGCAGTAATTGTTGTCCTGTAATGAATTGGCACAATCTCCAGAGTTTATTCCTGTTATGTGCCCAGTGTTTTTTGGTTGCTGGCAGATTCACTGTGACCTTGGTCATAACGATGCAGTTAGTGAAAATGACTTTAATAGCAACTACTAATAACTCTATTATTTCTATAACAATTATGCCACCATCCTCCAACCAAGCTGCCTCTTCCTACAGGAACACTGAACACCCCCATCCTTCAAACCACTTGCTGCCTCGGCTC
Organism: Trichomycterus rosablanca; assembly: GCF_030014385.1. Lineage (NCBI taxonomy): Eukaryota > Metazoa > Chordata > Actinopteri > Siluriformes > Trichomycteridae > Trichomycterus > Trichomycterus rosablanca. The sequence continues at coordinate 36,194,197 of NC_085994.1, forward strand.
TATAAAAAGCCTTGATATGGTCAGACCGCAGTGCAATTTCACTGTGAAATTGAGTGGAATGATGTATAATTGGTTGGGCGCTCGTTCTGCCATGAAAAATACTGGACTCAGGTCAAAAATCTCACTTCAGCACATATCTGTGTTTTTAACACACCCTCCTTCTACAAAACGACATGGCCTTTAACATCAGTGTTATTTATCCAGGGTGTAGATCTGAAATCAAGGCTGCTTTCTTAGGAACCATTGAATTAACACAATATGATACAGTGCTCATGCTGTCATGTTAAAATCCTAAACTCAGAACATCTGTGGTCAGTAGGGTTGGGCGGTATTGCCGATTTTCATACCGTCATACCGTCTTCAGAAAATACCGCGGTATACGGTATTACTTTTTTTCTCATTTAAGTGTTGTTTTAATTAGGCCTACATTTAAGGCAAGGTAGCAAAATGTTGAGGGAACGTTCGTGGGGAAACGTTGAGGGAACGTTCGTGGGGAAACATTGAGAGAACGTTTGTGAAGGAACGTTTAGGGAACGTTCGTGGGGGAACGTTGAGGGAACGTTCATGGGAAAACGTTGAGGGAACGTTCGTGGGGAAACGTTGAAGGAACGTTTGTGAAGGAATGTTTAAGGAACGTTCGTGGGGGAACATTGAGAGAACGTTCGTGGGAGAACGTTGGGGGAACGTTCGTGAAGGAACGTTGAGGGAACGTTCGTGGGGGAATGTTGAGGAAACGTTTGTGAAGGAACGTTGAGGAACGTTTGTGTAGGAACGTTGAGGGAACGTTTGTGGGGGATCGTTGGGGAAACATTCGTAAAGCAACGTTGAGGGAACATTCGTGGGGGAACGTTTAGGGAACGTTTGGGTAGATTGTTGAGGTAATGGTTGGGTGGATCGTTGAGAAAACGTTTGGGTTTTCAACAATTCAGCCAACCATTCCCTCAACAATCCACCCAAACGTTCCCTCAAAAATCCACCCAAACGTTTTCTCAGCAATCCACCCAAACGTTTTATCAACAGTCCACCCAAACGTTCCCTCAAAAGTCCACCCAAACGTTCCCTCAACAATCCACTCAAACGTTTTCTCAACAGTCCACCCAAACGTTCCCTCAACAGTCCACCCAAACGTTCCCTCAACAATCCACCCAAACGTTTTCTCAACAATCCACCCAAACGTTTTCTCAACAATCCACCCAAACGTTTTCTCAACAATCCACCCAAACGTTTTCTCCACAATTCACCCAAACGTTTTCTCCACAATTCACCCAAACATTCCCTCAACAATCCACTCAAACGTTTTCTCAACAGTCCACCCAAACGTTTTCTCAACAATTCACCCAAACGTTTTCTCAACAATCCACCCAAACGTTTTCTCAACAATTCACCCAAACGTTTTCTCAACAGTCCACCCAAACGTTTTCTCAACAATTCACCCAAACGTTTTCTCAACAATCCACCCAAACGTTTTCTCAACAATTCACCCAAACGTTTTCTCAACAGTCCACCCAAACGTTTTCTCAACAATCCACCCAAACGTTTTCTCCACAATCCACCCAAACGTTCCCTCAACAGTCCACCCAAACGTTTTCTCAACAATCCACCCAAACGTTTTCTCAACAATTCACCCAAACGTTTTCTCCACCCAACAATTCACCCAAACGTTTTCTCAACAGTCCACCCAAACGTTTTCTCAACAATCCACCCAAACGTTTTCTCCACAATCCACCCAAACGTTCCCTCAACAGTCCACCCAAACGTTTTCTCAACAATCCACCCAAACGTTTTCTCAACAATTCACCCAAACGTTTTCTCAACAATCCACCCAAACGTTTTCTCAACAATTCACCCAAACGTTTTCTCAACAGTCCACCCAAACGTTTTCTCAACAATCCACCCAAACGTTCCCTCAACAGTCCACCCAAACGTTTTCTCAACAATTCACCCAAACGTTTTCTCAACAGTCCACCCAAACGTTTTCTCAACAATCCACCCAAACGTTCCCTCAACAATCCACCCAAACGTTCCCTCAACAGTCCACCCAAACGTTTTCTCAACAATCCACCCAAACGTTCCCTCAACAGTCCACCCAAACGTTTTCTCAACAATCCACCCAAACGTTCCCTCAACAGTCCACCCAAACGTTTTCTCAACAATTCACCCAAACGTTTTCTCAACAGTCCACCCAAACGTTTTCTCCACAATTCACCCAAACGTTTTCTCAACAATCCACCCAAACGTTTTCTCAACAATCCACCCAAACGTTTTCTCAACAATTCACCCAAACGTTTTCTCAACAGTCCACCCAAACGTTTTCTCAACAATCCACCCAAACGTTCCCTCAACAGTCCACCCAAACGTTTTCTCAACAGTCCACCCAAACGTTTTCTCCACAATCCACCCAAACGTTTTCTCCACAATTCACCCAAACATTCCCTCAACAGTCCACCCAAACATTCCCTTAACAATCCACCCAAACATTCCCTCAACAGTCCACCCAAACGTTGGAGGAACGTTTGTGGGGGATTGTTGAGGGAACGTTCGTGGGGGAACGTTGAGGGAATGTTTGGTAGAATTGTTGAGAAAACGTCTGAGTGGATTGTTGAGAAAACGTTTGGGTGGATTGTTGAGAAAACGTTTGGGTGGATTGTTGAGAAAACGTTTGGGTGGATTGTTGAGGGAATGTTTGGGTGGATTGTTGAGAAAACGTTTGAGTGGATTGTTGAGAAAACGTTTGGGTGGATTGTTGAGAAAACGTTTGGGTGGATTGTTGAGAAAACGTTTGGGTGGATTGTTGAGAAAACGTTTGGGTGGATTGTGGAGAAAACGTTTGGGTGGATTGTTGAGAAAATGTTTGGGTGGACTGTTGAGAAAACGTTTGGGTGGATTGTTGAGAAAACGTTTGGGTGGACTGTTGAGGGAACGTTTGGGTGGACTGTTGAGAAAACGTTTGGGTGGACTGTTGAGAAAACGTTTGAGTGGATTGTTGAGAAAACGTTTGGGTGGACTGTTGAGAAAACGTTTGGGTGGATGGTTGAGAAAACGTTTGGGTGGACTGTTGAGAAAACGTTTGAGTGGATTGTTGAGAAAACGTTTGTGTGGATTGTGGAGAAAACGTTTGGGTGGATTGTGGAGAAAACGTTTGGGTGGACTGTTGAGGGAACGTTCATAAAGGAATGTTGAGGGAACGTTCATAAAGGAATGTTGAGGGAACGTTCGTGGGGAAACGTTGAGGGAACGTTTGTGATGGAACGTTTAGGGAACATTCGTGAAGGAACGTTGAGGGAACGTTCGTGGGGGAACGTTGGGGGAACGTTTGTGAAGGAACGTTGGGGGAACGTTTGTGAAGGAACGTTGAGGGAACGTTCGGGGGGAACGTTGGGGGAACGTTTGTGAAGGAACGTTGAGGGAACGTTCGTTGGGGAATGTTGAGGGAACGTTTGTGAAGGAACGTTGAGGGAACGTTCGTGGGGGAATGTTGAGGGATTGTTTGTGAAGGAACGTTTGTGAAGGAACGTTGAGGGAACATTTGTGGGGGATCGTTGAGGGAACATTCGTGAAGCAACGTTGAGGGAACATTCATGGGGGAACGTTTAGGGAACGTTTGAGTAGATTGTTGAGGTAATGGTTGGGTGGATCGTTGAGAAGACGTTTGGGTTTTCAACAATTCAGCCAACCATTCCCTCAACAATCCACCCAAATGTTCCCTCAAAAATCCACCCAAACGTTTTCTCAGCAATCCACCCAAACGTTTTATCAACAGTCCACCCAAACGTTCCCTCAAAAGTCCACCCAAACGTTCCCTCAACAATCCACTCAAACGTTTTCTCAACAGTCCACCCAAACGTTCCCTCAACAATCCACTCAAACGTTTTCTCAACAGTCCACCCAAACGTTCCCTCAACAATCCACTCAAACGTTTTCTCAGCAATCCACCCAAATGTTTTCTCAGCAATCCACCCAAAGGTTTTATCAACAGTCCACCCAAACGTTTTATCAACAGTCCACCCAAACGTTTTATCAACAGTCCACCCAAACGTTCCCTCAACAGTCCACCCAAACGTTCCCTCAACAGTCCACCCAAACATTCCCTCAACAATCCACCCAAATGTTTTCTCAACAATCATTTTTAAATACCGTCCCCCTTTTTAAAATACCGCGGTATACCGTAATACGTCATACCGCCCAACCCTAGTGGTCAGTCTAGAATGGACTTGATGGCCACTATTAGGAACACTTTTACGCCTTCGTATTTGTTTTATTATCCAATTAACCAATCATGTGACTGTAAAATACACTTGTCCCAATACTTTTGCCCATATAGTGTACATTAAACATCAGCATAAATTTGCTGACATGCATCATGGTTATGTTTATTATTGTGATAAAAGCCAGTGCTAATTTGGGTAAGCATTGACGCAAGACAGCTTTTCATTAAAATTCCACTCATCTGCGTCTCCTTATCTACTTTCCTTCCTACTACTCTGTTTACAGTCATTACACACTATCTTTCCTTTTGTTTGATGTTTTTCAAACGAATCCATTCCTAATCATTCAGAGCGAGCAGGCTGCACCAGTGCAGATAACCGTTATTGGCTCATGTTTATTAAAGTTATGAGAATGTATCTGGATAAAATACCTACATACATTATATGGCCAAAAGTATGTACACACTTGAGCACAGACTTGCTGGATTTTCCTTTTAAAACCATCAGCATTGACATGAGATGAGCCCCCTTTTGTGGCAACAACATCCACAGTTTTAAAACGTGTATGTAAGGAATTTATACCTAGTCAGTCAAATATTGTTTGTGAGGTCTGATTAGGTCAGATCAGGCCAGGTCGGTGATGTTGGACAGAACACCTGGGTCACAAAGGATGATCCAACTCATCCTGTAGGCTTTTTTTTTTTTTTTTTAAGTTTAATGTCAGGGTTCTATGCAGGCCACTGGAGTTTCTCTGACACTTGTCGGACCATGTGGCACATGGCCATGCTAAAACAGGAATGGACCTTCCTTAAACTGTTGCAAACACAGGAGGGGTAAACAATGAAGAAAGTTTCTATATTCTTCTGACAGTTATAGTGTATGGGGGGAAGGCTTGGTGGGTAGCACTGTCACCTCACAGCAAGAAGGTCCTGGGTTCGATTCCCAGGTGGAACTGTCTGGGTCTTTTCTATGTGGAGTTTACATGTTCTCCCCGTCTCTGTGTGGGTTTCCTCCGGGAGCTCCGGTTTCCTCCCACAGTACAAAGACGTGCAAGTGAGGTGAATTGGAGATACAAAATTGTCCATGACTGTGATGACATTAAACTTAAACTGATGGATCTTGTGTAACCAGTCCTGTCATAAATGTGTGTAGAACATAATGTTAAAATCATAATAAAATAAATACAATAAAGTGTATAAGGATTAGAACCTAGACGTGAATAAATAAATGCTGTAATCTGATGATGTGTGTGTTCACAGGAACTGCTGCGATTTCCCAAACTGCATGATTCAATTGTAGAGGTGGTGACTGGTTTACTCAGGAAACGTCTTCCCATTACCAATGACATGGTATGAACCTGGATTCACATGCACATATATTCTCAAGAGTTTACATACACTTGTGAGAGACATTTATGTCACAGCCAGTTTCAGGTGGCACAGCAGTAAAGCCCACCACAGCTGAGATCTTCAGCTCTACAGTTAGTATATGTTACTAATGTTAATATTAATGCCAGTGGATTTGTTTACATGTATGTGTTTGTGTTTTAGGTCCATAATCTAGTGGCGATAGAATTGGCGTACATCAATACTAAACACCCAGACTTTACAGATGCAGCACAAGTTTCAGCTTCAGTTAACAGCCAGCAGGTATTTATATACACACACACACACAACATGTAAATCACATGGTGATTTTAAACATGCATGCAAAAGCCCTTAACCCTTAAATGCTTGCATTGTATTGCACTTTGGATAAATACAGTAAATATAAACACAGTAAAGAGAGAGAGATATATCCTTTATTTGTCATATATACATAAACAGATGTACAGTACAATGTTTGGAAGCTGGGGTCAGAGTGCAGGGTCAGCCATCGTACAGCGCCCCTGGAGCAGAGAGGGTTAAGGGCCTTGCTCATGAATCCAACAGTGGCTGCATAGCAGAGCCTGGATTTGAACCGCCAATCTTCCAGTTGATAGCCCAAAGCTCTACCCACTAGGCTACCACTGTCCCTGTAAATGTAAATGTGAAGTGAAAACCGCTGTGCAGCTCTCATTATATATTATTTTCATCAACCACTTTATCCTGGTCAGGGTCACAGGTGGTCTAGTTTCACGGGGAAACACTGGGCACTAATCCATCACATGGCTTCTGCCTTTCATCCCTCAGACACAGCCAATTCTGTCTATAATAGACGCCCAGTCGGCTGATAGCAGTGCTGAAATTTAAACCTGGATCTCAGCTGTGGTGGGCTAGAGTAATAGATGGCTGTACTGCCTGAGTGCCTTGGAAAGTATTAGTTCAACGAAATGTGTTGGTATTCTGGCACTGTTGAGTAGAGATCATAATTCTGGGAAGCAAATTCTTAAAGTTTTAAATAATTTTAAGTGATATGCAAATGGTTTAATTTTATGTAGGAATTTTAAGGTTGAAATCATAAAATTGCCCTGACAGACCTGTTCCCTTACAAGTCTACATCAACTTTTGACTTTATTTCTAACAATGTCATTCATTCATCCATTGACAGTTCTTTCGTAATTCCTGTTCTCAGACTGAATCACTTGATGGAGTCAAGCGCTGTAAGAATGACAAGCTGCCGTTGGAGGAGAAGGGTCAAGTGCCTGGTTTTGGGAGTCCAACCAAAACAGTCAACCTGCTGGATACAGTAAGAAAGCTTCACAGACTCAAAGCAGCACACCACAAAGAAGGGTGGAGGGTATACCGATATGTGTACAAGCAAAATGTGGTTATGAAGCGCCTTGTTCAACCCTAAAAATGTTTTTGTTTCATTTCATTTAGTTAGTTTTTTATTTTTAATAAATGCTAAACCACATTAAGCCTGGCAAGTTGTGTTACTTTGAGCATCCACATGACGGCACTGAGGGCAGTGTTATGATAGGACTCGTCTATAATTGTCTCTTATAATTATTCTGTATTAATGTGTAATTACACTAATTGTTTCATTTGCTTGATATCCTGCAGGCGGTGCCAATCTCTCGAAAGCTAAGTGCACGTGAGCAGCGGGACTGTGAGGTTATACAGCGCCTCATCAAGTGCTACTTTCTCATCGTGCGCAAGAACATCCAGGACAGGTCAGGGGTCAAACTGTCAAAACCATGTACTACATGCAGTCTTTGTGAAAGATTTCTGGGGTTTTAGGTCACTAGAGGCTTTCCAGCCTGCATTCATTCACTAACCGCTTTTATGTACAGTACTATAAATTAAATATTTTATTATGACACATATAAACCTGAAATCTTTTTCTGTTTCTTCAGCGTGCCCAAAGCTGTGATGCACTTTTTGGTAAACTTTGTGAAGGAGCGACTGCAGAGTGAGCTGGTGGGGCAGCTGTACAAACAGCCTCTGCTGCAGGAGCTTCTCATTGAATCTCAGGAAACAGCACAGCAACGCACTGAGGTCGCCCACATGCTGAAGGTAAGCGTGTTTTCATTTTATAAATATGAATATATTAAATATTTGAATGTGGTTATGACCAGGAGGTAACACTACGGACACAGACTGCATGTCAAAAAGTATGTAGACACCACTTGTAGCTAGTGTACTTGACTTTTTCAGCCAGCGTGTGTAGAAGTGAACATACAGCAATGAAATATGTTTATTTATTCACTAATGTTGAGTTCATTAGCATGACTGATTGTACTACCAGTGACTTTTTAAACTTTTTTAGGTCAAGAAAGCTTTAATTGATATTCCAAAGCGGTTTATTGGGGATATGCAGGTGCATGCGGCTCTTTTGATTTGGTGATAAATTAAACTACACTTTTATTCTCCCTCTTTTATTTTTTTTCTCTTCTCAGGCTCTCCAAAAAGCCAACAACATTATCTCAGAGATCCGAGAGGCTCACCTGTGGTAGCCAAATCTTTGCAACAGAGACACGTTGTTGATGATGAGAGTGTGTTTACATGTTTGTCGTATGCAACAGTTTGGACACGCCTGGTAAAATTCCATGTTTTGTTTTCACTTGTGTAATATGCCAACTTATTGTTTAATATGTACAATTTATTAAATAATAGAAAAGGCAAAATTTTTTCCTTACAGAGAATCAACAAAACATGGTGTTTCACCAGGGGTGTATATGTACATGCCAGGTACTTTCATTTATATCCATAGTAAATATATGTTATATTTAAATAATTTAATACTTCCTAGAGCACACAGATCAAATATAAAACCAACACTCAGTTTATCAGGTACATACGTAAAGACACCATGTTCTCTAATGAAGTATTTAGGTGTGTGTGGATGGAGAGTTAGTTCACCTGTACTGTAGGTCACAAGCTTGCCTGTTCCTGCCAGATTTAGAGACAAAATGCACTGAGCTTTAGAATCATTACTTGCACAGAGATATTTTTTGTGCTAAGAAATGTGTTCATTTTCTGTGTTTTTATTTCAGTGTAAAGACTTCTTCAGTAGTTCTGGTAATCTGGTAGCCCCTTCAACCCGGAGACCTGGGTTTGTGTCTTTGTGGGGCCGGATGTTCTAGAGGTACAATTGGCCATGTCTGAGAGAGGAAAGGTCGGATGGGGTCACCTTCTTGATGCTGCAAATACTGGCTGGTTATGGCGGCAACATGACCACTGCAGGAAAGTAGGCCAAAGTTAAAGGAGAAGTGTGCTAGCATTCTAGCGTGCGATCCGCTTTGGCTAGGGCAGTGGTTGTGCACGTGGCAGAGGTTGTGATTGACATAGAGATAGATGGGGAAAAAACTAAACTAAACACTGGGTCAGTTACATGATCAATAAGGCAAAATGGCTCGAAAATGAGTATTAATTATAATCTTGGACTACTGTTGGACCTTTGAATAAGGAACCTAATTGTCAGCTCTTTTGACAGAATTGTCAGAATTATATTTTGTCATGGTTGAAAAATCACTTTGAATAACAGTTAGTATCTGCTAAATGAAAAAATTGTAACGGATTGGAAATGATATAAGGCTGATATACAACCAAACATGAACTGTAATGACACTACAGGGTGGGCCATTTATATGGATACACCTAAATAAAATGGGAATGGTTGGTGATATTAACTTCCTGTTTGTAGCACATTAGTATATGGGAGGGGGGAAACTTTTCAAGATGGGTGGTGACCATGGTGGCCATTTTGAAGTCGGCCATTTTGGATCCAACTTTAGTTTTTTCAATGGGAAGAGGGTCATGTGACACATCAAACTTATTGAGAATTTCACAAGAAAAACAATGGTGTGCTTGGTTTTAACGTAACTTTATTCTTTCATGAGTTATTTACAAGCTTCTCTTTGTTTACAGCCATTGACATGTCGCAGAGGTTAACACGTGAGGAGCGGATAGAAATTGTGTTGATGTCTGGTGAACGCAGTACCCGGGTCATTGCAGCAGATTTCAATGCAAGACACCCTACGAGACCACCCATCTCCCATGCTACAGTTAGCAAACTGCTTGCCAAGTTTCGTGAAACTGGTTCAGTGTTGGATTTGCCAAAATGTGGACGCATGAAAACTGTCACTAATGAAGAAACATCAGTGGCTCTCCTAGCTTCATTCAGCAAGAGCCCACAGCGTAGCACTCGCCGCATGTCACTGGAGAGTGGCATCAGTCGAACATCCCTTCGGCGGATATTAGCTACTCACAAATGGCACCCTTACAAACTCCAGCTGCTGCAGCATCTCAACGAGGATGACCCAGATCGGCGCACTGAATTTGCAGAATGAGCAAAACAAAAATTGGAACAGGACCCTCAGTTTACACAGAACATTTTGTTCAGTGATGAGGCAAACTTTTATGTGAATGGTGAAGTTAACAAACAAAACCACCGCTATTGGTCTGACACTAACCCACATTGGATAGATCCCTCCAAGACTGTTGGAACACAAAAATTGATGGTATGGTGTGGTATATCGGGTACAAAGATAGTGGGGCAATTCTTCATCATTGGAAACCTCAAGGCCACTGGATATTTGAAATTGCTACATGACGATGTGTTTCCCTCTTTATGCACTGAAGCTGGCACGTTCCCTGAGTTTTTCCAGCAAGATGGTGCACCACCACATTATGGGTGTCAGGTCCGAGCATTCCTAGATGAACAGTTTCCTGGAAAGTGTATTGGTCGTCGTGGGCCAGTTGAATGGCCCCCAAGGTCTCCCGATCTGACCCCCTTAGACTTTTATCTTTGGGGTCATCTGAAGGCAATTGTCTATGCTGTGAAGATACGAGATGTGCAGCACCTGAAACTACGGATACTGGAAGCCTGTGCTAGCATTTCTTCTGCGGAGTTGCTATCAGTGTGTGAAGAGTGGGAGAAGAGGGTTGCATTGACAATCCAACACAATGGGCAGCACTTTGAACACATTTTATAAGTGGTCAGAAACTTGTAAATAACTCATGAAAGAATAAAGTTACGTTAAAACCAAGCACACCATTGTTTTTCTTGTGAAATTCTCAATAAGTTTGATGTGTCACATGACCCTCTTCCCATTGAAAAAACTAAAGTTGGATCCAAAATGGCCGACTTCAAAATGGCCGCCATGGTCACCACCCATCTTGAAAAGTTTCCCCCCTCCCATATACTAATGTGCCACAAACAGGAAGTTAATATCACCAACCATTCCCATTTTATTTAGGTGTATCCATATAAATGGCCCACCCTGTACATGATATGGCATGTTAATTACACGTTTACGTCAGTCTTATGAGGCAGGGTTCAAGTGAAGTGCTAACATTAATACGCCACTTAACATACATTTAGTTAGCGATATGAAGCAGAGCTGCCTGATCATTCTTAATGCAGAGGAAACTTAATTAGTATAATTACATTCATTCGATCATACGTCGGATTTTAATCACAGTATATAATTATGTTGTGTGTGTTTTGTTAGTGAATATATTGTGAAGGAATTGCAGGGGTATGGGGTTTTGTGCTGTTGTGTTTGTGTCCATTTGTTTCTTGTTTATTTATGAAAAACATGTTAGAATTTTGCTCGTAAGGTTCTTGAGGCCAGTTTCACGGCTCTGTAGCGTTCAGTGGATGATGAAAAATGGCTGGTGCTGTTATTTATGAGTGTTAGTATATAAAGCTAAGTACAACTCCATTGTATTGTTTTATGTTTCCCTCTAAGCGGTTACTCACATGGTAACTTATGATGACCAAAGCTGTGTGTTAATAATCAATCGAACAAAATGTGACGACTGTACAGGTAGATACTCGAGTAGATCACAGAGCCATTAAAACAAAGACACATCATTAGTATGTCTTGAAGTAGCTTTTTTCACAATGCTAATGTCTGCAATATTAAATCATATAATATTAATGGTTTTCGGGATATTTAGAGTGTGAGTGTGGATGTGAGTTTATATGATCTAGTAAGTTCATACTTGCCGTATATACTGATGGGAACGTTCCATTTGTCTGTAGAGTAGAAACACCTTCGACCATGTTCACATTGCAAAGGCTGAATTCTTTCTTTATGCTAAACTAGTTTTATTAGACTGTTCTTGTTTTTATGGGGTCTAAAGAAGAACTCAAAAGATTACTTACTTGAAAAAGGACATGTAAATTATTATTTGGCCAAAAGTATGTGGACACCCCTTTAATTTATTAAGTTTATTTGTTTCAGACGCAGTTTCAGACGCTCACTGCCACATGTGTACAGAATCAAATATATATTATTTAATATTACATTATATTTTATATAATATAAGTCATATGCTGCCAACTTTGTGGCAACAGTTTGGGGAAGGCTCCTTACTGTGTCTCAAATATATGATTTGAAGTAGTAAATCCTGCACAGAGCCCTGATTTCAACTCCACTTAACATTCATTGAGATGAATCGGAACCCTGATTCCAAGCCAAGCTTTCTCATCTGACATCACAAATGCTCTTTTGACTGAATGGGCACAGATTCCTACAGTCATTCTCCAAAATCTTGTGAAACCTTCTGAAAAGAGAGATGACTCTTCTAGTCACAAAGACGGGTATGGTGGAAAGGCTGTACATTAATGGCTCTTTTTGGATTGTGATGTCTAAAAAGCTCATGGTGAAGTGTCCACTTACTTTTGGTCATATAGTTTATGTCATATGCCAGTTATTGTTTTTTTTAACACTGAATGATTAGAACTAAATGTTTTTTTATGTGTTCAGCAACAAACTATTCTTTAGACGATTTAAAAGATTTAGGGTGCAGATTGTGGAGCAGGGACTTCACTTAGGCATGGCAGTTACTAAAGCTCACTGAACTGTGGTCAGTTAGTCTAACAAGTGTAGTTATATTTTGTCGAGTGAAGTATTGTGGTCCATTTTTTTTCATGGCAGCCTTTAAACCCATCCCTTTGCTTGACCCATGATTCAGCAGTCTGTGTGTTTACATCAGAGTGGCACGGCGTGCATGGCTTAAGTAGGAAAATTGTGTTGTTTTGATACTGGAATAAAATAGAGAAAATAATGGGAAGTGTCGACATTAGGTACTTTTTTTTTTTTTTAATTTTCCCCCTTTTTCTCCCCCTTTAGTGCATCCAATTGTTCAATTTGCATCGTGCTTCCTCTCTGTCTATGCCGAACCCTGCCCTGACAGAGGAGATCGAAGCTAACCCATATCCCCTCCGAAACATGAGCAGCAGCCGGATGCATTTTTGCCACCCACACATTGATGAGTGTGGCGCCACCTAGCGTTGCATGCGGAGAGACACACCCTAAAGGCACTCTTCCTCATCTCTGTGCAGGCGCCTCTAATCAGCCGTCAGAGGTCGTAATCGCATTCTGACAGAGAGAGACCCACATCTGGTTCTTTGTCCCGCCCCCCAACTGAGCAACTGGCCAATCGTTGTTCATACAGCCACTCAGCCTTGAACCGGTAAGGCAGAGCTGGATTCGATACGATGTACTCAGAATCCAGCTCTGGTTGCAGCGTGTCTTTTTACCGTTGCACCACCTGAGCGGCTGACATTAGGTACTTTTATTAGCTCAGTCTGGTTGGTTAGCATGTACAAATGATTCCTAGGTGGAGCAGTCTGGGTCCTTTCTGTGTGGAGTTTGCATGTTCTTCCCGTGTCTGTGGGTTTCCTCCAGGAGCTCCGAGTTAGTACACACAGATACTCGCACAGTAAGGCAAAAGTTTTCTATTTGGTTTCACGACATACTGTAGAAAATGTATCATGTGTAAAACGGACAGTATATGTTGGAATAAAAAAATTAGCATATTGCGCCGCTCAAGTGACACAGCCGTAAAACGCACAAGCACACCAGAGCGGACATTTCAAACTCGTTGGATTGAAACTTAGCTCCGTCATCCGGCTGGGCTACATGAACAACGATTGGCTTGGTGTTCATACAGGAAGGGGGCCGGATAGGGACCTCGTAACTGATGCAATTATGACCTCTGCTGATCAGGGTGTGGCTCCCCGTACACAAGGCTGATCCGTGCATGAACTCGCCTCGTGCAGGTGAAAAAGATGCAGTCGGCTACTGCACACGTGTCGGCGGGGGCTTGTGTAAGTTCCTCAGTCAGGGCGGGGGTCAGAACCAGTAGAGAGGAAGCATAACGCAATTGTGTAAGAATTGGATGCACTAAATTTGGAGAAAAGGGGAAAATGCATAAAAAATAATAAATAAATAATAAATACATAAATTAGCATATAGTTACACTGGTGCTAATTCATATACAGTAAGCTACTTAGTATTTAAAAAAAATATGATAAACATTGAAACACAAACACAATTGTATTAAAGACAATATAATACTGAACTGTTGTTGTCCGACTTCACTTCAGAATTCGTGTTTTGTCCATGCCTGTAGTGGTTTTATTCACGATGTGTAATACTCACACTTAATGGCTGTTGTATTGAATTTGTCCGGCGCTGTGTGTGGTTGCACTTGGATGTCTTGATCAGAAGGTTGGGCGAGTTTCTGCAGACACATTTATATTCATAAGGTTACGCATTAAGGTCGCTCACGGATGGACGGGGTGCGTGAAGGTCAGTGTACTCGGCTGATTTGAGCCAGTCTGAAATAAACGTATAAGAAATCCTGGTGATATGTGATGCGCTTTAACGTCAGTGTTTGTGTTGGACTGCAGCATGCTCATTCGGTGCTCGTCTCTGTGTTGTGGTTTCTGTCATATACATTCATTGAATCATTTATCTAGAAGGAATTCCTGCATGATGTTGTCTGTTATTGCTGCCCGGTAGGTATGTCTGTATTTTACTGAACTCGGACTATCTAGGGTGACATCACGTGACCTTGCTGAAGTACTGGAGTTTGGTGTAGTGGGTGTGAAGGCCTTATTCAAGGGTGCATTTTAATCACCTCTGGTACAAGCACAGCTCTAAATGATTACTGTTCATTCACTGGAGGAGGAGAACTGCCACTTCTTTGTCTTCTCTACCTACTGTACAGCAGAACTGTTTTTAATGAATACACTTTCTTCTCGTTATGCAACGTCAGTCTGTTTGCATGTGTAGAATGGATGGATATGTATATATTTTTTATTATTTTATGAAACATGACAAAATGTATGTGAGTTCTTGTCTGACATCTTTGCAAATACATGCTTATTAGAATCATTAAACCTTATTGCAAGTCTTTTTTCTTCTTCTATACAAGACAGCAGAATAAATTATTCTAACCAACATTTGTCCGGTATTCTGTAACCATGTTAGCAACGACTGCCAGCAGTTGGCAGCTCTTAAACTTTCAGAACTGCAGCTGAGGGAACAATAATACTGTCACAGAGACAAGCATTCGGTTTTATTACTTGGTGTCTTCATGAGAGCAAACTGAAACACTGACCTTTTTTTCTGTTTTATTTATGCATTTTCAATTTAGTGTAGTCAATTTGTCTTCTGCTGCTGGGGATCCCTGATTGCAGTGGAGGTGGGTATATTGCTGCTCACGCCTCCTCCGACCCGCGTGCAGCCCTTAGCGGAACTCTTTTTCACCCATGCACTCTGCACAGGTGCCTCTCTAGCTGCCAATCAGGGTCCTTACACAGCGTTTGAAGACCCCGCCCACATAGTCCGGTCAACCCGCCCTAGCAGAAACGTGCCTGCTGCAGGCACTGCCAATTATGCCCACTAGATGGCACCCAGCCGACCGGTGGCAACGGCGAGTTTCGAACCGAGGAGTTCAGAATCTCTGCGCTGGTGTGCTAGTGGAATATCCCGCACCTGGGCGCCATACCATTTTTATTTATTAATTCATTAATCTTTCGTAATCACAGTGGGTCCAGAACCTATTCCAAGGGCTCAAACAGACGTCAGTTTATTGCATGGTAATGACACATTCACTCATTTTTTTTGGCAATTTTATTTTGCCAGTCTACCTATTGGCATGGCTTTAAGATTTAAAATTAGAGTGCCTGAATATAACCAACGTGGAAGATGTCTGTGAAGAGTTTGGCATAATCTCCTCATGTCCACCTCGGGTTTCTTTAAGGACTCTTACAGAAGATGAATGAACACATAAACAATCACTGAGCACTTTATTAGGTACACCTATCTGATACATACAGTAAATTTTTGTATACACAGATGAATTGTTCGTATACAATTACTGTCTGTAGCCCATTTATTGCTCTGTACATGTTGTTACCCCAGTGTATTTAGCAAAAGAGACCCCTATAGGACCCCCAGCGACCAGATGTTTGATATGGTCAACCCTTCTGATCATTGCAACGACACTAACATGATAATAACATAAACATAACAGTCTGTGTTGTTGGGATAAGTGTATCAGGTGCAGCAGTGTTGTTGGGATTTTTTAAAACACCCTATTGGCACTAGTTGGCAGTGATATGGGTTTCATCAAATGTAAGAGAGACGCAGAGACGCTTATAGTCCGGATTTAGCTCCATCTCATTTCCACCTTTTTGGACACTCAAAACGCTTTAAGGGGAAGAAGATTTTCATATGATGATGATATGAAAGCAGCGCTGCATCAGTGGCTACACGCTCATCCAAAAACATTTGGAAAGCATTAAAAAGTTGGTAGGGCGCTGGGAAAATGCATCAGAAGGTGACTGTAGAAAAGTGATGAATTTGTTTTTAAAATTCTTAATAAATAGAGTTTAAAAAAGTGCAGAAACTTTTTGAAGAACCCTCGTTATAACTGAGCGACAATCATAAGAAAATGATCATTACGTTTTTACAGAACTGTACAATCGTTCTAGAGGTGAACTGTACTGGGTTAACAATCATATATAAATTTTATATGAATTACAAAAGGTATGGGGATCCAGATACCCCAACCATGCATTTAGATGAGTTAAAAAAATCTCATCTTTTCCTGGCTGGGAAGCTCATGCACCTATCGGGCAGTGCAGCTGTAATAAATCATCTTTAAATTACATGCCAGCAGCTCATGTAGGACATCGTCATAGAAAAGTAATTACTAGCCACAAAAGAAGCTCCTGCTGCTGCTGTTGGTTCTTTGTTGATCTGATCATCCACCAACTTTATTCAAGCTTGACGTGTTGATTTGGGAGCAGAAACTACTTTTTTGATTGTATGTAAATCTTGCTAGACTGAATATTCCTAGATTACATCTGACCATCTGGATAAATGTCCTCTCAGCATAATGTTGAAGTTTGGGTTTTGTTTTTTTTAACCACAGTAAAAGGCCCACAGTTTGTACTGTTGGAGATTTGGAAACTGTAACATGAACGTAACAGACGTGTACATGAAAAGCCTTGTGAGGTTGAAGTGCTGAGTAGAGGAACATTGCTTAAAAGGGAGTGTTGTCCAAGACTGTAAGAATCTCACCACTGTATTGGCTTTGAAGAAACTAGTTGTATCCAATTACCCAATTGCATTACGCTTCCTCTCTACTGATGTTGATCTCCATTCCAGACTGAGAGCCGTGACTAACACTCTTCCTCCGACACGTGAGCAGTAGCCGACTGCATCTTTTCACCTGCACGAGGCGAGTTCATATGCCGATCAGCCTCGTGCACGAAGAGCCACACCCTGATCTGCATTATTTCTTGACTCTGTGCAGACGACATCAATCAGCCAGCAGAGGTCGTAATTGCATCAGTTATTAGGTTCCTATCTGGCTCCCTCCCTGGATGAACAACAGCCAAACGTTGTTCATATAGCCACCAACCCAGCCAGATGGCAGAGCTGAGATTCAATACGATGTATTCAAAATCTCAGCTCTGGTGTGCTAGCATATTTTACCGCTGCGCCACCTGAGCGGCCTGAAACTACTTTTTTGATTGTATGTAAGTCTTGCTAGACTGAATATTCCTGGATTACAATGTGGAAGTTTGGGTTTTCTTTTAAACCACAGTAACGCCCAGCCTGCCGATAGAAGAGCGGAGATTCTAATCTACTTTTCATTACCACTTGGTGTGAAGAAATTGGGTAATAAATAGACTTCAGCTATGCATCATATTGGACAGTCCTGCTTTAGGTAAATGTAGATCAGTTGTTTGGTTGACGGTGCTTTTTGCATGCTAACCCACGAGGTCCTACGGCTGCTCCTCTTGGCGATCCTATATACGCCTTGCAGGTTGTAAGGAATTAGTAACTGCCGGTCAGTGTCACCACCATGACCCACTCATTTGGTTGGAACTGATTTGCTCTATGTGCTACAGTCCGTGAGATTGCCTGCCAAACAGAAGCTTAAAAAGTAAAAGCTCAGGGTAACTTTCACAGCAAACAGCTCAGAGGGCAACGCGAGGTCACACTTATGTGTTGCTTTAACTAACAACCTCCTCAACTTAGGCATCATCAGCTGGGTCATGACATGTTTTGGTATGTGACATGATTTCCACTTTAATTTTACTCTGACTTAAAAAGTACCATGTATGTTATGGCCTCATATTGCCCCCTAAACTCTGGCTGACTTTTGATGAGTTTTCTTGGCACTTCAGGAATTGAGCCAACCTTATGTTCAGCAGTGATCAATACAAGGTCAGAGAAGTTTCAGCTTTCATCCCCATGTAGCCACGCAGGAAATGAATGTACGCTAGGTGCATTACAGTTTTAATTTTTTCACCAGACCACAATGAGGAGTTTAACAGGCTTCCTTTAGTAAGTGGCATTTTAATAAATCAAACCTCCCTCTGTGAAAAGTAATCAGCAGGAAAAGGCCACTCCGATCAGGTTGGTTCTTAATTGCTGCCCCTGCTTATAGCAAATTATCAGCAGACTTGCCTGGT
Organism: Trichomycterus rosablanca; assembly: GCF_030014385.1. Lineage (NCBI taxonomy): Eukaryota > Metazoa > Chordata > Actinopteri > Siluriformes > Trichomycteridae > Trichomycterus > Trichomycterus rosablanca. The sequence continues at coordinate 36,212,559 of NC_085994.1, forward strand.
GTAAGCATTTTGAAACTAGTCCTAACCCCCACACTGTTTTGTACTGCGATACCAGAATGGGCGCTGGCTTGGATGCAGGGGTCACACAAGGTTTGGCAGTGATGCTGATGTTGTGAAGGGTTGGTTATCAGAAGATCCTCAGATCCCAGCAAGGTTTGGAATTTGAACTAAGTAAAAAATGCCAGCCCGGGCGCCCAGGTGGTGCAGCGGGATAATCCGCTAGCACATCAGTGCCAAAATTCTAAGCACCCGGGTTTGAATGTTGGCTCTGCTACAGGTCGGCTGACTGATAATTGGCTAATGCCTGCAGCAGACAAAATTGGCTTCAAATCTGCTGGGTGGAAAAAGATCGGACTTAGGGGTGGACCTTGGTTGCCCAGGGTGCCTGTACAGAAAGTGGAGGATTGCAGAGATGGGGGCGTGGCTCTCTCTACACAAAGCTGACCTTGCACGCAAATCCACTGACGTATGGGTGACTAAGAAAGGATTGGTAGGACTGATATATTTCACACATCGGAGGGAGTGTGTGTCAGGCGATTTGACATCCTCCTTGAAAGCTGTTGGGGTCCCCAGCAACGGATTGGCTATACCAGTTGGGAGAAAAAGGGTGTAAAATACATAAAATAAAATGCCAACCTGTAGTAGGGGCCATTGTGTAGTTGTATTGTAAACAGATGCCACTGGATGGGTTCCCCTGGTCAGGACTGACACAGTAGTGTCTCCTCTCATGCTATCTTCTTGCTGGCCTCTGGCAATGGCAAGGATGACCTCTTTATTTAGAAGCTTTGTTGAGCTCCAGATTTAGCTCTCCAACACTTTCAACTTTGGCAGGGACTCCCCTCTCCATAACCTACACTGCTTTGTTTTCATTAAGCTAGAGCCAGCATCTCAATTTCCAGTGTGGAAGAGTGCCAGAGTTGTAAGTTCATTCATGGAACTGTGCTGCCGCTGCTGCACTTGCTTTCATGCTGCTCAGAATTTTAATTTTCATCCCTGCCTAGTGCCTAATTTTATTAAAAGAGATAATGCTTGCAGAGTTTGGAAGGGATCGCTGATATGAGAATTAAATGAAGAGTAAATGGACGCTTAGTGTTTTGTTAAGTAAAATAAAGAATCAAAACATGTCCAATTCCCATGCGCTTGGATGGTGCAGCGGTCTGACATGCGTGTTAGAATTTCAGCAGTGCTATCAGCTGGCTAGGTGTCTACACAGACATGATTGGTGGGGAAAGGTTGGTAAAAACCCTGTAATGGAGAATTTGATGACAATGAAATGAAATTAAATCTAATTCCTCCCAATCTTTGCTTCATGTATGATAATAATGCTGGCCAAGGATGATCACAGACTCGTACACACTCCTGCAACACATGTGAAGCCATCGGGGTCGCAGATTTCAACATAGAGCCGTAACGTATAGAGAAACACACTAGACCGAAGTATTCTTCCAGCACTCATACAGACACCTTGACCAGACATCAGGACCCCTCCCAGCCTTCCCATCATTAGACATGCACAATTAAATCTGTTGAGATTGATGGCTGGAAGCACCATTGTGAAAGGCACCATGGCAAAATAGTGTAACACAGGGTTTCTCTAAAACGTAGGTGGATCACAAGCCAAAAAAAATGGGTCGCAGAGAAAACTGCTCCCTTGTGAAGGCTTTATGTTACATCTTGTAAACCAAAGTGGGACCAGATTGTACAGAGCAAAACAAAGAGAGTAAGCTGCATTGTTTGTGTTGCCTGGGTCTCATAAAAATTATAGACATAATGTGGGTCATTTAAAAAGTTTGAAGGCGTCCAGGTAGTGGGTTATTCTGCTAGCCCACCAGCTAGCACACCAGCGAGATTCTGAACACCCGGTTTGTATCTCGGCTCTGCTGCTGGGCGCCTATAGTGGGCACAATTGGCAGTTCCTACAGCAGACACAAATTGGCCACCATGTCTGCTGGGTGTGGTCTTCAGAAGCTGTGCAAGGACCCTGGTTAGCGGATAGAGGCGTCTGTGCAGAAGCACGGGCGTAAAGAAGGGGTCCGCACACGTCGGAGGATACGTGAGCAGCAAATATACCCTCCTCAAACGCAATCAGGGATCCTCAGCAGGGAGAAAAATTGAAAAACCCTGGTGTAACGTACTGCTGTGCCACCTGGGCTGCCCCAACACTCAATGATTTGAAGCAAAGGGCAAAATTTTACCGGCATGTTTTGCACTGTCATTTTGGGTGAAGGAAACTCAGGGAAGGCAGTGTGATGCTTTGTAGTCCATAGAAGTTCTAGAAAATTCTGTACACACATAAAGCATGAAAGTTCTGTCTGAACTTTTACTTTTCTCGTAAGCTGTGTTTGTATCTTCTGTTTTCACTATTGTCTGTTTTGAAGGATTAGGGTTATCAGGGATTTCCAGTCATGTGGGTTTTAGCCCGGCGTTGCTTTAGGTTTACAGGAGCTTGTTTAGGTTTGGGGTGAAACTGCGGTAATCTCCTTAGCAGAAGACAACATTATTATTTTTTTATTTTGCAACAGTGCTTAATTTTCACACCTTTGACACCTCTTGTGTACACTAGACACAGAACAAATTTGGCTTGGTTGTGTATGGGTTAAGCACCTCGCTCCTGATCAGCTGTGCAAAAACTTGCTTTGTTTTGTCGATGAGCCGCCCTAATGAAAATGAATATCTGCTGTTGTTGCCTCAGAAGAGCACTCTTTGATCTGGAGTAAACAAGACGATCATTGAGGAAGACTGATTAAAAAATGAATCTGAGCTCACAGTAGGTCCTTATTTTAGTCGAGGAGCAGAGAAAACAAAAACAGTGGTTGATAAATAAATAAATGGTTTGATTTATGTGATATTTATGCACTATTAAGACACGTACTGTATATCATGGCAGTCTAGGGATTTCAAAAAAAATACTGCCACAGAACTATTGGGACACTTACTTAAGCGGTCCTTTAGCACACCTGAGATTTGGCTATATCTTACTATATATACACCCATCAGCCATAACATTAAAACCACCTCCTTGTTTCTACACTCACTGTCCATTTTATCAGCTCCACTTACCATATAGAAGCACTTTGTAGTTCTACAATTACTGACTGTAGTCCATCTGTTTCTCTACATGCTTTGTTAGCCCCCTTTCACCCTGTTCTTCAATGGTCAGGACCCCCACAGGACCACTACAGAGCAGGTATTATACATTGACACTGACATGGTGGTGGTGTGTTAGTGTGTGTTGTGCTGGTATGAGTGGATCAGACACAGCAGCACTGATGGAGTTTTTAAACACCTCACTGTCACTGCTGGACTGAAAATAGTCCACCAACCAAAAATATTCAGCCAACAGCACCCTGTGGGCAGCGTCCTGTGACCACTGATAAAGGTCTAGAAGATGATCAACTCAAACAGCAGCAATAGATGAGCGACCGTCTCTGACTTTACATCTACAAGGTGGACCAACTAGGTAGGAGTGTCTAATAGAGTGTACAGTGAGTGGACACAGTATTAAAAAACTCCAGCAGCACTGCTGTGTCTGTGCTAGGGTGTTTTACTGCTGCGCCACCTGAGCGGCAGCACGGTATAATTTGTACGTTGTCTGCTTAATGTTTTTTCCGTATATTGTATCGTCTGTATATTGTAGAGAGC